>NC_080703.1:372517-745034 GCF_030445035.2 Dasypus novemcinctus
TCTGCTCCCTTGAGGCTCACTGCGCTCAATTGGGCTTACAGGTCCGGGTGTTCCGTGTACCAGGGACATTGTAAGCAGGCATCGCGACCGTCCAAAGCAGTTGCATGGGTTGTTTTGGCATTGACTCGAGCCACAGCCGCCAGGGTTTGAAACACACACACGAAAGGAAGAACTCATCATCTGAAGTAGCTTGGGCTCTGCCAGAGCACGCCACGCAGCCAGGTGATTTTCCTATTGGTTGTCGTGCCAAGCTACCATAGCAGGCAATTCCACAGGTATACTGTGCAGAGTTCCAAACGAAAGCAGATAGCCCCTGTCGCCGAGGCGCAGCTGCCTAGGCGATAAAGCCCCAGGCACTGGTGCTCCTGAGGGCTGCGGGGACAGCCAGGTCTATGCCGGTGGCAGGAGGCTCTGGGCCTCAGTGCCCTGCCAGTGGGCCCTACTTGAGTATAGGTGCTCTTGCATGGGGTGGAGTCGGTCTCAGGTGGGCCCTCCCTCCACAGGCCTCTCCTGTCCCCTTGGCTGAAGCCGAGCCCGGCACTGGGGGTTGGTGGCTGCGCAGGAGCCTTGAGTCTCTGGACAGGCCCCGTGCCAGCTGGGACCTGAGCCCCAGCCCAGCTGCAAGCCCTGCGCTCAAGTTCCTTGGCCTTGCCCAGGTCAGCTAAGAGGGAGGAGAAGATGGTCGTCAGCACAGCGGGAAGCAATAGTGCCGACACCTGGCAGCGGGAGAAGCGCCTCCAACAGCCCCGTGGGATCTAAGCCCCCTCTGGCTCCAGCCGCCGCCCCAGCCAGGCCTCTCCCCGCCCCCCCACGGCCGAGCCAGGACCAAGGCACAGGCGCCCAAGCCCGCCGGGCAGGCCACGCCCCCAGCCGCCCCCGCCCCCGGGCGCCCGGCGCCCCGCCCCCGGCAGACTCGCCCCGGCCACGCCCCGCCCCGCCTCCGTTGCTCTGGAGACCGTGGCTGCCGGCGGGAGGGGCCTAAGGCCTGGAGGTGGAAGACAGTGGTGATGAGGGGGAGAATTCTCCGCTCGGGAGTTGTCCCCAGTGGTAGTGGCGGGACACGTGCGGCCACTAGACATCCTGCCGAAACCCACCCAAGGCACTCCCCGGAGCGTGTCGACTGCCAGGAAAACTCACCCGCCGGGCTTAGGGGTTAGCGGGGTTCCCAAACGCACACATCGAGTGCCCGCAAGAGGCCACGGGAAGGAAAGGGGTCGCTGGCCTGCTAGGACCCTGCTGGGTGGGGGCTGTGCTGGAAGAGAACCTCTGCTATGGTGTCGTGGACTGTTGTTTTCTCCTCTAAGTCTGATGAAAAGAAGAGACAGAGGAAGGAAGCTCCAGGAACAAGCAAGCGGCTCCGGTGCGGAAACTCAGAGCCCAAACTACCACCGCTAGGGGCCGCGGTTGGGAAAGAATGGTTCCTTCCTGGGTTCCAAGGCAGGGGGAGGGGCAGGGCCCCATGCAGAAGGGGCTGTGGGGGAGGGGAACCCTGGGCCAGTCCCGGGACTGGGCTGAGACCCTCTCTCCATCCGAGAGCGAGGACTCACCTGGTCCAGGCCAAGAGTCTGCGTTGGGCCAGGCTGCCCCGGTCGGTCCCTCGGAAGAGGGGGCTTCCTCGCCAACCAAAGTCCCCGCGGCCTCGTCAAGCGGGGGCCTACCTAGGGCCGGCGTTGCCCTGCAGGTCTCTCCCACGCCAATGGTCACAGACGTGCTGACTCCCATGGCCGTCACCTCCGCCGTTTTGGGACCGGAAAACCTGGCCTTTCCCACAGGTGGCCTGAGGGCTTCTGCCTTGGCCGCCTGCCAGGCCCGGAGAGGCCTGTCTCTCAGAGAGGAGAGGCTCACAGTCTTCCCCTTCCTCGTCAGTGTCCACTCTTGCTCTGTGTTTCTTCTCTGGGATGAGAGGGGCGGGCCCCTGAGCACCCAGGCGACTCTCAGACATCAGCGTGCCCTTTCTCCTCTCGCCCGACTTTGTGGTACCGTACGAATGAACATTGATCTTTTCTCCGGGTTCGGGGGACCCAAAACGAAGCTGCTTACCTGTTGGGTTGTGAGGCTTTTCAGGGGAAAGCATTTCTGCTCCCTTGAGGCTCACTGCGCTCAATTGGGCTTACAGGTCCGGGTGTTCCGTGTACCAGGGACATTGTAAGCAGGCATCGCGACCGTCCAAAGCAGTTGCATGGGTTGTTTTGGCATTGACTCGAGCCACAGCCGCCAGGGTTTGAAACACACACACGAAAGGAAGAACTCATCATCTGAAGTAGCTTGGGCTCTGCCAGAGCACGCCACGCAGCCAGGTGATTTTCCTATTGGTTGTCGTGCCAAGCTACCATAGCAGGCAATTCCACAGGTATACTGTGCAGAGTTCCAAACGAAAGCAGATAGCCCCTGTCGCCGAGGCGCAGCTGCCTAGGCGATAAAGCCCCAGGCACTGGTGCTCCTGAGGGCTGCGGGGACAGCCAGGTCTACGCCGGTGGCAGGAGGCTCTGGGCCTCAGTGCCCTGCCAGTGGGCCCTACTTGAGTATAGGTGCTCTTGCATGGGGTGGAGTCGGTCTCAGGTGGGCCCTCCCTCCACAGGCCTCTCCTGTCCCCTTGGCTGAAGCCGAGCCCGGCACTGGGGGTTGGTGGCTGCGCAGGAGCCTTGAGTCTCTGGACAGGCCCCGTGCCAGCTGGGACCTGAGCCCCAGCCCAGCTGCAAGCCCTGCGCTCAAGTTCCTTGGCCTTGCCCAGGTCAGCTAAGAGGGAGGAGAAGATGGTCGTCAGCACAGCGGGAAGCAATAGTGCCGACACCTGGCAGCGGGAGAAGCGCCTCCAACAGCCCCGTGGGATCTAAGCCCCCTCTGGCTCCAGCCGCCGCCCCAGCCAGGCCTCTCCCCGCCCCCCCACGGCCGAGCCAGGACCAAGGCACAGGCGCCCAAGCCCGCCGGGCAGGCCACGCCCCCAGCCGCCCCCGCCCCCGGGCGCCCGGCGCCCCGCCCCCGGCAGACTCGCCCCGCCCACGCCCCGCCCCGCCTCCGTTGCTCTGGAGACCGTGGCTGCCGGCGGGAGGGGCCTAAGGCCTGGAGGTGGAAGACAGTGGTGATGAGGGGGAGAATTCTCCACTCGGGAGTTGTCCCCAGTGGTAGTGGCGGGACACGTGCGGCCACTAGACATCCTGCCGAAACCCACCCAAGGCACTCCCCGGAGCGTGTCGACTGCCAGGAAAACTCACCCGCCGGGCTTAGGGGTTAGCGGGGTTCCCAAACGCACACATCGAGTGCCCGCAAGAGGCCACGGGAAGGAAAGGGGTCGCTGGCCTGCTAGGACCCTGCTGGGTGGGGGCTGTGCTGGAAGAGAACCTCTGCTATGGTGTCGTGGACTGTTGTTTTCTCCTCTAAGTCTGATGAAAAGAAGAGACAGAGGAAGGAAGCTCCAGGAACAAGCAAGCGGCTCCGGTGCGGAAACTCAGAGCCCAAACTACCACCGCTAGGGGCCGCGGTTGGGAAAGAATGGTTCCTTCCTGGGTTCCAAGGCAGGGGGAGGGGCAGGGCCCCATGCAGAAGGGGCTGTGGGGGAGGGGACCCCTGGGCCAGTCCCGGGACTGGGCTGAGACCCTCTCTCCATCCGAGAGCGAGGGCTCACCTGGTCCAGGCCAAGAGTCTGCGTTGGGCCAGGCTGCCCCGGTCGGTCCCTCGGAAGAGGGGGCTTCCTCGCCAACCAAAGTCCCCGCGGCCTCGTCAAGCGGGGGCCTACCTAGGGCCGGCGTTGCCCTGCAGGTCTCTCCCACGCCAATGGTCACAGACGTGCTGACTCCCATGGCCGTCACCTCCGCCGTTTTGGGACGGGAAAACCTGGCCTTTCCCACAGGTGGCCTGAGGGCTTCTGCCTTGGCCGCCTGCCAGGCCCGGAGAGGCCTGTCTCTCAGAGAGGAGAGGCTCACAGTCTTCCCCTTCCTCGTCAGTGTCCACTCTTGCTCTGTGTTTCTTCTCTGGGATGAGAGGGGCGGGCCCCTGAGCACCCAGGCGACTCTCAGACATCAGCGTGCCCTTTCTCCTCTCGCCCGACTTTGTGGTACCGTACGAATGAACATTGATCTTTTCTCCGGGTTCGGGGGACCCAAAACGAAGCTGCTTACCTGTTGGGTTGTGAGGCTTTTCAGGGGAAAGCATTTCTGCTCCCTTGAGGCTCACTGCGCTCAATTGGGCTTACAGGTCCGGGTGTTCCGTGTACCAGGGACATTGTAAGCAGGCATCGCGACCGTCCAAAGCAGTTGCATGGGTTGTTTTGGCATTGACTCGAGCCACAGCCGCCAGGGTTTGAAACACACACACGAAAGGAAGAACTCATCATCTGAAGTAGCTTGGGCTCTGCCAGAGCACGCCACGCAGCCAGGTGATTTTCCTATTGGTTGTCGTGCCAAGCTACCATAGCAGGCAATTCCACAGGTATACTGTGCAGAGTTCCAAACGAAAGCAGATAGCCCCTGTCGCCGAGGCGCAGCTGCCTAGGCGATAAAGCCCCAGGCACTGGTGCTCCTGAGGGCTGCGGGGACAGCCAGGTCTACGCCGGTGGCAGGAGGCTCTGGGCCTCAGTGCCCTGCCAGTGGGCCCTACTTGAGTATAGGTGCTCTTGCATGGGGTGGAGTCGGTCTCAGGTGGGCCCTCCCTCCACAGGCCTCTCCTGTCCCCTTGGCTGAAGCCGAGCCCGGCACTGGGGGTTGGTGCCTGCGCAGGAGCCTTGAGTCTCTGGACAGGCCCCGTGCCAGCTGGGACCTGAGCCCCAGCCCAGCTGCAAGCCCTGCGCTCAAGTTCCTTGGCCTTGCCCAGGTCAGCTAAGAGGGAGGAGAAGATGGTCGTCAGCACAGCGGGAAGCAATAGTGCCGACACCTGGCAGCGGGAGAAGCGCCTCCAACAGCCCCGTGGGATCTAAGCCCCCTCTGGCTCCAGCCGCCGCCCCAGCCAGGCCTCTCCCCGCCCCCCCACGGCCGAGCCAGGACCAAGGCACAGGCGCCCAAGCCCGCCGGGCAGGCCACGCCCCCAGCCGCCCCCGCCCCCGGGCGCCCGGCGCCCCGCCCCTGGCAGACTCGCCCCGCCCACGCCCCGCCCCGCCTCCGTTGCTCTGGAGACCGTGGCTGCCGGCGGGAGGGGCCTAAGGCCTGGAGGTGGAAGACAGTGGTGATGAGGGGGAGAATTCTCCGCTCGGGAGTTGTCCCCAGTGGTAGTGGCGGGACACGTGCGGCCACTAGACATCCTGCCGAAACCCACCCAAGGCACTCCCCGGAGCGTGTCGACTGCCAGGAAAACTCACCCGCCGGGCTTAGGGGTTAGCGGGGTTCCCAAACGCACACATCGAGTGCCCGCAAGAGGCCACGGGAAGGAAAGGGGTCGCTGGCCTGCTAGGACCCTGCTGGGTGGGGGCTGTGCTGGAAGAGAACCTCTGCTATGGTGTCGTGGACTGTTGTTTTCTCCTCTAAGTCTGATGAAAAGAAGAGACAGAGGAAGGAAGCTCCAGGAACAAGCAAGCGGCTCCGGTGCGGAAACTCAGAGCCCAAACTACCACCGCTAGGGGCCGCGGTTGGGAAAGAATGGTTCCTTCCTGGGTTCCAAGGCAGGGGGAGGGGCAGGGCCCCATGCAGAAGGGGCTGTGGGGGAGGGGAACCCTGGGCCAGTCCCGGGACTGGGCTGAGACCCTCTCTCCATCCGAGAGCGAGGGCTCACCTGGTCCAGGCCAAGAGTCTGCGTTGGGCCAGGCTGCCCCGGTCGGTCCCTCGGAAGAGGGGGCTTCCTCGCCAACCAAAGTCCCCGCGGCCTCGTCAAGCGGGGGCCTACCTAGGGCCGGCGTTGCCCTGCAGGTCTCTCCCACGCCAATGGTCACAGACGTGCTGACTCCCATGGCCGTCACCTCCGCCGTTTTGGGACCGGAAAACCTGGCCTTTCCCACAGGTGGCCTGAGGGCTTCTGCCTTGGCCGCCTGCCAGGCCCGGAGAGGCCTGTCTCTCAGAGAGGAGAGGCTCACAGTCTTCCCCTTCCTCGTCAGTGTCCACTCTTGCTCTGTGTTTCTTCTCTGGGATGAGAGGGGCGGGCCCCTGAGCACCCAGGCGACTCTCAGACATCAGCGTGCCCTTTCTCCTCTCGCCCGACTTTGTGGTACCGTACGAATGAACATTGATCTTTTCTCCGGGTTCGGGGGACCCAAAACGAAGCTGCTTACCTGTTGGGTTGTGAGGCTTTTCAGGGGAAAGCATTTCTGCTCCCTTGAGGCTCACTGCGCTCAATTGGGCTTACAGGTCCGGGTGTTCCGTGTACCAGGGACATTGTAAGCAGGCATCGCGACCGTCCAAAGCAGTTGCATGGGTTGTTTTGGCATTGACTCGAGCCACAGCCGCCAGGGTTTGAAACACACACACGAAAGGAAGAACTCATCATCTGAAGTAGCTTGGGCTCTGCCAGAGCACGCCACGCAGCCAGGTGATTTTCCTATTGGTTGTCGTGCCAAGCTACCATAGCAGGCAATTCCACAGGTATACTGTGCAGAGTTCCAAACGAAAGCAGATAGCCCCTGTCGCCGAGGCGCAGCTGCCTAGGCGATAAAGCCCCAGGCACTGGTGCTCCTGAGGGCTGCGGGGACAGCCAGGTCTACGCCGGTGGCAGGAGGCTCTGGGCCTCAGTGCCCTGCCAGTGGGCCCTACTTGAGTATAGGTGCTCTTGCATGGGGTGGAGTCGGTCTCAGGTGGGCCCTCCCTCCACAGGCCTCTCCTGTCCCCTTGGCTGAAGCCGAGCCCGGCACTGGGGGTTGGTGGCTGCGCAGGAGCCTTGAGTCTCTGGACAGGCCCCGTGCCAGCTGGGACCTGAGCCCCAGCCCAGCTGCAAGCCCTGCGCTCAAGTTCCTTGGCCTTGCCCAGGTCAGCTAAGAGGGAGGAGAAGATGGTCGTCAGCACAGCGGGAAGCAATAGTGCCGACACCTGGCAGCGGGAGAAGCGCCTCCAACAGCCCCGTGGGATCTAAGCCCCCTCTGGCTCCAGCCGCCGCCCCAGCCAGGCCTCTCCCCGCCCCCCCACGGCCGAGCCAGGACCAAGGCACAGGCGCCCAAGCCCGCCGGGCAGGCCACGCCCCCAGCCGCCCCCGCCCCCGGGCGCCCGGCGCCCCGCCCCCGGCAGACTCGCCCCGCCCACGCCCCGCCCCGCCTCCGTTGCTCTGGAGACCGTGGCTGCCGGCGGGAGGGGCCTAAGGCCTGGAGGTGGAAGACAGTGGTGATGAGGGGGAGAATTCTCCACTCGGGAGTTGTCCCCAGTGGTAGTGGCGGGACACGTGCGGCCACTAGACATCCTGCCGAAACCCACCCAAGGCACTCCCCGGAGCGTGTCGACTGCCAGGAAAACTCACCCGCCGGGCTTAGGGGTTAGCGGGGTTCCCAAACGCACACATCGAGTGCCCGCAAGAGGCCACGGGAAGGAAAGGGGTCGCTGGCCTGCTAGGACCCTGCTGGGTGGGGGCTGTGCTGGAAGAGAACCTCTGCTATGGTGTCGTGGACTGTTGTTTTCTCCTCTAAGTCTGATGAAAAGAAGAGACAGAGGAAGGAAGCTCCAGGAACAAGCAAGCGGCTCCGGTGCGGAAACTCAGAGCCCAAACTACCACCGCTAGGGGCCGCGGTTGGGAAAGAATGGTTCCTTCCTGGGTTCCAAGGCAGGGGGAGGGGCAGGGCCCCATGCAGAAGGGGCTGTGGGGGAGGGGACCCCTGGGCCAGTCCCGGGACGGGGCTGAGACCCTCTCTCCATCCGAGAGCGAGGGCTCACCTGGTCCAGGCCAAGAGTCTGCGTTGGGCCAGGCTGCCCCGGTCGGTCCCTCGGAAGAGGGGGCTTCCTCGCCAACCAAAGTCCCCGCGGCCTCGTCAAGCGGGGGCCTACCTAGGGCCGGCGTTGCCCTGCAGGTCTCTCCCACGCCAATGGTCACAGACGTGCTGACTCCCATGGCCGTCACCTCCGCCGTTTTGGGACGGGAAAACCTGGCCTTTCCCACAGGTGGCCTGAGGGCTTCTGCCTTGGCCGCCTGCCAGGCCCGGAGAGGCCTGTCTCTCAGAGAGGAGAGGCTCACAGTCTTCCCCTTCCTCGTCAGTGTCCACTCTTGCTCTGTGTTTCTTCTCTGGGATGAGAGGGGCGGGCCCCTGAGCACCCAGGCGACTCTCAGACATCAGCGTGCCCTTTCTCCTCTCGCCCGACTTTGTGGTACCGTACGAATGAACATTGATCTTTTCTCCGGGTTCGGGGGACCCAAAACGAAGCTGCTTACCTGTTGGGTTGTGAGGCTTTTCAGGGGAAAGCATTTCTGCTCCCTTGAGGCTCACTGCGCTCAATTGGGCTTACAGGTCCGGGTGTTCCGTGTACCAGGGACATTGTAAGCAGGCATCGCGACCGTCCAAAGCAGTTGCATGGGTTGTTTTGGCATTGACTCGAGCCACAGCCGCCAGGGTTTGAAACACACACACGAAAGGAAGAACTCATCATCTGAAGTAGCTTGGGCTCTGCCAGAGCACGCCACGCAGCCAGGTGATTTTCCTATTGGTTGTCGTGCCAAGCTACCATAGCAGGCAATTCCACAGGTATACTGTGCAGAGTTCCAAACGAAAGCAGATAGCCCCTGTCGCCGAGGCGCAGCTGCCTAGGCGATAAAGCCCCAGGCACTGGTGCTCCTGAGGGCTGCGGGGACAGCCAGGTCTACGCCGGTGGCAGGAGGCTCTGGGCCTCAGTGCCCTGCCAGTGGGCCCTACTTGAGTATAGGTGCTCTTGCATGGGGTGGAGTCGGTCTCAGGTGGGCCCTCCCTCCACAGGCCTCTCCTGTCCCCTTGGCTGAAGCCGAGCCCGGCACTGGGGGTTGGTGGCTGCGCAGGAGCCTTGAGTCTCTGGACAGGCCCCGTGCCAGCTGGGACCTGAGCCCCAGCCCAGCTGCAAGCCCTGCGCTCAAGTTCCTTGGCCTTGCCCAGGTCAGCTAAGAGGGAGGAGAAGATGGTCGTCAGCACAGCGGGAAGCAATAGTGCCGACACCTGGCAGCGGGAGAAGCGCCTCCAACAGCCCCGTGGGATCTAAGCCCCCTCTGGCTCCAGCCGCCGCCCCAGCCAGGCCTCTCCCCGCCCCCCCACGGCCGAGCCAGGACCAAGGCACAGGCGCCCAAGCCCGCCGGGCAGGCCACGCCCCCAGCCGCCCCCGCCCCCGGGCGCCCGGCGCCCCGCCCCCGGCAGACTCGCCCCGCCCACGCCCCGCCCCGCCTCCGTTGCTCTGGAGACCGTGGCTGCCGGCGGGAGGGGCCTAAGGCCTGGAGGTGGAAGACAGTGGTGATGAGGGGGAGAATTCTCCACTCGGGAGTTGTCCCCAGTGGTAGTGGCGGGACACGTGCGGCCACTAGACATCCTGCCGAAACCCACCCAAGGCACTCCCCGGAGCATGTCGACTGCCAGGAAAACTCACCCGCCGGGCTTAGGGGTTAGCGGGGTTCCCAAACGCACACATCGAGTGCCCGCAAGAGGCCACGGGAAGGAAAGGGGTCGCTGGCCTGCTAGGACCCTGCTGGGTGGGGGCTGTGCTGGAAGAGAACCTCTGCTATGGTGTCGTGGACTGTTGTTTTCTCCTCTAAGTCTGATGAAAAGAAGAGACAGAGGAAGGAAGCTCCAGGAACAAGCAAGCGGCTCCGGTGCGGAAACTCAGAGCCCAAACTACCACCGCTAGGGGCCGCGGTTGGGAAAGAATGGTTCCTTCCTGGGTTCCAAGGCAGGGGGAGGGGCAGGGCCCCATGCAGAAGGGGCTGTGGGGGAGGGGACCCCTGGGCCAGTCCCGGGACTGGGCTGAGACCCTCTCTCCATCCGAGAGCGAGGGCTCACCTGGTCCAGGCCAAGAGTCTGCGTTGGGCCAGGCTGCCCCGGTCGGTCCCTCGGAAGAGGGGGCTTCCTCGCCAACCAAAGTCCCCGCGGCCTCGTCAAGCGGGGGCCTACCTAGGGCCGGCGTTGCCCTGCAGGTCTCTCCCACGCCAATGGTCACAGACGTGCTGACTCCCATGGCCGTCACCTCCGCCGTTTTGGGACCGGAAAACCTGGCCTTTCCCACAGGTGGCCTGAGGGCTTCTGCCTTGGCCGCCTGCCAGGCCCGGAGAGGCCTGTCTCTCAGAGAGGAGAGGCTCACAGTCTTCCCCTTCCTCGTCAGTGTCCACTCTTGCTCTGTGTTTCTTCTCTGGGATGAGAGGGGCGGGCCCCTGAGCACCCAGGCGACTCTCAGACATCAGCGTGCCCTTTCTCCTCTCGCCCGACTTTGTGGTACCGTACGAATGAACATTGATCTTTTCTCCGGGTTCGGGGGACCCAAAACGAAGCTGCTTACCTGTTGGGTTGTGAGGCTTTTCAGGGGAAAGCATTTCTGCTCCCTTGAGGCTCACTGCGCTCAATTGGGCTTACAGGTCCGGGTGTTCCGTGTACCAGGGACATTGTAAGCAGGCATCGCGACCGTCCAAAGCAGTTGCATGGGTTGTTTTGGCATTGACTCGAGCCACAGCCGCCAGGGTTTGAAACACACACACGAAAGGAAGAACTCATCATCTGAAGTAGCTTGGGCTCTGCCAGAGCACGCCACGCAGCCAGGTGATTTTCCTATTGGTTGTCGTGCCAAGCTACCATAGCAGGCAATTCCACAGGTATACTGTGCAGAGTTCCAAACGAAAGCAGATAGCCCCTGTCGCCGAGGCGCAGCTGCCTAGGCGATAAAGCCCCAGGCACTGGTGCTCCTGAGGGCTGCGGGGACAGCCAGGTCTACGCCGGTGGCAGGAGGCTCTGGGCCTCAGTGCCCTGCCAGTGGGCCCTACTTGAGTATAGGTGCTCTTGCATGGGGTGGAGTCGGTCTCAGGTGGGCCCTCCCTCCACAGGCCTCTCCTGTCCCCTTGGCTGAAGCCGAGCCCGGCACTGGGGGTTGGTGCCTGCGCAGGAGCCTTGAGTCTCTGGACAGGCCCCGTGCCAGCTGGGACCTGAGCCCCAGCCCAGCTGCAAGCCCTGCGCTCAAGTTCCTTGGCCTTGCCCAGGTCAGCTAAGAGGGAGGAGAAGATGGTCGTCAGCACAGCGGGAAGCAATAGTGCCGACACCTGGCAGCGGGAGAAGCGCCTCCAACAGCCCCGTGGGATCTAAGCCCCCTCTGGCTCCAGCCGCCGCCCCAGCCAGGCCTCTCCCCGCCCCCCCACGGCCGAGCCAGGACCAAGGCACAGGCGCCCAAGCCCGCCGGGCAGGCCACGCCCCCAGCCGCCCCCGCCCCCGGGCGCCCGGCGCCCCGCCCCCGGCAGACTCGCCCCGCCCACGCCCCGCCCCGCCTCCGTTGCTCTGGAGACCGTGGCTGCCGGCGGGAGGGGCCTAAGGCCTGGAGGTGGAAGACAGTGGTGATGAGGGGGAGAATTCTCCACTCGGGAGTTGTCCCCAGTGGTAGTGGCGGGACACGTGCGGCCACTAGACATCCTGCCGAAACCCACCCAAGGCACTCCCCGGAGCGTGTCGACTGCCAGGAAAACTCACCCGCCGGGCTTAGGGGTTAGCGGGGTTCCCAAACGCACACATCGAGTGCCCGCAAGAGGCCACGGGAAGGAAAGGGGTCGCTGGCCTGCTAGGACCCTGCTGGGTGGGGGCTGTGCTGGAAGAGAACCTCTGCTATGGTGTCGTGGACTGTTGTTTTCTCCTCTAAGTCTGATGAAAAGAAGAGACAGAGGAAGGAAGCTCCAGGAACAAGCAAGCGGCTCCGGTGCGGAAACTCAGAGCCCAAACTACCACCGCTAGGGGCCGCGGTTGGGAAAGAATGGTTCCTTCCTGGGTTCCAAGGCAGGGGGAGGGGCAGGGCCCCATGCAGAAGGGGCTGTGGGGGAGGGGACCCCTGGGCCAGTCCCGGGACGGGGCTGAGACCCTCTCTCCATCCGAGAGCGAGGGCTCACCTGGTCCAGGCCAAGAGTCTGCGTTGGGCCAGGCTGCCCCGGTCGGTCCCTCGGAAGAGGGGGCTTCCTCGCCAACCAAAGTCCCCGCGGCCTCGTCAAGCGGGGGCCTACCTAGGGCCGGCGTTGCCCTGCAGGTCTCTCCCACGCCAATGGTCACAGACGTGCTGACTCCCATGGCCGTCACCTCCGCCGTTTTGGGACGGGAAAACCTGGCCTTTCCCACAGGTGGCCTGAGGGCTTCTGCCTTGGCCGCCTGCCAGGCCCGGAGAGGCCTGTCTCTCAGAGAGGAGAGGCTCACAGTCTTCCCCTTCCTCGTCAGTGTCCACTCTTGCTCTGTGTTTCTTCTCTGGGATGAGAGGGGCGGGCCCCTGAGCACCCAGGCGACTCTCAGACATCAGCGTGCCCTTTCTCCTCTCGCCCGACTTTGTGGTACCGTACGAATGAACATTGATCTTTTCTCCGGGTTCGGGGGACCCAAAACGAAGCTGCTTACCTGTTGGGTTGTGAGGCTTTTCAGGGGAAAGCATTTCTGCTCCCTTGAGGCTCACTGCGCTCAATTGGGCTTACAGGTCCGGGTGTTCCGTGTACCAGGGACATTGTAAGCAGGCATCGCGACCGTCCAAAGCAGTTGCATGGGTTGTTTTGGCATTGACTCGAGCCACAGCCGCCAGGGTTTGAAACACACACACGAAAGGAAGAACTCATCATCTGAAGTAGCTTGGGCTCTGCCAGAGCACGCCACGCAGCCAGGTGATTTTCCTATTGGTTGTCGTGCCAAGCTACCATAGCAGGCAATTCCACAGGTATACTGTGCAGAGTTCCAAACGAAAGCAGATAGCCCCTGTCGCCGAGGCGCAGCTGCCTAGGCGATAAAGCCCCAGGCACTGGTGCTCCTGAGGGCTGCGGGGACAGCCAGGTCTACGCCGGTGGCAGGAGGCTCTGGGCCTCAGTGCCCTGCCAGTGGGCCCTACTTGAGTATAGGTGCTCTTGCATGGGGTGGAGTCGGTCTCAGGTGGGCCCTCCCTCCACAGGCCTCTCCTGTCCCCTTGGCTGAAGCCGAGCCCGGCACTGGGGGTTGGTGCCTGCGCAGGAGCCTTGAGTCTCTGGACAGGCCCCGTGCCAGCTGGGACCTGAGCCCCAGCCCAGCTGCAAGCCCTGCGCTCAAGTTCCTTGGCCTTGCCCAGGTCAGCTAAGAGGGAGGAGAAGATGGTCGTCAGCACAGCGGGAAGCAATAGTGCCGACACCTGGCAGCGGGAGAAGCGCCTCCAACAGCCCCGTGGGATCTAAGCCCCCTCTGGCTCCAGCCGCCGCCCCAGCCAGTCCTCTCCCCGCCCCCCCACGGCCGAGCCAGGACCAAGGCACAGGCGCCCAAGCCCGCCGGGCAGGCCACGCCCCCAGCCGCCCCCGCCCCCGGGCGCCCGGCGCCCCGCCCCCGGCAGACTCGCCCCGCCCACGCCCCGCCCCGCCTCCGTTGCTCTGGAGACCGTGGCTGCCGGCGGGAGGGGCCTAAGGCCTGGAGGTGGAAGACAGTGGTGATGAGGGGGAGAATTCTCCGCTCGGGAGTTGTCCCCAGTGGTAGTGGCGGGACACGTGCGGCCACTAGACATCCTGCCGAAACCCACCCAAGGCACTCCCCGGAGCGTGTCGACTGCCAGGAAAACTCACCCGCCGGGCTTAGGGGTTAGCGGGGTTCCCAAACGCACACATCGAGTGCCCGCAAGAGGCCACGGGAAGGAAAGGGGTCGCTGGCCTGCTAGGACCCTGCTGGGTGGGGGCTGTGCTGGAAGAGAACCTCTGCTATGGTGTCGTGGACTGTTGTTTTCTCCTCTAAGTCTGATGAAAAGAAGAGACAGAGGAAGGAAGCTCCAGGAACAAGCAAGCGGCTCCGGTGCGGAAACTCAGAGCCCAAACTACCACCGCTAGGGGCCGCGGTTGGGAAAGAATGGTTCCTTCCTGGGTTCCAAGGCAGGGGGAGGGGCAGGGCCCCATGCAGAAGGGGCTGTGGGGGAGGGGACCCCTGGGCCAGTCCCGGGACTGGGCTGAGACCCTCTCTCCATCCGAGAGCGAGGGCTCACCTGGTCCAGGCCAAGAGTCTGCGTTGGGCCAGGCTGCCCCGGTCGGTCCCTCGGAAGAGGGGGCTTCCTCGCCAACCAAAGTCCCCGCGGCCTCGTCAAGCGGGGGCCTACCTAGGGCCGGCGTTGCCCTGCAGGTCTCTCCCACGCCAATGGTCACAGACGTGCTGACTCCCATGGCCGTCACCTCCGCCGTTTTGGGACGGGAAAACCTGGCCTTTCCCACAGGTGGCCTGAGGGCTTCTGCCTTGGCCGCCTGCCAGGCCCGGAGAGGCCTGTCTCTCAGAGAGGAGAGGCTCACAGTCTTCCCCTTCCTCGTCAGTGTCCACTCTTGCTCTGTGTTTCTTCTCTGGGATGAGAGGGGCGGGCCCCTGAGCACCCAGGCGACTCTCAGACATCAGCGTGCCCTTTCTCCTCTCGCCCGACTTTGTGGTACCGTACGAATGAACATTGATCTTTTCTCCGGGTTCGGGGGACCCAAAACGAAGCTGCTTACCTGTTGGGTTGTGAGGCTTTTCAGGGGAAAGCATTTCTGCTCCCTTGAGGCTCACTGCGCTCAATTGGGCTTACAGGTCCGGGTGTTCCGTGTACCAGGGACATTGTAAGCAGGCATCGCGACCGTCCAAAGCAGTTGCATGGGTTGTTTTGGCATTGACTCGAGCCACAGCCGCCAGGGTTTGAAACACACACACGAAAGGAAGAACTCATCATCTGAAGTAGCTTGGGCTCTGCCAGAGCACGCCACGCAGCCAGGTGATTTTCCTATTGGTTGTCGTGCCAAGCTACCATAGCAGGCAATTCCACAGGTATACTGTGCAGAGTTCCAAACGAAAGCAGATAGCCCCTGTCGCCGAGGCGCAGCTGCCTAGGCGATAAAGCCCCAGGCACTGGTGCTCCTGAGGGCTGCGGGGACAGCCAGGTCTACGCCGGTGGCAGGAGGCTCTGGGCCTCAGTGCCCTGCCAGTGGGCCCTACTTGAGTATAGGTGCTCTTGCATGGGGTGGAGTCGGTCTCAGGTGGGCCCTCCCTCCACAGGCCTCTCCTGTCCCCTTGGCTGAAGCCGAGCCCGGCACTGGGGGTTGGTGCCTGCGCAGGAGCCTTGAGTCTCTGGACAGGCCCCGTGCCAGCTGGGACCTGAGCCCCAGCCCAGCTGCAAGCCCTGCGCTCAAGTTCCTTGGCCTTGCCCAGGTCAGCTAAGAGGGAGGAGAAGATGGTCGTCAGCACAGCGGGAAGCAATAGTGCCGACACCTGGCAGCGGGAGAAGCGCCTCCAACAGCCCCGTGGGATCTAAGCCCCCTCTGGCTCCAGCCGCCGCCCCAGCCAGGCCTCTCCCCGCCCCCCCACGGCCGAGCCAGGACCAAGGCACAGGCGCCCAAGCCCGCCGGGCAGGCCACGCCCCCAGCCGCCCCCGCCCCCGGGCGCCCGGCGCCCCGCCCCTGGCAGACTCGCCCCGCCCACGCCCCGCCCCGCCTCCGTTGCTCTGGAGACCGTGGCTGCCGGCGGGAGGGGCCTAAGGCCTGGAGGTGGAAGACAGTGGTGATGAGGGGGAGAATTCTCCGCTCGGGAGTTGTCCCCAGTGGTAGTGGCGGGACACGTGCGGCCACTAGACATCCTGCCGAAACCCACCCAAGGCACTCCCCGGAGCGTGTCGACTGCCAGGAAAACTCACCCGCCGGGCTTAGGGGTTAGCGGGGTTCCCAAACGCACACATCGAGTGCCCGCAAGAGGCCACGGGAAGGAAAGGGGTCGCTGGCCTGCTAGGACCCTGCTGGGTGGGGGCTGTGCTGGAAGAGAACCTCTGCTATGGTGTCGTGGACTGTTGTTTTCTCCTCTAAGTCTGATGAAAAGAAGAGACAGAGGAAGGAAGCTCCAGGAACAAGCAAGCGGCTCCGGTGCGGAAACTCAGAGCCCAAACTACCACCGCTAGGGGCCGCGGTTGGGAAAGAATGGTTCCTTCCTGGGTTCCAAGGCAGGGGGAGGGGCAGGGCCCCATGCAGAAGGGGCTGTGGGGGAGGGGACCCCTGGGCCAGTCCCGGGACTGGGCTGAGACCCTCTCTCCATCCGAGAGCGAGGGCTCACCTGGTCCAGGCCAAGAGTCTGCGTTGGGCCAGGCTGCCCCGGTCGGTCCCTCGGAAGAGGGGGCTTCCTCGCCAACCAAAGTCCCCGCGGCCTCGTCAAGCGGGGGCCTACCTAGGGCCGGCGTTGCCCTGCAGGTCTCTCCCACGCCAATGGTCACAGACGTGCTGACTCCCATGGCCGTCACCTCCGCCGTTTTGGGACCGGAAAACCTGGCCTTTCCCACAGGTGGCCTGAGGGCTTCTGCCTTGGCCGCCTGCCAGGCCCGGAGAGGCCTGTCTCTCAGAGAGGAGAGGCTCACAGTCTTCCCCTTCCTCGTCAGTGTCCACTCTTGCTCTGTGTTTCTTCTCTGGGATGAGAGGGGCGGGCCCCTGAGCACCCAGGCGACTCTCAGACATCAGCGTGCCCTTTCTCCTCTCGCCCGACTTTGTGGTACCGTACGAATGAACATTGATCTTTTCTCCGGGTTCGGGGGACCCAAAACGAAGCTGCTTACCTGTTGGGTTGTGAGGCTTTTCAGGGGAAAGCATTTCTGCTCCCTTGAGGCTCACTGCGCTCAATTGGGCTTACAGGTCCGGGTGTTCCGTGTACCAGGGACATTGTAAGCAGGCATCGCGACCGTCCAAAGCAGTTGCATGGGTTGTTTTGGCATTGACTCGAGCCACAGCCGCCAGGGTTTGAAACACACACACGAAAGGAAGAACTCATCATCTGAAGTAGCTTGGGCTCTGCCAGAGCACGCCACGCAGCCAGGTGATTTTCCTATTGGTTGTCGTGCCAAGCTACCATAGCAGGCAATTCCACAGGTATACTGTGCAGAGTTCCAAACGAAAGCAGATAGCCCCTGTCGCCGAGGCGCAGCTGCCTAGGCGATAAAGCCCCAGGCACTGGTGCTCCTGAGGGCTGCGGGGACAGCCAGGTCTACGCCGGTGGCAGGAGGCTCTGGGCCTCAGTGCCCTGCCAGTGGGCCCTACTTGAGTATAGGTGCTCTTGCATGGGGTGGAGTCGGTCTCAGGTGGGCCCTCCCTCCACAGGCCTCTCCTGTCCCCTTGGCTGAAGCCGAGCCCGGCACTGGGGGTTGGTGGCTGCGCAGGAGCCTTGAGTCTCTGGACAGGCCCCGTGCCAGCTGGGACCTGAGCCCCAGCCCAGCTGCAAGCCCTGCGCTCAAGTTCCTTGGCCTTGCCCAGGTCAGCTAAGAGGGAGGAGAAGATGGTCGTCAGCACAGCGGGAAGCAATAGTGCCGACACCTGGCAGCGGGAGAAGCGCCTCCAACAGCCCCGTGGGATCTAAGCCCCCTCTGGCTCCAGCCGCCGCCCCAGCCAGGCCTCTCCCCGCCCCCCCACGGCCGAGCCAGGACCAAGGCACAGGCGCCCAAGCCCGCCGGGCAGGCCACGCCCCCAGCCGCCCCCGCCCCCGGGCGCCCGGCGCCCCGCCCCCGGCAGACTCGCCCCGCCCACGCCCCGCCCCGCCTCCGTTGCTCTGGAGACCGTGGCTGCCGGCGGGAGGGGCCTAAGGCCTGGAGGTGGAAGACAGTGGTGATGAGGGGGAGAATTCTCCGCTCGGGAGTTGTCCCCAGTGGTAGTGGCGGGACACGTGCGGCCACTAGACATCCTGCCGAAACCCACCCAAGGCACTCCCCGGAGCGTGTCGACTGCCAGGAAAACTCACCCGCCGGGCTTAGGGGTTAGCGGGGTTCCCAAACGCACACATCGAGTGCCCGCAAGAGGCCACGGGAAGGAAAGGGGTCGCTGGCCTGCTAGGACCCTGCTGGGTGGGGGCTGTGCTGGAAGAGAACCTCTGCTATGGTGTCGTGGACTGTTGTTTTCTCCTCTAAGTCTGATGAAAAGAAGAGACAGAGGAAGGAAGCTCCAGGAACAAGCAAGCGGCTCCGGTGCGGAAACTCAGAGCCCAAACTACCACCGCTAGGGGCCGCGGTTGGGAAAGAATGGTTCCTTCCTGGGTTCCAAGGCAGGGGGAGGGGCAGGGCCCCATGCAGAAGGGGCTGTGGGGGAGGGGACCCCTGGGCCAGTCCCGGGACTGGGCTGAGACCCTCTCTCCATCCGAGAGCGAGGGCTCACCTGGTCCAGGCCAAGAGTCTGCGTTGGGCCAGGCTGCCCCGGTCGGTCCCTCGGAAGAGGGGGCTTCCTCGCCAACCAAAGTCCCCGCGGCCTCGTCAAGCGGGGGCCTACCTAGGGCCGGCGTTGCCCTGCAGGTCTCTCCCACGCCAATGGTCACAGACGTGCTGACTCCCATGGCCGTCACCTCCGCCGTTTTGGGACGGGAAAACCTGGCCTTTCCCACAGGTGGCCTGAGGGCTTCTGCCTTGGCCGCCTGCCAGGCCCGGAGAGGCCTGTCTCTCAGAGAGGAGAGGCTCACAGTCTTCCCCTTCCTCGTCAGTGTCCACTCTTGCTCTGTGTTTCTTCTCTGGGATGAGAGGGGCGGGCCCCTGAGCACCCAGGCGACTCTCAGACATCAGCGTGCCCTTTCTCCTCTCGCCCGACTTTGTGGTACCGTACGAATGAACATTGATCTTTTCTCCGGGTTCGGGGGACCCAAAACGAAGCTGCTTACCTGTTGGGTTGTGAGGCTTTTCAGGGGAAAGCATTTCTGCTCCCTTGAGGCTCACTGCGCTCAATTGGGCTTACAGGTCCGGGTGTTCCGTGTACCAGGGACATTGTAAGCAGGCATCGCGACCGTCCAAAGCAGTTGCATGGGTTGTTTTGGCATTGACTCGAGCCACAGCCGCCAGGGTTTGAAACACACACACGAAAGGAAGAACTCATCATCTGAAGTAGCTTGGGCTCTGCCAGAGCACGCCACGCAGCCAGGTGATTTTCCTATTGGTTGTCGTGCCAAGCTACCATAGCAGGCAATTCCACAGGTATACTGTGCAGAGTTCCAAACGAAAGCAGATAGCCCCTGTCGCCGAGGCGCAGCTGCCTAGGCGATAAAGCCCCAGGCACTGGTGCTCCTGAGGGCTGCGGGGACAGCCAGGTCTACGCCGGTGGCAGGAGGCTCTGGGCCTCAGTGCCCTGCCAGTGGGCCCTACTTGAGTATAGGTGCTCTTGCATGGGGTGGAGTCGGTCTCAGGTGGGCCCTCCCTCCACAGGCCTCTCCTGTCCCCTTGGCTGAAGCCGAGCCCGGCACTGGGGGTTGGTGGCTGCGCAGGAGCCTTGAGTCTCTGGACAGGCCCCGTGCCAGCTGGGACCTGAGCCCCAGCCCAGCTGCAAGCCCTGCGCTCAAGTTCCTTGGCCTTGCCCAGGTCAGCTAAGAGGGAGGAGAAGATGGTCGTCAGCACAGCGGGAAGCAATAGTGCCGACACCTGGCAGCGGGAGAAGCGCCTCCAACAGCCCCGTGGGATCTAAGCCCCCTCTGGCTCCAGCCGCCGCCCCAGCCAGGCCTCTCCCCGCCCCCCCACGGCCGAGCCAGGACCAAGGCACAGGCGCCCAAGCCCGCCGGGCAGGCCACGCCCCCAGCCGCCCCCGCCCCCGGGCGCCCGGCGCCCCGCCCCCGGCAGACTCGCCCCGCCCACGCCCCGCCCCGCCTCCGTTGCTCTGGAGACCGTGGCTGCCGGCGGGAGGGGCCTAAGGCCTGGAGGTGGAAGACAGTGGTGATGAGGGGGAGAATTCTCCACTCGGGAGTTGTCCCCAGTGGTAGTGGCGGGACACGTGCGGCCACTAGACATCCTGCCAAAACCCACCCAAGGCACTCCCCGGAGCGTGTCGACTGCCAGGAAAACTCACCCGCCGGGCTTAGGGGTTAGCGGGGTTCCCAAACGCACACATCGAGTGCCCGCAAGAGGCCACGGGAAGGAAAGGGGTCGCTGGCCTGCTAGGACCCTGCTGGGTGGGGGCTGTGCTGGAAGAGAACCTCTGCTATGGTGTCGTGGACTGTTGTTTTCTCCTCTAAGTCTGATGAAAAGAAGAGACAGAGGAAGGAAGCTCCAGGAACAAGCAAGCGGCTCCGGTGCGGAAACTCAGAGCCCAAACTACCACCGCTAGGGGCCGCGGTTGGGAAAGAATGGTTCCTTCCTGGGTTCCAAGGCAGGGGGAGGGGCAGGGCCCCATGCAGAAGGGGCTGTGGGGGAGGGGACCCCTGGGCCAGTCCCGGGACTGGGCTGAGACCCTCTCTCCATCCGAGAGCGAGGGCTCACCTGGTCCAGGCCAAGAGTCTGCGTTGGGCCAGGCTGCCCCGGTCGGTCCCTCGGAAGAGGGGGCTTCCTCGCCAACCAAAGTCCCCGCGGCCTCGTCAAGCGGGGGCCTACCTAGGGCCGGCGTTGCCCTGCAGGTCTCTCCCACGCCAATGGTCACAGACGTGCTGACTCCCATGGCCGTCACCTCCGCCGTTTTGGGACGGGAAAACCTGGCCTTTCCCACAGGTGGCCTGAGGGCTTCTGCCTTGGCCGCCTGCCAGGCCCGGAGAGGCCTGTCTCTCAGAGAGGAGAGGCTCACAGTCTTCCCCTTCCTCGTCAGTGTCCACTCTTGCTCTGTGTTTCTTCTCTGGGATGAGAGGGGCGGGCCCCTGAGCACCCAGGCGACTCTCAGACATCAGCGTGCCCTTTCTCCTCTCGCCCGACTTTGTGGTACCGTACGAATGAACATTGATCTTTTCTCCGGGTTCGGGGGACCCAAAACGAAGCTGCTTACCTGTTGGGTTGTGAGGCTTTTCAGGGGAAAGCATTTCTGCTCCCTTGAGGCTCACTGCGCTCAATTGGGCTTACAGGTCCGGGTGTTCCGTGTACCAGGGACATTGTAAGCAGGCATCGCGACCGTCCAAAGCAGTTGCATGGGTTGTTTTGGCATTGACTCGAGCCACAGCCGCCAGGGTTTGAAACACACACACGAAAGGAAGAACTCATCATCTGAAGTAGCTTGGGCTCTGCCAGAGCACGCCACGCAGCCAGGTGATTTTCCTATTGGTTGTCGTGCCAAGCTACCATAGCAGGCAATTCCACAGGTATACTGTGCAGAGTTCCAAACGAAAGCAGATAGCCCCTGTCGCCGAGGCGCAGCTGCCTAGGCGATAAAGCCCCAGGCACTGGTGCTCCTGAGGGCTGCGGGGACAGCCAGGTCTACGCCGGTGGCAGGAGGCTCTGGGCCTCAGTGCCCTGCCAGTGGGCCCTACTTGAGTATAGGTGCTCTTGCATGGGGTGGAGTCGGTCTCAGGTGGGCCCTCCCTCCACAGGCCTCTCCTGTCCCCTTGGCTGAAGCCGAGCCCGGCACTGGGGGTTGGTGGCTGCGCAGGAGCCTTGAGTCTCTGGACAGGCCCCGTGCCAGCTGGGACCTGAGCCCCAGCCCAGCTGCAAGCCCTGCGCTCAAGTTCCTTGGCCTTGCCCAGGTCAGCTAAGAGGGAGGAGAAGATGGTCGTCAGCACAGCGGGAAGCAATAGTGCCGACACCTGGCAGCGGGAGAAGCGCCTCCAACAGCCCCGTGGGATCTAAGCCCCCTCTGGCTCCAGCCGCCGCCCCAGCCAGGCCTCTCCCCGCCCCCCCACGGCCGAGCCAGGACCAAGGCACAGGCGCCCAAGCCCGCCGGGCAGGCCACGCCCCCAGCCGCCCCCGCCCCCGGGCGCCCGGCGCCCCGCCCCCGGCAGACTCGCCCCGCCCACGCCCCGCCCCGCCTCCGTTGCTCTGGAGACCGTGGCTGCCGGCGGGAGGGGCCTAAGGCCTGGAGGTGGAAGACAGTGGTGATGAGGGGGAGAATTCTCCACTCGGGAGTTGTCCCCAGTGGTAGTGGCGGGACACGTGCGGCCACTAGACATCCTGCCGAAACCCACCCAAGGCACTCCCCGGAGCGTGTCGACTGCCAGGAAAACTCACCCGCCGGGCTTAGGGGTTAGCGGGGTTCCCAAACGCACACATCGAGTGCCCGCAAGAGGCCACGGGAAGGAAAGGGGTCGCTGGCCTGCTAGGACCCTGCTGGGTGGGGGCTGTGCTGGAAGAGAACCTCTGCTATGGTGTCGTGGACTGTTGTTTTCTCCTCTAAGTCTGATGAAAAGAAGAGACAGAGGAAGGAAGCTCCAGGAACAAGCAAGCGGCTCCGGTGCGGAAACTCAGAGCCCAAACTACCACCGCTAGGGGCCGCGGTTGGGAAAGAATGGTTCCTTCCTGGGTTCCAAGGCAGGGGGAGGGGCAGGGCCCCATGCAGAAGGGGCTGTGGGGGAGGGGACCCCTGGGCCAGTCCCGGGACTGGGCTGAGACCCTCTCTCCATCCGAGAGCGAGGGCTCACCTGGTCCAGGCCAAGAGTCTGCGTTGGGCCAGGCTGCCCCGGTCGGTCCCTCGGAAGAGGGGGCTTCCTCGCCAACCAAAGTCCCCGCGGCCTCGTCAAGCGGGGGCCTACCTAGGGCCGGCGTTGCCCTGCAGGTCTCTCCCACGCCAATGGTCACAGACGTGCTGACTCCCATGGCCGTCACCTCCGCCGTTTTGGGACGGGAAAACCTGGCCTTTCCCACAGGTGGCCTGAGGGCTTCTGCCTTGGCCGCCTGCCAGGCCCGGAGAGGCCTGTCTCTCAGAGAGGAGAGGCTCACAGTCTTCCCCTTCCTCGTCAGTGTCCACTCTTGCTCTGTGTTTCTTCTCTGGGATGAGAGGGGCGGGCCCCTGAGCACCCAGGCGACTCTCAGACATCAGCGTGCCCTTTCTCCTCTCGCCCGACTTTGTGGTACCGTACGAATGAACATTGATCTTTTCTCCGGGTTCGGGGGACCCAAAACGAAGCTGCTTACCTGTTGGGTTGTGAGGCTTTTCAGGGGAAAGCATTTCTGCTCCCTTGAGGCTCACTGCGCTCAATTGGGCTTACAGGTCCGGGTGTTCCGTGTACCAGGGACATTGTAAGCAGGCATCGCGACCGTCCAAAGCAGTTGCATGGGTTGTTTTGGCATTGACTCGAGCCACAGCCGCCAGGGTTTGAAACACACACACGAAAGGAAGAACTCATCATCTGAAGTAGCTTGGGCTCTGCCAGAGCACGCCACGCAGCCAGGTGATTTTCCTATTGGTTGTCGTGCCAAGCTACCATAGCAGGCAATTCCACAGGTATACTGTGCAGAGTTCCAAACGAAAGCAGATAGCCCCTGTCGCCGAGGCGCAGCTGCCTAGGCGATAAAGCCCCAGGCACTGGTGCTCCTGAGGGCTGCGGGGACAGCCAGGTCTACGCCGGTGGCAGGAGGCTCTGGGCCTCAGTGCCCTGCCAGTGGGCCCTACTTGAGTATAGGTGCTCTTGCATGGGGTGGAGTCGGTCTCAGGTGGGCCCTCCCTCCACAGGCCTCTCCTGTCCCCTTGGCTGAAGCCGAGCCCGGCACTGGGGGTTGGTGCCTGCGCAGGAGCCTTGAGTCTCTGGACAGGCCCCGTGCCAGCTGGGACCTGAGCCCCAGCCCAGCTGCAAGCCCTGCGCTCAAGTTCCTTGGCCTTGCCCAGGTCAGCTAAGAGGGAGGAGAAGATGGTCGTCAGCACAGCGGGAAGCAATAGTGCCGACACCTGGCAGCGGGAGAAGCGCCTCCAACAGCCCCGTGGGATCTAAGCCCCCTCTGGCTCCAG
Source organism: Dasypus novemcinctus (assembly GCF_030445035.2). Classification (NCBI taxonomy): domain Eukaryota; kingdom Metazoa; phylum Chordata; class Mammalia; order Cingulata; family Dasypodidae; genus Dasypus; species Dasypus novemcinctus. The sequence goes on from NC_080703.1 coordinate 396,119, forward strand.
CCGCCGCCCCAGCCAGGCCTCTCCCCGCCCCCCCACGGCCGAGCCAGGACCAAGGCACAGGCGCCCAAGCCCGCCGGGCAGGCCACGCCCCCAGCCGCCCCCGCCCCCGGGCGCCCGGCGCCCCGCCCCCGGCAGACTCGCCCCGCCCACGCCCCGCCCCGCCTCCGTTGCTCTGGAGACCGTGGCTGCCGGCGGGAGGGGCCTAAGGCCTGGAGGTGGAAGACAGTGGTGATGAGGGGGAGAATTCTCCACTCGGGAGTTGTCCCCAGTGGTAGTGGCGGGACACGTGCGGCCACTAGACATCCTGCCGAAACCCACCCAAGGCACTCCCCGGAGCGTGTCGACTGCCAGGAAAACTCACCCGCCGGGCTTAGGGGTTAGCGGGGTTCCCAAACGCACACATCGAGTGCCCGCAAGAGGCCACGGGAAGGAAAGGGGTCGCTGGCCTGCTAGGACCCTGCTGGGTGGGGGCTGTGCTGGAAGAGAACCTCTGCTATGGTGTCGTGGACTGTTGTTTTCTCCTCTAAGTCTGATGAAAAGAAGAGACAGAGGAAGGAAGCTCCAGGAACAAGCAAGCGGCTCCGGTGCGGAAACTCAGAGCCCAAACTACCACCGCTAGGGGCCGCGGTTGGGAAAGAATGGTTCCTTCCTGGGTTCCAAGGCAGGGGGAGGGGCAGGGCCCCATGCAGAAGGGGCTGTGGGGGAGGGGACCCCTGGGCCAGTCCCGGGACGGGGCTGAGACCCTCTCTCCATCCGAGAGCGAGGGCTCACCTGGTCCAGGCCAAGAGTCTGCGTTGGGCCAGGCTGCCCCGGTCGGTCCCTCGGAAGAGGGGGCTTCCTCGCCAACCAAAGTCCCCGCGGCCTCGTCAAGCGGGGGCCTACCTAGGGCCGGCGTTGCCCTGCAGGTCTCTCCCACGCCAATGGTCACAGACGTGCTGACTCCCATGGCCGTCACCTCCGCCGTTTTGGGACGGGAAAACCTGGCCTTTCCCACAGGTGGCCTGAGGGCTTCTGCCTTGGCCGCCTGCCAGGCCCGGAGAGGCCTGTCTCTCAGAGAGGAGAGGCTCACAGTCTTCCCCTTCCTCGTCAGTGTCCACTCTTGCTCTGTGTTTCTTCTCTGGGATGAGAGGGGCGGGCCCCTGAGCACCCAGGCGACTCTCAGACATCAGCGTGCCCTTTCTCCTCTCGCCCGACTTTGTGGTACCGTACGAATGAACATTGATCTTTTCTCCGGGTTCGGGGGACCCAAAACGAAGCTGCTTACCTGTTGGGTTGTGAGGCTTTTCAGGGGAAAGCATTTCTGCTCCCTTGAGGCTCACTGCGCTCAATTGGGCTTACAGGTCCGGGTGTTCCGTGTACCAGGGACATTGTAAGCAGGCATCGCGACCGTCCAAAGCAGTTGCATGGGTTGTTTTGGCATTGACTCGAGCCACAGCCGCCAGGGTTTGAAACACACACACGAAAGGAAGAACTCATCATCTGAAGTAGCTTGGGCTCTGCCAGAGCACGCCACGCAGCCAGGTGATTTTCCTATTGGTTGTCGTGCCAAGCTACCATAGCAGGCAATTCCACAGGTATACTGTGCAGAGTTCCAAACGAAAGCAGATAGCCCCTGTCGCCGAGGCGCAGCTGCCTAGGCGATAAAGCCCCAGGCACTGGTGCTCCTGAGGGCTGCGGGGACAGCCAGGTCTACGCCGGTGGCAGGAGGCTCTGGGCCTCAGTGCCCTGCCAGTGGGCCCTACTTGAGTATAGGTGCTCTTGCATGGGGTGGAGTCGGTCTCAGGTGGGCCCTCCCTCCACAGGCCTCTCCTGTCCCCTTGGCTGAAGCCGAGCCCGGCACTGGGGGTTGGTGCCTGCGCAGGAGCCTTGAGTCTCTGGACAGGCCCCGTGCCAGCTGGGACCTGAGCCCCAGCCCAGCTGCAAGCCCTGCGCTCAAGTTCCTTGGCCTTGCCCAGGTCAGCTAAGAGGGAGGAGAAGATGGTCGTCAGCACAGCGGGAAGCAATAGTGCCGACACCTGGCAGCGGGAGAAGCGCCTCCAACAGCCCCGTGGGATCTAAGCCCCCTCTGGCTCCAGCCGCCGCCCCAGCCAGGCCTCTCCCCGCCCCCCCACGGCCGAGCCAGGACCAAGGCACAGGCGCCCAAGCCCGCCGGGCAGGCCACGCCCCCAGCCGCCCCCGCCCCCGGGCGCCCGGCGCCCCGCCCCCGGCAGACTCGCCCCGCCCACGCCCCGCCCCGCCTCCGTTGCTCTGGAGACCGTGGCTGCCGGCGGGAGGGGCCTAAGGCCTGGAGGTGGAAGACAGTGGTGATGAGGGGGAGAATTCTCCGCTCGGGAGTTGTCCCCAGTGGTAGTGGCGGGACACGTGCGGCCACTAGACATCCTGCCGAAACCCACCCAAGGCACTCCCCGGAGCGTGTCGACTGCCAGGAAAACTCACCCGCCGGGCTTAGGGGTTAGCGGGGTTCCCAAACGCACACATCGAGTGCCCGCAAGAGGCCACGGGAAGGAAAGGGGTCGCTGGCCTGCTAGGACCCTGCTGGGTGGGGGCTGTGCTGGAAGAGAACCTCTGCTATGGTGTCGTGGACTGTTGTTTTCTCCTCTAAGTCTGATGAAAAGAAGAGACAGAGGAAGGAAGCTCCAGGAACAAGCAAGCGGCTCCGGTGCGGAAACTCAGAGCCCAAACTACCACCGCTAGGGGCCGCGGTTGGGAAAGAATGGTTCCTTCCTGGGTTCCAAGGCAGGGGGAGGGGCAGGGCCCCATGCAGAAGGGGCTGTGGGGGAGGGGAACCCTGGGCCAGTCCCGGGACTGGGCTGAGACCCTCTCTCCATCCGAGAGCGAGGACTCACCTGGTCCAGGCCAAGAGTCTGCGTTGGGCCAGGCTGCCCCGGTCGGTCCCTCGGAAGAGGGGGCTTCCTCGCCAACCAAAGTCCCCGCGGCCTCGTCAAGCGGGGGCCTACCTAGGGCCGGCGTTGCCCTGCAGGTCTCTCCCACGCCAATGGTCACAGACGTGCTGACTCCCATGGCCGTCACCTCCGCCGTTTTGGGACGGGAAAACCTGGCCTTTCCCACAGGTGGCCTGAGGGCTTCTGCCTTGGCCGCCTGCCAGGCCCGGAGAGGCCTGTCTCTCAGAGAGGAGAGGCTCACAGTCTTCCCCTTCCTCGTCAGTGTCCACTCTTGCTCTGTGTTTCTTCTCTGGGATGAGAGGGGCGGGCCCCTGAGCACCCAGGCGACTCTCAGACATCAGCGTGCCCTTTCTCCTCTCGCCCGACTTTGTGGTACCGTACGAATGAACATTGATCTTTTCTCCGGGTTCGGGGGACCCAAAACGAAGCTGCTTACCTGTTGGGTTGTGAGGCTTTTCAGGGGAAAGCATTTCTGCTCCCTTGAGGCTCACTGCGCTCAATTGGGCTTACAGGTCCGGGTGTTCCGTGTACCAGGGACATTGTAAGCAGGCATCGCGACCGTCCAAAGCAGTTGCATGGGTTGTTTTGGCATTGACTCGAGCCACAGCCGCCAGGGTTTGAAACACACACACGAAAGGAAGAACTCATCATCTGAAGTAGCTTGGGCTCTGCCAGAGCACGCCACGCAGCCAGGTGATTTTCCTATTGGTTGTCGTGCCAAGCTACCATAGCAGGCAATTCCACAGGTATACTGTGCAGAGTTCCAAACGAAAGCAGATAGCCCCTGTCGCCGAGGCGCAGCTGCCTAGGCGATAAAGCCCCAGGCACTGGTGCTCCTGAGGGCTGCGGGGACAGCCAGGTCTACGCCGGTGGCAGGAGGCTCTGGGCCTCAGTGCCCTGCCAGTGGGCCCTACTTGAGTATAGGTGCTCTTGCATGGGGTGGAGTCGGTCTCAGGTGGGCCCTCCCTCCACAGGCCTCTCCTGTCCCCTTGGCTGAAGCCGAGCCCGGCACTGGGGGTTGGTGCCTGCGCAGGAGCCTTGAGTCTCTGGACAGGCCCCGTGCCAGCTGGGACCTGAGCCCCAGCCCAGCTGCAAGCCCTGCGCTCAAGTTCCTTGGCCTTGCCCAGGTCAGCTAAGAGGGAGGAGAAGATGGTCGTCAGCACAGCGGGAAGCAATAGTGCCGACACCTGGCAGCGGGAGAAGCGCCTCCAACAGCCCCGTGGGATCTAAGCCCCCTCTGGCTCCAGCCGCCGCCCCAGCCAGGCCTCTCCCCGCCCCCCCACGGCCGAGCCAGGACCAAGGCACAGGCGCCCAAGCCCGCCGGGCAGGCCACGCCCCCAGCCGCCCCCGCCCCCGGGCGCCCGGCGCCCCGCCCCCGGCAGACTCGCCCCGCCCACGCCCCGCCCCGCCTCCGTTGCTCTGGAGACCGTGGCTGCCGGCGGGAGGGGCCTAAGGCCTGGAGGTGGAAGACAGTGGTGATGAGGGGGAGAATTCTCCGCTCGGGAGTTGTCCCCAGTGGTAGTGGCGGGACACGTGCGGCCACTAGACATCCTGCCGAAACCCACCCAAGGCACTCCCCGGAGCGTGTCGACTGCCAGGAAAACTCACCCGCCGGGCTTAGGGGTTAGCGGGGTTCCCAAACGCACACATCGAGTGCCCGCAAGAGGCCACGGGAAGGAAAGGGGTCGCTGGCCTGCTAGGACCCTGCTGGGTGGGGGCTGTGCTGGAAGAGAACCTCTGCTATGGTGTCGTGGACTGTTGTTTTCTCCTCTAAGTCTGATGAAAAGAAGAGACAGAGGAAGGAAGCTCCAGGAACAAGCAAGCGGCTCCGGTGCGGAAACTCAGAGCCCAAACTACCACCGCTAGGGGCCGCGGTTGGGAAAGAATGGTTCCTTCCTGGGTTCCAAGGCAGGGGGAGGGGCAGGGCCCCATGCAGAAGGGGCTGTGGGGGAGGGGACCCCTGGGCCAGTCCCGGGACTGGGCTGAGACCCTCTCTCCATCCGAGAGCGAGGGCTCACCTGGTCCAGGCCAAGAGTCTGCGTTGGGCCAGGCTGCCCCGGTCGGTCCCTCGGAAGAGGGGGCTTCCTCGCCAACCAAAGTCCCCGCGGCCTCGTCAAGCGGGGGCCTACCTAGGGCCGGCGTTGCCCTGCAGGTCTCTCCCACGCCAATGGTCACAGACGTGCTGACTCCCATGGCCGTCACCTCCGCCGTTTTGGGACGGGAAAACCTGGCCTTTCCCACAGGTGGCCTGAGGGCTTCTGCCTTGGCCGCCTGCCAGGCCCGGAGAGGCCTGTCTCTCAGAGAGGAGAGGCTCACAGTCTTCCCCTTCCTCGTCAGTGTCCACTCTTGCTCTGTGTTTCTTCTCTGGGATGAGAGGGGCGGGCCCCTGAGCACCCAGGCGACTCTCAGACATCAGCGTGCCCTTTCTCCTCTCGCCCGACTTTGTGGTACCGTACGAATGAACATTGATCTTTTCTCCGGGTTCGGGGGACCCAAAACGAAGCTGCTTACCTGTTGGGTTGTGAGGCTTTTCAGGGGAAAGCATTTCTGCTCCCTTGAGGCTCACTGCGCTCAATTGGGCTTACAGGTCCGGGTGTTCCGTGTACCAGGGACATTGTAAGCAGGCATCGCGACCGTCCAAAGCAGTTGCATGGGTTGTTTTGGCATTGACTCGAGCCACAGCCGCCAGGGTTTGAAACACACACACGAAAGGAAGAACTCATCATCTGAAGTAGCTTGGGCTCTGCCAGAGCACGCCACGCAGCCAGGTGATTTTCCTATTGGTTGTCGTGCCAAGCTACCATAGCAGGCAATTCCACAGGTATACTGTGCAGAGTTCCAAACGAAAGCAGATAGCCCCTGTCGCCGAGGCGCAGCTGCCTAGGCGATAAAGCCCCAGGCACTGGTGCTCCTGAGGGCTGCGGGGACAGCCAGGTCTACGCCGGTGGCAGGAGGCTCTGGGCCTCAGTGCCCTGCCAGTGGGCCCTACTTGAGTATAGGTGCTCTTGCATGGGGTGGAGTCGGTCTCAGGTGGGCCCTCCCTCCACAGGCCTCTCCTGTCCCCTTGGCTGAAGCCGAGCCCGGCACTGGGGGTTGGTGCCTGCGCAGGAGCCTTGAGTCTCTGGACAGGCCCCGTGCCAGCTGGGACCTGAGCCCCAGCCCAGCTGCAAGCCCTGCGCTCAAGTTCCTTGGCCTTGCCCAGGTCAGCTAAGAGGGAGGAGAAGATGGTCGTCAGCACAGCGGGAAGCAATAGTGCCGACACCTGGCAGCGGGAGAAGCGCCTCCAACAGCCCCGTGGGATCTAAGCCCCCTCTGGCTCCAGCCGCCGCCCCAGCCAGGCCTCTCCCCGCCCCCCCACGGCCGAGCCAGGACCAAGGCACAGGCGCCCAAGCCCGCCGGGCAGGCCACGCCCCCAGCCGCCCCCGCCCCCGGGCGCCCGGCGCCCCGCCCCCGGCAGACTCGCCCCGCCCACGCCCCGCCCCGCCTCCGTTGCTCTGGAGACCGTGGCTGCCGGCGGGAGGGGCCTAAGGCCTGGAGGTGGAAGACAGTGGTGATGAGGGGGAGAATTCTCCACTCGGGAGTTGTCCCCAGTGGTAGTGGCGGGACACGTGCGGCCACTAGACATCCTGCCGAAACCCACCCAAGGCACTCCCCGGAGCGTGTCGACTGCCAGGAAAACTCACCCGCCGGGCTTAGGGGTTAGCGGGGTTCCCAAACGCACACATCGAGTGCCCGCAAGAGGCCACGGGAAGGAAAGGGGTCGCTGGCCTGCTAGGACCCTGCTGGGTGGGGGCTGTGCTGGAAGAGAACCTCTGCTATGGTGTCGTGGACTGTTGTTTTCTCCTCTAAGTCTGATGAAAAGAAGAGACAGAGGAAGGAAGCTCCAGGAACAAGCAAGCGGCTCCGGTGCGGAAACTCAGAGCCCAAACTACCACCGCTAGGGGCCGCGGTTGGGAAAGAATGGTTCCTTCCTGGGTTCCAAGGCAGGGGGAGGGGCAGGGCCCCATGCAGAAGGGGCTGTGGGGGAGGGGACCCCTGGGCCAGTCCCGGGACGGGGCTGAGACCCTCTCTCCATCCGAGAGCGAGGGCTCACCTGGTCCAGGCCAAGAGTCTGCGTTGGGCCAGGCTGCCCCGGTCGGTCCCTCGGAAGAGGGGGCTTCCTCGCCAACCAAAGTCCCCGCGGCCTCGTCAAGCGGGGGCCTACCTAGGGCCGGCGTTGCCCTGCAGGTCTCTCCCACGCCAATGGTCACAGACGTGCTGACTCCCATGGCCGTCACCTCCGCCGTTTTGGGACGGGAAAACCTGGCCTTTCCCACAGGTGGCCTGAGGGCTTCTGCCTTGGCCGCCTGCCAGGCCCGGAGAGGCCTGTCTCTCAGAGAGGAGAGGCTCACAGTCTTCCCCTTCCTCGTCAGTGTCCACTCTTGCTCTGTGTTTCTTCTCTGGGATGAGAGGGGCGGGCCCCTGAGCACCCAGGCGACTCTCAGACATCAGCGTGCCCTTTCTCCTCTCGCCCGACTTTGTGGTACCGTACGAATGAACATTGATCTTTTCTCCGGGTTCGGGGGACCCAAAACGAAGCTGCTTACCTGTTGGGTTGTGAGGCTTTTCAGGGGAAAGCATTTCTGCTCCCTTGAGGCTCACTGCGCTCAATTGGGCTTACAGGTCCGGGTGTTCCGTGTACCAGGGACATTGTAAGCAGGCATCGCGACCGTCCAAAGCAGTTGCATGGGTTGTTTTGGCATTGACTCGAGCCACAGCCGCCAGGGTTTGAAACACACACACGAAAGGAAGAACTCATCATCTGAAGTAGCTTGGGCTCTGCCAGAGCACGCCACGCAGCCAGGTGATTTTCCTATTGGTTGTCGTGCCAAGCTACCATAGCAGGCAATTCCACAGGTATACTGTGCAGAGTTCCAAACGAAAGCAGATAGCCCCTGTCGCCGAGGCGCAGCTGCCTAGGCGATAAAGCCCCAGGCACTGGTGCTCCTGAGGGCTGCGGGGACAGCCAGGTCTACGCCGGTGGCAGGAGGCTCTGGGCCTCAGTGCCCTGCCAGTGGGCCCTACTTGAGTATAGGTGCTCTTGCATGGGGTGGAGTCGGTCTCAGGTGGGCCCTCCCTCCACAGGCCTCTCCTGTCCCCTTGGCTGAAGCCGAGCCCGGCACTGGGGGTTGGTGCCTGCGCAGGAGCCTTGAGTCTCTGGACAGGCCCCGTGCCAGCTGGGACCTGAGCCCCAGCCCAGCTGCAAGCCCTGCGCTCAAGTTCCTTGGCCTTGCCCAGGTCAGCTAAGAGGGAGGAGAAGATGGTCGTCAGCACAGCGGGAAGCAATAGTGCCGACACCTGGCAGCGGGAGAAGCGCCTCCAACAGCCCCGTGGGATCTAAGCCCCCTCTGGCTCCAGCCGCCGCCCCAGCCAGGCCTCTCCCCGCCCCCCCACGGCCGAGCCAGGACCAAGGCACAGGCGCCCAAGCCCGCCGGGCAGGCCACGCCCCCAGCCGCCCCCGCCCCCGGGCGCCCGGCGCCCCGCCCCCGGCAGACTCGCCCCGCCCACGCCCCGCCCCGCCTCCGTTGCTCTGGAGACCGTGGCTGCCGGCGGGAGGGGCCTAAGGCCTGGAGGTGGAAGACAGTGGTGATGAGGGGGAGAATTCTCCGCTCGGGAGTTGTCCCCAGTGGTAGTGGCGGGACACGTGCGGCCACTAGACATCCTGCCGAAACCCACCCAAGGCACTCCCCGGAGCGTGTCGACTGCCAGGAAAACTCACCCGCCGGGCTTAGGGGTTAGCGGGGTTCCCAAACGCACACATCGAGTGCCCGCAAGAGGCCACGGGAAGGAAAGGGGTCGCTGGCCTGCTAGGACCCTGCTGGGTGGGGGCTGTGCTGGAAGAGAACCTCTGCTATGGTGTCGTGGACTGTTGTTTTCTCCTCTAAGTCTGATGAAAAGAAGAGACAGAGGAAGGAAGCTCCAGGAACAAGCAAGCGGCTCCGGTGCGGAAACTCAGAGCCCAAACTACCACCGCTAGGGGCCGCGGTTGGGAAAGAATGGTTCCTTCCTGGGTTCCAAGGCAGGGGGAGGGGCAGGGCCCCATGCAGAAGGGGCTGTGGGGGAGGGGAACCCTGGGCCAGTCCCGGGACTGGGCTGAGACCCTCTCTCCATCCGAGAGCGAGGACTCACCTGGTCCAGGCCAAGAGTCTGCGTTGGGCCAGGCTGCCCCGGTCGGTCCCTCGGAAGAGGGGGCTTCCTCGCCAACCAAAGTCCCCGCGGCCTCGTCAAGCGGGGGCCTACCTAGGGCCGGCGTTGCCCTGCAGGTCTCTCCCACGCCAATGGTCACAGACGTGCTGACTCCCATGGCCGTCACCTCCGCCGTTTTGGGACGGGAAAACCTGGCCTTTCCCACAGGTGGCCTGAGGGCTTCTGCCTTGGCCGCCTGCCAGGCCCGGAGAGGCCTGTCTCTCAGAGAGGAGAGGCTCACAGTCTTCCCCTTCCTCGTCAGTGTCCACTCTTGCTCTGTGTTTCTTCTCTGGGATGAGAGGGGCGGGCCCCTGAGCACCCAGGCGACTCTCAGACATCAGCGTGCCCTTTCTCCTCTCGCCCGACTTTGTGGTACCGTACGAATGAACATTGATCTTTTCTCCGGGTTCGGGGGACCCAAAACGAAGCTGCTTACCTGTTGGGTTGTGAGGCTTTTCAGGGGAAAGCATTTCTGCTCCCTTGAGGCTCACTGCGCTCAATTGGGCTTACAGGTCCGGGTGTTCCGTGTACCAGGGACATTGTAAGCAGGCATCGCGACCGTCCAAAGCAGTTGCATGGGTTGTTTTGGCATTGACTCGAGCCACAGCCGCCAGGGTTTGAAACACACACACGAAAGGAAGAACTCATCATCTGAAGTAGCTTGGGCTCTGCCAGAGCACGCCACGCAGCCAGGTGATTTTCCTATTGGTTGTCGTGCCAAGCTACCATAGCAGGCAATTCCACAGGTATACTGTGCAGAGTTCCAAACGAAAGCAGATAGCCCCTGTCGCCGAGGCGCAGCTGCCTAGGCGATAAAGCCCCAGGCACTGGTGCTCCTGAGGGCTGCGGGGACAGCCAGGTCTACGCCGGTGGCAGGAGGCTCTGGGCCTCAGTGCCCTGCCAGTGGGCCCTACTTGAGTATAGGTGCTCTTGCATGGGGTGGAGTCGGTCTCAGGTGGGCCCTCCCTCCACAGGCCTCTCCTGTCCCCTTGGCTGAAGCCGAGCCCGGCACTGGGGGTTGGTGCCTGCGCAGGAGCCTTGAGTCTCTGGACAGGCCCCGTGCCAGCTGGGACCTGAGCCCCAGCCCAGCTGCAAGCCCTGCGCTCAAGTTCCTTGGCCTTGCCCAGGTCAGCTAAGAGGGAGGAGAAGATGGTCGTCAGCACAGCGGGAAGCAATAGTGCCGACACCTGGCAGCGGGAGAAGCGCCTCCAACAGCCCCGTGGGATCTAAGCCCCCTCTGGCTCCAGCCGCCGCCCCAGCCAGGCCTCTCCCCGCCCCCCCACGGCCGAGCCAGGACCAAGGCACAGGCGCCCAAGCCCGCCGGGCAGGCCACGCCCCCAGCCGCCCCCGCCCCCGGGCGCCCGGCGCCCCGCCCCCGGCAGACTCGCCCCGCCCACGCCCCGCCCCGCCTCCGTTGCTCTGGAGACCGTGGCTGCCGGCGGGAGGGGCCTAAGGCCTGGAGGTGGAAGACAGTGGTGATGAGGGGGAGAATTCTCCACTCGGGAGTTGTCCCCAGTGGTAGTGGCGGGACACGTGCGGCCACTAGACATCCTGCCGAAACCCACCCAAGGCACTCCCCGGAGCGTGTCGACTGCCAGGAAAACTCACCCGCCGGGCTTAGGGGTTAGCGGGGTTCCCAAACGCACACATCGAGTGCCCGCAAGAGGCCACGGGAAGGAAAGGGGTCGCTGGCCTGCTAGGACCCTGCTGGGTGGGGGCTGTGCTGGAAGAGAACCTCTGCTATGGTGTCGTGGACTGTTGTTTTCTCCTCTAAGTCTGATGAAAAGAAGAGACAGAGGAAGGAAGCTCCAGGAACAAGCAAGCGGCTCCGGTGCGGAAACTCAGAGCCCAAACTACCACCGCTAGGGGCCGCGGTTGGGAAAGAATGGTTCCTTCCTGGGTTCCAAGGCAGGGGGAGGGGCAGGGCCCCATGCAGAAGGGGCTGTGGGGGAGGGGACCCCTGGGCCAGTCCCGGGACTGGGCTGAGACCCTCTCTCCATCCGAGAGCGAGGGCTCACCTGGTCCAGGCCAAGAGTCTGCGTTGGGCCAGGCTGCCCCGGTCGGTCCCTCGGAAGAGGGGGCTTCCTCGCCAACCAAAGTCCCCGCGGCCTCGTCAAGCGGGGGCCTACCTAGGGCCGGCGTTGCCCTGCAGGTCTCTCCCACGCCAATGGTCACAGACGTGCTGACTCCCATGGCCGTCACCTCCGCCGTTTTGGGACCGGAAAACCTGGCCTTTCCCACAGGTGGCCTGAGGGCTTCTGCCTTGGCCGCCTGCCAGGCCCGGAGAGGCCTGTCTCTCAGAGAGGAGAGGCTCACAGTCTTCCCCTTCCTCGTCAGTGTCCACTCTTGCTCTGTGTTTCTTCTCTGGGATGAGAGGGGCGGGCCCCTGAGCACCCAGGCGACTCTCAGACATCAGCGTGCCCTTTCTCCTCTCGCCCGACTTTGTGGTACCGTACGAATGAACATTGATCTTTTCTCCGGGTTCGGGGGACCCAAAACGAAGCTGCTTACCTGTTGGGTTGTGAGGCTTTTCAGGGGAAAGCATTTCTGCTCCCTTGAGGCTCACTGCGCTCAATTGGGCTTACAGGTCCGGGTGTTCCGTGTACCAGGGACATTGTAAGCAGGCATCGCGACCGTCCAAAGCAGTTGCATGGGTTGTTTTGGCATTGACTCGAGCCACAGCCGCCAGGGTTTGAAACACACACACGAAAGGAAGAACTCATCATCTGAAGTAGCTTGGGCTCTGCCAGAGCACGCCACGCAGCCAGGTGATTTTCCTATTGGTTGTCGTGCCAAGCTACCATAGCAGGCAATTCCACAGGTATACTGTGCAGAGTTCCAAACGAAAGCAGATAGCCCCTGTCGCCGAGGCGCAGCTGCCTAGGCGATAAAGCCCCAGGCACTGGTGCTCCTGAGGGCTGCGGGGACAGCCAGGTCTACGCCGGTGGCAGGAGGCTCTGGGCCTCAGTGCCCTGCCAGTGGGCCCTACTTGAGTATAGGTGCTCTTGCATGGGGTGGAGTCGGTCTCAGGTGGGCCCTCCCTCCACAGGCCTCTCCTGTCCCCTTGGCTGAAGCCGAGCCCGGCACTGGGGGTTGGTGCCTGCGCAGGAGCCTTGAGTCTCTGGACAGGCCCCGTGCCAGCTGGGACCTGAGCCCCAGCCCAGCTGCAAGCCCTGCGCTCAAGTTCCTTGGCCTTGCCCAGGTCAGCTAAGAGGGAGGAGAAGATGGTCGTCAGCACAGCGGGAAGCAATAGTGCCGACACCTGGCAGCGGGAGAAGCGCCTCCAACAGCCCCGTGGGATCTAAGCCCCCTCTGGCTCCAGCCGCCGCCCCAGCCAGGCCTCTCCCCGCCCCCCCACGGCCGAGCCAGGACCAAGGCACAGGCGCCCAAGCCCGCCGGGCAGGCCACGCCCCCAGCCGCCCCCGCCCCCGGGCGCCCGGCGCCCCGCCCCCGGCAGACTCGCCCCGCCCACGCCCCGCCCCGCCTCCGTTGCTCTGGAGACCGTGGCTGCCGGCGGGAGGGGCCTAAGGCCTGGAGGTGGAAGACAGTGGTGATGAGGGGGAGAATTCTCCGCTCGGGAGTTGTCCCCAGTGGTAGTGGCGGGACACGTGCGGCCACTAGACATCCTGCCGAAACCCACCCAAGGCACTCCCCGGAGCGTGTCGACTGCCAGGAAAACTCACCCGCCGGGCTTAGGGGTTAGCGGGGTTCCCAAACGCACACATCGAGTGCCCGCAAGAGGCCACGGGAAGGAAAGGGGTCGCTGGCCTGCTAGGACCCTGCTGGGTGGGGGCTGTGCTGGAAGAGAACCTCTGCTATGGTGTCGTGGACTGTTGTTTTCTCCTCTAAGTCTGATGAAAAGAAGAGACAGAGGAAGGAAGCTCCAGGAACAAGCAAGCGGCTCCGGTGCGGAAACTCAGAGCCCAAACTACCACCGCTAGGGGCCGCGGTTGGGAAAGAATGGTTCCTTCCTGGGTTCCAAGGCAGGGGGAGGGGCAGGGCCCCATGCAGAAGGGGCTGTGGGGGAGGGGACCCCTGGGCCAGTCCCGGGACTGGGCTGAGACCCTCTCTCCATCCGAGAGCGAGGGCTCACCTGGTCCAGGCCAAGAGTCTGCGTTGGGCCAGGCTGCCCCGGTCGGTCCCTCGGAAGAGGGGGCTTCCTCGCCAACCAAAGTCCCCGCGGCCTCGTCAAGCGGGGGCCTACCTAGGGCCGGCGTTGCCCTGCAGGTCTCTCCCACGCCAATGGTCACAGACGTGCTGACTCCCATGGCCGTCACCTCCGCCGTTTTGGGACGGGAAAACCTGGCCTTTCCCACAGGTGGCCTGAGGGCTTCTGCCTTGGCCGCCTGCCAGGCCCGGAGAGGCCTGTCTCTCAGAGAGGAGAGGCTCACAGTCTTCCCCTTCCTCGTCAGTGTCCACTCTTGCTCTGTGTTTCTTCTCTGGGATGAGAGGGGCGGGCCCCTGAGCACCCAGGCGACTCTCAGACATCAGCGTGCCCTTTCTCCTCTCGCCCGACTTTGTGGTACCGTACGAATGAACATTGATCTTTTCTCCGGGTTCGGGGGACCCAAAACGAAGCTGCTTACCTGTTGGGTTGTGAGGCTTTTCAGGGGAAAGCATTTCTGCTCCCTTGAGGCTCACTGCGCTCAATTGGGCTTACAGGTCCGGGTGTTCCGTGTACCAGGGACATTGTAAGCAGGCATCGCGACCGTCCAAAGCAGTTGCATGGGTTGTTTTGGCATTGACTCGAGCCACAGCCGCCAGGGTTTGAAACACACACACGAAAGGAAGAACTCATCATCTGAAGTAGCTTGGGCTCTGCCAGAGCACGCCACGCAGCCAGGTGATTTTCCTATTGGTTGTCGTGCCAAGCTACCATAGCAGGCAATTCCACAGGTATACTGTGCAGAGTTCCAAACGAAAGCAGATAGCCCCTGTCGCCGAGGCGCAGCTGCCTAGGCGATAAAGCCCCAGGCACTGGTACTCCTGAGGGCTGCGGGGACAGCCAGGTCTACGCCGGTGGCAGGAGGCTCTGGGCCTCAGTGCCCTGCCAGTGGGCCCTACTTGAGTATAGGTGCTCTTGCATGGGGTGGAGTCGGTCTCAGGTGGGCCCTCCCTCCACAGGCCTCTCCTGTCCCCTTGGCTGAAGCCGAGCCCGGCACTGGGGGTTGGTGGCTGCGCAGGAGCCTTGAGTCTCTGGACAGGCCCCGTGCCAGCTGGGACCTGAGCCCCAGCCCAGCTGCAAGCCCTGCGCTCAAGTTCCTTGGCCTTGCCCAGGTCAGCTAAGAGGGAGGAGAAGATGGTCGTCAGCACAGCGGGAAGCAATAGTGCCGACACCTGGCAGCGGGAGAAGCGCCTCCAACAGCCCCGTGGGATCTAAGCCCCCTCTGGCTCCAGCCGCCGCCCCAGCCAGGCCTCTCCCCGCCCCCCCACGGCCGAGCCAGGACCAAGGCACAGGCGCCCAAGCCCGCCGGGCAGGCCACGCCCCCAGCCGCCCCCGCCCCCGGGCGCCCGGCGCCCCGCCCCCGGCAGACTCGCCCCGCCCACGCCCCGCCCCGCCTCCGTTGCTCTGGAGACCGTGGCTGCCGGCGGGAGGGGCCTAAGGCCTGGAGGTGGAAGACAGTGGTGATGAGGGGGAGAATTCTCCACTCGGGAGTTGTCCCCAGTGGTAGTGGCGGGACACGTGCGGCCACTAGACATCCTGCCGAAACCCACCCAAGGCACTCCCCGGAGCGTGTCGACTGCCAGGAAAACTCACCCGCCGGGCTTAGGGGTTAGCGGGGTTCCCAAACGCACACATCGAGTGCCCGCAAGAGGCCACGGGAAGGAAAGGGGTCGCTGGCCTGCTAGGACCCTGCTGGGTGGGGGCTGTGCTGGAAGAGAACCTCTGCTATGGTGTCGTGGACTGTTGTTTTCTCCTCTAAGTCTGATGAAAAGAAGAGACAGAGGAAGGAAGCTCCAGGAACAAGCAAGCGGCTCCGGTGCGGAAACTCAGAGCCCAAACTACCACCGCTAGGGGCCGCGGTTGGGAAAGAATGGTTCCTTCCTGGGTTCCAAGGCAGGGGGAGGGGCAGGGCCCCATGCAGAAGGGGCTGTGGGGGAGGGGACCCCTGGGCCAGTCCCGGGACTGGGCTGAGACCCTCTCTCCATCCGAGAGCGAGGGCTCACCTGGTCCAGGCCAAGAGTCTGCGTTGGGCCAGGCTGCCCCGGTCGGTCCCTCGGAAGAGGGGGCTTCCTCGCCAACCAAAGTCCCCGCGGCCTCGTCAAGCGGGGGCCTACCTAGGGCCGGCGTTGCCCTGCAGGTCTCTCCCACGCCAATGGTCACAGACGTGCTGACTCCCATGGCCGTCACCTCCGCCGTTTTGGGACGGGAAAACCTGGCCTTTCCCACAGGTGGCCTGAGGGCTTCTGCCTTGGCCGCCTGCCAGGCCCGGAGAGGCCTGTCTCTCAGAGAGGAGAGGCTCACAGTCTTCCCCTTCCTCGTCAGTGTCCACTCTTGCTCTGTGTTTCTTCTCTGGGATGAGAGGGGCGGGCCCCTGAGCACCCAGGCGACTCTCAGACATCAGCGTGCCCTTTCTCCTCTCGCCCGACTTTGTGGTACCGTACGAATGAACATTGATCTTTTCTCCGGGTTCGGGGGACCCAAAACGAAGCTGCTTACCTGTTGGGTTGTGAGGCTTTTCAGGGGAAAGCATTTCTGCTCCCTTGAGGCTCACTGCGCTCAATTGGGCTTACAGGTCCGGGTGTTCCGTGTACCAGGGACATTGTAAGCAGGCATCGCGACCGTCCAAAGCAGTTGCATGGGTTGTTTTGGCATTGACTCGAGCCACAGCCGCCAGGGTTTGAAACACACACACGAAAGGAAGAACTCATCATCTGAAGTAGCTTGGGCTCTGCCAGAGCACGCCACGCAGCCAGGTGATTTTCCTATTGGTTGTCGTGCCAAGCTACCATAGCAGGCAATTCCACAGGTATACTGTGCAGAGTTCCAAACGAAAGCAGATAGCCCCTGTCGCCGAGGCGCAGCTGCCTAGGCGATAAAGCCCCAGGCACTGGTGCTCCTGAGGGCTGCGGGGACAGCCAGGTCTACGCCGGTGGCAGGAGGCTCTGGGCCTCAGTGCCCTGCCAGTGGGCCCTACTTGAGTATAGGTGCTCTTGCATGGGGTGGAGTCGGTCTCAGGTGGGCCCTCCCTCCACAGGCCTCTCCTGTCCCCTTGGCTGAAGCCGAGCCCGGCACTGGGGGTTGGTGCCTGCGCAGGAGCCTTGAGTCTCTGGACAGGCCCCGTGCCAGCTGGGACCTGAGCCCCAGCCCAGCTGCAAGCCCTGCGCTCAAGTTCCTTGGCCTTGCCCAGGTCAGCTAAGAGGGAGGAGAAGATGGTCGTCAGCACAGCGGGAAGCAATAGTGCCGACACCTGGCAGCGGGAGAAGCGCCTCCAACAGCCCCGTGGGATCTAAGCCCCCTCTGGCTCCAGCCGCCGCCCCAGCCAGGCCTCTCCCCGCCCCCCCACGGCCGAGCCAGGACCAAGGCACAGGCGCCCAAGCCCGCCGGGCAGGCCACGCCCCCAGCCGCCCCCGCCCCCGGGCGCCCGGCGCCCCGCCCCCGGCAGACTCGCCCCGCCCACGCCCCGCCCCGCCTCCGTTGCTCTGGAGACCGTGGCTGCCGGCGGGAGGGGCCTAAGGCCTGGAGGTGGAAGACAGTGGTGATGAGGGGGAGAATTCTCCACTCGGGAGTTGTCCCCAGTGGTAGTGGCGGGACACGTGCGGCCACTAGACATCCTGCCGAAACCCACCCAAGGCACTCCCCGGAGCGTGTCGACTGCCAGGAAAACTCACCCGCCGGGCTTAGGGGTTAGCGGGGTTCCCAAACGCACACATCGAGTGCCCGCAAGAGGCCACGGGAAGGAAAGGGGTCGCTGGCCTGCTAGGACCCTGCTGGGTGGGGGCTGTGCTGGAAGAGAACCTCTGCTATGGTGTCGTGGACTGTTGTTTTCTCCTCTAAGTCTGATGAAAAGAAGAGACAGAGGAAGGAAGCTCCAGGAACAAGCAAGCGGCTCCGGTGCGGAAACTCAGAGCCCAAACTACCACCGCTAGGGGCCGCGGTTGGGAAAGAATGGTTCCTTCCTGGGTTCCAAGGCAGGGGGAGGGGCAGGGCCCCATGCAGAAGGGGCTGTGGGGGAGGGGACCCCTGGGCCAGTCCCGGGACTGGGCTGAGACCCTCTCTCCATCCGAGAGCGAGGGCTCACCTGGTCCAGGCCAAGAGTCTGCGTTGGGCCAGGCTGCCCCGGTCGGTCCCTCGGAAGAGGGGGCTTCCTCGCCAACCAAAGTCCCCGCGGCCTCGTCAAGCGGGGGCCTACCTAGGGCCGGCGTTGCCCTGCAGGTCTCTCCCACGCCAATGGTCACAGACGTGCTGACTCCCATGGCCGTCACCTCCGCCGTTTTGGGACGGGAAAACCTGGCCTTTCCCACAGGTGGCCTGAGGGCTTCTGCCTTGGCCGCCTGCCAGGCCCGGAGAGGCCTGTCTCTCAGAGAGGAGAGGCTCACAGTCTTCCCCTTCCTCGTCAGTGTCCACTCTTGCTCTGTGTTTCTTCTCTGGGATGAGAGGGGCGGGCCCCTGAGCACCCAGGCGACTCTCAGACATCAGCGTGCCCTTTCTCCTCTCGCCCGACTTTGTGGTACCGTACGAATGAACATTGATCTTTTCTCCGGGTTCGGGGGACCCAAAACGAAGCTGCTTACCTGTTGGGTTGTGAGGCTTTTCAGGGGAAAGCATTTCTGCTCCCTTGAGGCTCACTGCGCTCAATTGGGCTTACAGGTCCGGGTGTTCCGTGTACCAGGGACATTGTAAGCAGGCATCGCGACCGTCCAAAGCAGTTGCATGGGTTGTTTTGGCATTGACTCGAGCCACAGCCGCCAGGGTTTGAAACACACACACGAAAGGAAGAACTCATCATCTGAAGTAGCTTGGGCTCTGCCAGAGCACGCCACGCAGCCAGGTGATTTTCCTATTGGTTGTCGTGCCAAGCTACCATAGCAGGCAATTCCACAGGTATACTGTGCAGAGTTCCAAACGAAAGCAGATAGCCCCTGTCGCCGAGGCGCAGCTGCCTAGGCGATAAAGCCCCAGGCACTGGTGCTCCTGAGGGCTGCGGGGACAGCCAGGTCTACGCCGGTGGCAGGAGGCTCTGGGCCTCAGTGCCCTGCCAGTGGGCCCTACTTGAGTATAGGTGCTCTTGCATGGGGTGGAGTCGGTCTCAGGTGGGCCCTCCCTCCACAGGCCTCTCCTGTCCCCTTGGCTGAAGCCGAGCCCGGCACTGGGGGTTGGTGCCTGCGCAGGAGCCTTGAGTCTCTGGACAGGCCCCGTGCCAGCTGGGACCTGAGCCCCAGCCCAGCTGCAAGCCCTGCGCTCAAGTTCCTTGGCCTTGCCCAGGTCAGCTAAGAGGGAGGAGAAGATGGTCGTCAGCACAGCGGGAAGCAATAGTGCCGACACCTGGCAGCGGGAGAAGCGCCTCCAACAGCCCCGTGGGATCTAAGCCCCCTCTGGCTCCAGCCGCCGCCCCAGCCAGGCCTCTCCCCGCCCCCCCACGGCCGAGCCAGGACCAAGGCACAGGCGCCCAAGCCCGCCGGGCAGGCCACGCCCCCAGCCGCCCCCGCCCCCGGGCGCCCGGCGCCCCGCCCCCGGCAGACTCGCCCCGCCCACGCCCCGCCCCGCCTCCGTTGCTCTGGAGACCGTGGCTGCCGGCGGGAGGGGCCTAAGGCCTGGAGGTGGAAGACAGTGGTGATGAGGGGGAGAATTCTCCACTCGGGAGTTGTCCCCAGTGGTAGTGGCGGGACACGTGCGGCCACTAGACATCCTGCCGAAACCCACCCAAGGCACTCCCCGGAGCGTGTCGACTGCCAGGAAAACTCACCCGCCGGGCTTAGGGGTTAGCGGGGTTCCCAAACGCACACATCGAGTGCCCGCAAGAGGCCACGGGAAGGAAAGGGGTCGCTGGCCTGCTAGGACCCTGCTGGGTGGGGGCTGTGCTGGAAGAGAACCTCTGCTATGGTGTCGTGGACTGTTGTTTTCTCCTCTAAGTCTGATGAAAAGAAGAGACAGAGGAAGGAAGCTCCAGGAACAAGCAAGCGGCTCCGGTGCGGAAACTCAGAGCCCAAACTACCACCGCTAGGGGCCGCGGTTGGGAAAGAATGGTTCCTTCCTGGGTTCCAAGGCAGGGGGAGGGGCAGGGCCCCATGCAGAAGGGGCTGTGGGGGAGGGGACCCCTGGGCCAGTCCCGGGACTGGGCTGAGACCCTCTCTCCATCCGAGAGCGAGGGCTCACCTGGTCCAGGCCAAGAGTCTGCGTTGGGCCAGGCTGCCCCGGTCGGTCCCTCGGAAGAGGGGGCTTCCTCGCCAACCAAAGTCCCCGCGGCCTCGTCAAGCGGGGGCCTACCTAGGGCCGGCGTTGCCCTGCAGGTCTCTCCCACGCCAATGGTCACAGACGTGCTGACTCCCATGGCCGTCACCTCCGCCGTTTTGGGACGGGAAAACCTGGCCTTTCCCACAGGTGGCCTGAGGGCTTCTGCCTTGGCCGCCTGCCAGGCCCGGAGAGGCCTGTCTCTCAGAGAGGAGAGGCTCACAGTCTTCCCCTTCCTCGTCAGTGTCCACTCTTGCTCTGTGTTTCTTCTCTGGGATGAGAGGGGCGGGCCCCTGAGCACCCAGGCGACTCTCAGACATCAGCGTGCCCTTTCTCCTCTCGCCCGACTTTGTGGTACCGTACGAATGAACATTGATCTTTTCTCCGGGTTCGGGGGACCCAAAACGAAGCTGCTTACCTGTTGGGTTGTGAGGCTTTTCAGGGGAAAGCATTTCTGCTCCCTTGAGGCTCACTGCGCTCAATTGGGCTTACAGGTCCGGGTGTTCCGTGTACCAGGGACATTGTAAGCAGGCATCGCGACCGTCCAAAGCAGTTGCATGGGTTGTTTTGGCATTGACTCGAGCCACAGCCGCCAGGGTTTGAAACACACACACGAAAGGAAGAACTCATCATCTGAAGTAGCTTGGGCTCTGCCAGAGCACGCCACGCAGCCAGGTGATTTTCCTATTGGTTGTCGTGCCAAGCTACCATAGCAGGCAATTCCACAGGTATACTGTGCAGAGTTCCAAACGAAAGCAGATAGCCCCTGTCGCCGAGGCGCAGCTGCCTAGGCGATAAAGCCCCAGGCACTGGTGCTCCTGAGGGCTGCGGGGACAGCCAGGTCTACGCCGGTGGCAGGAGGCTCTGGGCCTCAGTGCCCTGCCAGTGGGCCCTACTTGAGTATAGGTGCTCTTGCATGGGGTGGAGTCGGTCTCAGGTGGGCCCTCCCTCCACAGGCCTCTCCTGTCCCCTTGGCTGAAGCCGAGCCCGGCACTGGGGGTTGGTGGCTGCGCAGGAGCCTTGAGTCTCTGGACAGGCCCCGTGCCAGCTGGGACCTGAGCCCCAGCCCAGCTGCAAGCCCTGCGCTCAAGTTCCTTGGCCTTGCCCAGGTCAGCTAAGAGGGAGGAGAAGATGGTCGTCAGCACAGCGGGAAGCAATAGTGCCGACACCTGGCAGCGGGAGAAGCGCCTCCAACAGCCCCGTGGGATCTAAGCCCCCTCTGGCTCCAGCCGCCGCCCCAGCCAGGCCTCTCCCCGCCCCCCCACGGCCGAGCCAGGACCAAGGCACAGGCGCCCAAGCCCGCCGGGCAGGCCACGCCCCCAGCCGCCCCCGCCCCCGGGCGCCCGGCGCCCCGCCCCCGGCAGACTCGCCCCGCCCACGCCCCGCCCCGCCTCCGTTGCTCTGGAGACCGTGGCTGCCGGCGGGAGGGGCCTAAGGCCTGGAGGTGGAAGACAGTGGTGATGAGGGGGAGAATTCTCCACTCGGGAGTTGTCCCCAGTGGTAGTGGCGGGACACGTGCGGCCACTAGACATCCTGCCGAAACCCACCCAAGGCACTCCCCGGAGCGTGTCGACTGCCAGGAAAACTCACCCGCCGGGCTTAGGGGTTAGCGGGGTTCCCAAACGCACACATCGAGTGCCCGCAAGAGGCCACGGGAAGGAAAGGGGTCGCTGGCCTGCTAGGACCCTGCTGGGTGGGGGCTGTGCTGGAAGAGAACCTCTGCTATGGTGTCGTGGACTGTTGTTTTCTCCTCTAAGTCTGATGAAAAGAAGAGACAGAGGAAGGAAGCTCCAGGAACAAGCAAGCGGCTCCGGTGCGGAAACTCAGAGCCCAAACTACCACCGCTAGGGGCCGCGGTTGGGAAAGAATGGTTCCTTCCTGGGTTCCAAGGCAGGGGGAGGGGCAGGGCCCCATGCAGAAGGGGCTGTGGGGGAGGGGACCCCTGGGCCAGTCCCGGGACTGGGCTGAGACCCTCTCTCCATCCGAGAGCGAGGGCTCACCTGGTCCAGGCCAAGAGTCTGCGTTGGGCCAGGCTGCCCCGGTCGGTCCCTCGGAAGAGGGGGCTTCCTCGCCAACCAAAGTCCCCGCGGCCTCGTCAAGCGGGGGCCTACCTAGGGCCGGCGTTGCCCTGCAGGTCTCTCCCACGCCAATGGTCACAGACGTGCTGACTCCCATGGCCGTCACCTCCGCCGTTTTGGGACGGGAAAACCTGGCCTTTCCCACAGGTGGCCTGAGGGCTTCTGCCTTGGCCGCCTGCCAGGCCCGGAGAGGCCTGTCTCTCAGAGAGGAGAGGCTCACAGTCTTCCCCTTCCTCGTCAGTGTCCACTCTTGCTCTGTGTTTCTTCTCTGGGATGAGAGGGGCGGGCCCCTGAGCACCCAGGCGACTCTCAGACATCAGCGTGCCCTTTCTCCTCTCGCCCGACTTTGTGGTACCGTACGAATGAACATTGATCTTTTCTCCGGGTTCGGGGGACCCAAAACGAAGCTGCTTACCTGTTGGGTTGTGAGGCTTTTCAGGGGAAAGCATTTCTGCTCCCTTGAGGCTCACTGCGCTCAATTGGGCTTACAGGTCCGGGTGTTCCGTGTACCAGGGACATTGTAAGCAGGCATCGCGACCGTCCAAAGCAGTTGCATGGGTTGTTTTGGCATTGACTCGAGCCACAGCCGCCAGGGTTTGAAACACACACACGAAAGGAAGAACTCATCATCTGAAGTAGCTTGGGCTCTGCCAGAGCACGCCACGCAGCCAGGTGATTTTCCTATTGGTTGTCGTGCCAAGCTACCATAGCAGGCAATTCCACAGGTATACTGTGCAGAGTTCCAAACGAAAGCAGATAGCCCCTGTCGCCGAGGCGCAGCTGCCTAGGCGATAAAGCCCCAGGCACTGGTGCTCCTGAGGGCTGCGGGGACAGCCAGGTCTACGCCGGTGGCAGGAGGCTCTGGGCCTCAGTGCCCTGCCAGTGGGCCCTACTTGAGTATAGGTGCTCTTGCATGGGGTGGAGTCGGTCTCAGGTGGGCCCTCCCTCCACAGGCCTCTCCTGTCCCCTTGGCTGAAGCCGAGCCCGGCACTGGGGGTTGGTGCCTGCGCAGGAGCCTTGAGTCTCTGGACAGGCCCCGTGCCAGCTGGGACCTGAGCCCCAGCCCAGCTGCAAGCCCTGCGCTCAAGTTCCTTGGCCTTGCCCAGGTCAGCTAAGAGGGAGGAGAAGATGGTCGTCAGCACAGCGGGAAGCAATAGTGCCGACACCTGGCAGCGGGAGAAGCGCCTCCAACAGCCCCGTGGGATCTAAGCCCCCTCTGGCTCCAGCCGCCGCCCCAGCCAGGCCTCTCCCCGCCCCCCCACGGCCGAGCCAGGACCAAGGCACAGGCGCCCAAGCCCGCCGGGCAGGCCACGCCCCCAGCCGCCCCCGCCCCCGGGCGCCCGGCGCCCCGCCCCCGGCAGACTCGCCCCGCCCACGCCCCGCCCCGCCTCCGTTGCTCTGGAGACCGTGGCTGCCGGCGGGAGGGGCCTAAGGCCTGGAGGTGGAAGACAGTGGTGATGAGGGGGAGAATTCTCCACTCGGGAGTTGTCCCCAGTGGTAGTGGCGGGACACGTGCGGCCACTAGACATCCTGCCGAAACCCACCCAAGGCACTCCCCGGAGCGTGTCGACTGCCAGGAAAACTCACCCGCCGGGCTTAGGGGTTAGCGGGGTTCCCAAACGCACACATCGAGTGCCCGCAAGAGGCCACGGGAAGGAAAGGGGTCGCTGGCCTGCTAGGACCCTGCTGGGTGGGGGCTGTGCTGGAAGAGAACCTCTGCTATGGTGTCGTGGACTGTTGTTTTCTCCTCTAAGTCTGATGAAAAGAAGAGACAGAGGAAGGAAGCTCCAGGAACAAGCAAGCGGCTCCGGTGCGGAAACTCAGAGCCCAAACTACCACCGCTAGGGGCCGCGGTTGGGAAAGAATGGTTCCTTCCTGGGTTCCAAGGCAGGGGGAGGGGCAGGGCCCCATGCAGAAGGGGCTGTGGGGGAGGGGACCCCTGGGCCAGTCCCGGGACTGGGCTGAGACCCTCTCTCCATCCGAGAGCGAGGGCTCACCTGGTCCAGGCCAAGAGTCTGCGTTGGGCCAGGCTGCCCCGGTCGGTCCCTCGGAAGAGGGGGCTTCCTCGCCAACCAAAGTCCCCGCGGCCTCGTCAAGCGGGGGCCTACCTAGGGCCGGCGTTGCCCTGCAGGTCTCTCCCACGCCAATGGTCACAGACGTGCTGACTCCCATGGCCGTCACCTCCGCCGTTTTGGGACGGGAAAACCTGGCCTTTCCCACAGGTGGCCTGAGGGCTTCTGCCTTGGCCGCCTGCCAGGCCCGGAGAGGCCTGTCTCTCAGAGAGGAGAGGCTCACAGTCTTCCCCTTCCTCGTCAGTGTCCACTCTTGCTCTGTGTTTCTTCTCTGGGATGAGAGGGGCGGGCCCCTGAGCACCCAGGCGACTCTCAGACATCAGCGTGCCCTTTCTCCTCTCGCCCGACTTTGTGGTACCGTACGAATGAACATTGATCTTTTCTCCGGGTTCGGGGGACCCAAAACGAAGCTGCTTACCTGTTGGGTTGTGAGGCTTTTCAGGGGAAAGCATTTCTGCTCCCTTGAGGCTCACTGCGCTCAATTGGGCTTACAGGTCCGGGTGTTCCGTGTACCAGGGACATTGTAAGCAGGCATCGCGACCGTCCAAAGCAGTTGCATGGGTTGTTTTGGCATTGACTCGAGCCACAGCCGCCAGGGTTTGAAACACACACACGAAAGGAAGAACTCATCATCTGAAGTAGCTTGGGCTCTGCCAGAGCACGCCACGCAGCCAGGTGATTTTCCTATTGGTTGTCGTGCCAAGCTACCATAGCAGGCAATTCCACAGGTATACTGTGCAGAGTTCCAAACGAAAGCAGATAGCCCCTGTCGCCGAGGCGCAGCTGCCTAGGCGATAAAGCCCCAGGCACTGGTGCTCCTGAGGGCTGCGGGGACAGCCAGGTCTACGCCGGTGGCAGGAGGCTCTGGGCCTCAGTGCCCTGCCAGTGGGCCCTACTTGAGTATAGGTGCTCTTGCATGGGGTGGAGTCGGTCTCAGGTGGGCCCTCCCTCCACAGGCCTCTCCTGTCCCCTTGGCTGAAGCCGAGCCCGGCACTGGGGGTTGGTGCCTGCGCAGGAGCCTTGAGTCTCTGGACAGGCCCCGTGCCAGCTGGGACCTGAGCCCCAGCCCAGCTGCAAGCCCTGCGCTCAAGTTCCTTGGCCTTGCCCAGGTCAGCTAAGAGGGAGGAGAAGATGGTCGTCAGCACAGCGGGAAGCAATAGTGCCGACACCTGGCAGCGGGAGAAGCGCCTCCAACAGCCCCGTGGGATCTAAGCCCCCTCTGGCTCCAGCCGCCGCCCCAGCCAGGCCTCTCCCCGCCCCCCCACGGCCGAGCCAGGACCAAGGCACAGGCGCCCAAGCCCGCCGGGCAGGCCACGCCCCCAGCCGCCCCCGCCCCCGGGCGCCCGGCGCCCCGCCCCCGGCAGACTCGCCCCGCCCACGCCCCGCCCCGCCTCCGTTGCTCTGGAGACCGTGGCTGCCGGCGGGAGGGGCCTAAGGCCTGGAGGTGGAAGACAGTGGTGATGAGGGGGAGAATTCTCCGCTCGGGAGTTGTCCCCAGTGGTAGTGGCGGGACACGTGCGGCCACTAGACATCCTGCCGAAACCCACCCAAGGCACTCCCCGGAGCGTGTCGACTGCCAGGAAAACTCACCCGCCGGGCTTAGGGGTTAGCGGGGTTCCCAAACGCACACATCGAGTGCCCGCAAGAGGCCACGGGAAGGAAAGGGGTCGCTGGCCTGCTAGGACCCTGCTGGGTGGGGGCTGTGCTGGAAGAGAACCTCTGCTATGGTGTCGTGGACTGT
This sequence comes from Dasypus novemcinctus, assembly GCF_030445035.2. NCBI lineage: Eukaryota > Metazoa > Chordata > Mammalia > Cingulata > Dasypodidae > Dasypus > Dasypus novemcinctus. The sequence goes on from NC_080703.1 coordinate 421,531, forward strand.
TGTTTTCTCCTCTAAGTCTGATGAAAAGAAGAGACAGAGGAAGGAAGCTCCAGGAACAAGCAAGCGGCTCCGGTGCGGAAACTCAGAGCCCAAACTACCACCGCTAGGGGCCGCGGTTGGGAAAGAATGGTTCCTTCCTGGGTTCCAAGGCAGGGGGAGGGGCAGGGCCCCATGCAGAAGGGGCTGTGGGGGAGGGGAACCCTGGGCCAGTCCCGGGACTGGGCTGAGACCCTCTCTCCATCCGAGAGCGAGGACTCACCTGGTCCAGGCCAAGAGTCTGCGTTGGGCCAGGCTGCCCCGGTCGGTCCCTCGGAAGAGGGGGCTTCCTCGCCAACCAAAGTCCCCGCGGCCTCGTCAAGCGGGGGCCTACCTAGGGCCGGCGTTGCCCTGCAGGTCTCTCCCACGCCAATGGTCACAGACGTGCTGACTCCCATGGCCGTCACCTCCGCCGTTTTGGGACCGGAAAACCTGGCCTTTCCCACAGGTGGCCTGAGGGCTTCTGCCTTGGCCGCCTGCCAGGCCCGGAGAGGCCTGTCTCTCAGAGAGGAGAGGCTCACAGTCTTCCCCTTCCTCGTCAGTGTCCACTCTTGCTCTGTGTTTCTTCTCTGGGATGAGAGGGGCGGGCCCCTGAGCACCCAGGCGACTCTCAGACATCAGCGTGCCCTTTCTCCTCTCGCCCGACTTTGTGGTACCGTACGAATGAACATTGATCTTTTCTCCGGGTTCGGGGGACCCAAAACGAAGCTGCTTACCTGTTGGGTTGTGAGGCTTTTCAGGGGAAAGCATTTCTGCTCCCTTGAGGCTCACTGCGCTCAATTGGGCTTACAGGTCCGGGTGTTCCGTGTACCAGGGACATTGTAAGCAGGCATCGCGACCGTCCAAAGCAGTTGCATGGGTTGTTTTGGCATTGACTCGAGCCACAGCCGCCAGGGTTTGAAACACACACACGAAAGGAAGAACTCATCATCTGAAGTAGCTTGGGCTCTGCCAGAGCACGCCACGCAGCCAGGTGATTTTCCTATTGGTTGTCGTGCCAAGCTACCATAGCAGGCAATTCCACAGGTATACTGTGCAGAGTTCCAAACGAAAGCAGATAGCCCCTGTCGCCGAGGCGCAGCTGCCTAGGCGATAAAGCCCCAGGCACTGGTGCTCCTGAGGGCTGCGGGGACAGCCAGGTCTACGCCGGTGGCAGGAGGCTCTGGGCCTCAGTGCCCTGCCAGTGGGCCCTACTTGAGTATAGGTGCTCTTGCATGGGGTGGAGTCGGTCTCAGGTGGGCCCTCCCTCCACAGGCCTCTCCTGTCCCCTTGGCTGAAGCCGAGCCCGGCACTGGGGGTTGGTGCCTGCGCAGGAGCCTTGAGTCTCTGGACAGGCCCCGTGCCAGCTGGGACCTGAGCCCCAGCCCAGCTGCAAGCCCTGCGCTCAAGTTCCTTGGCCTTGCCCAGGTCAGCTAAGAGGGAGGAGAAGATGGTCGTCAGCACAGCGGGAAGCAATAGTGCCGACACCTGGCAGCGGGAGAAGCGCCTCCAACAGCCCCGTGGGATCTAAGCCCCCTCTGGCTCCAGCCGCCGCCCCAGCCAGGCCTCTCCCCGCCCCCCCACGGCCGAGCCAGGACCAAGGCACAGGCGCCCAAGCCCGCCGGGCAGGCCACGCCCCCAGCCGCCCCCGCCCCCGGGCGCCCGGCGCCCCGCCCCCGGCAGACTCGCCCCGCCCACGCCCCGCCCCGCCTCCGTTGCTCTGGAGACCGTGGCTGCCGGCGGGAGGGGCCTAAGGCCTGGAGGTGGAAGACAGTGGTGATGAGGGGGAGAATTCTCCACTCGGGAGTTGTCCCCAGTGGTAGTGGCGGGACACGTGCGGCCACTAGACATCCTGCCGAAACCCACCCAAGGCACTCCCCGGAGCGTGTCGACTGCCAGGAAAACTCACCCGCCGGGCTTAGGGGTTAGCGGGGTTCCCAAACGCACACATCGAGTGCCCGCAAGAGGCCACGGGAAGGAAAGGGGTCGCTGGCCTGCTAGGACCCTGCTGGGTGGGGGCTGTGCTGGAAGAGAACCTCTGCTATGGTGTCGTGGACTGTTGTTTTCTCCTCTAAGTCTGATGAAAAGAAGAGACAGAGGAAGGAAGCTCCAGGAACAAGCAAGCGGCTCCGGTGCGGAAACTCAGAGCCCAAACTACCACCGCTAGGGGCCGCGGTTGGGAAAGAATGGTTCCTTCCTGGGTTCCAAGGCAGGGGGAGGGGCAGGGCCCCATGCAGAAGGGGCTGTGGGGGAGGGGACCCCTGGGCCAGTCCCGGGACTGGGCTGAGACCCTCTCTCCATCCGAGAGCGAGGGCTCACCTGGTCCAGGCCAAGAGTCTGCGTTGGGCCAGGCTGCCCCGGTCGGTCCCTCGGAAGAGGGGGCTTCCTCGCCAACCAAAGTCCCCGCGGCCTCGTCAAGCGGGGGCCTACCTAGGGCCGGCGTTGCCCTGCAGGTCTCTCCCACGCCAATGGTCACAGACGTGCTGACTCCCATGGCCGTCACCTCCGCCGTTTTGGGACCGGAAAACCTGGCCTTTCCCACAGGTGGCCTGAGGGCTTCTGCCTTGGCCGCCTGCCAGGCCCGGAGAGGCCTGTCTCTCAGAGAGGAGAGGCTCACAGTCTTCCCCTTCCTCGTCAGTGTCCACTCTTGCTCTGTGTTTCTTCTCTGGGATGAGAGGGGCGGGCCCCTGAGCACCCAGGCGACTCTCAGACATCAGCGTGCCCTTTCTCCTCTCGCCCGACTTTGTGGTACCGTACGAATGAACATTGATCTTTTCTCCGGGTTCGGGGGACCCAAAACGAAGCTGCTTACCTGTTGGGTTGTGAGGCTTTTCAGGGGAAAGCATTTCTGCTCCCTTGAGGCTCACTGCGCTCAATTGGGCTTACAGGTCCGGGTGTTCCGTGTACCAGGGACATTGTAAGCAGGCATCGCGACCGTCCAAAGCAGTTGCATGGGTTGTTTTGGCATTGACTCGAGCCACAGCCGCCAGGGTTTGAAACACACACACGAAAGGAAGAACTCATCATCTGAAGTAGCTTGGGCTCTGCCAGAGCACGCCACGCAGCCAGGTGATTTTCCTATTGGTTGTCGTGCCAAGCTACCATAGCAGGCAATTCCACAGGTATACTGTGCAGAGTTCCAAACGAAAGCAGATAGCCCCTGTCGCCGAGGCGCAGCTGCCTAGGCGATAAAGCCCCAGGCACTGGTGCTCCTGAGGGCTGCGGGGACAGCCAGGTCTACGCCGGTGGCAGGAGGCTCTGGGCCTCAGTGCCCTGCCAGTGGGCCCTACTTGAGTATAGGTGCTCTTGCATGGGGTGGAGTCGGTCTCAGGTGGGCCCTCCCTCCACAGGCCTCTCCTGTCCCCTTGGCTGAAGCCGAGCCCGGCACTGGGGGTTGGTGGCTGCGCAGGAGCCTTGAGTCTCTGGACAGGCCCCGTGCCAGCTGGGACCTGAGCCCCAGCCCAGCTGCAAGCCCTGCGCTCAAGTTCCTTGGCCTTGCCCAGGTCAGCTAAGAGGGAGGAGAAGATGGTCGTCAGCACAGCGGGAAGCAATAGTGCCGACACCTGGCAGCGGGAGAAGCGCCTCCAACAGCCCCGTGGGATCTAAGCCCCCTCTGGCTCCAGCCGCCGCCCCAGCCAGGCCTCTCCCCGCCCCCCCACGGCCGAGCCAGGACCAAGGCACAGGCGCCCAAGCCCGCCGGGCAGGCCACGCCCCCAGCCGCCCCCGCCCCCGGGCGCCCGGCGCCCCGCCCCCGGCAGACTCGCCCCGCCCACGCCCCGCCCCGCCTCCGTTGCTCTGGAGACCGTGGCTGCCGGCGGGAGGGGCCTAAGGCCTGGAGGTGGAAGACAGTGGTGATGAGGGGGAGAATTCTCCGCTCGGGAGTTGTCCCCAGTGGTAGTGGCGGGACACGTGCGGCCACTAGACATCCTGCCGAAACCCACCCAAGGCACTCCCCGGAGCGTGTCGACTGCCAGGAAAACTCACCCGCCGGGCTTAGGGGTTAGCGGGGTTCCCAAACGCACACATCGAGTGCCCGCAAGAGGCCACGGGAAGGAAAGGGGTCGCTGGCCTGCTAGGACCCTGCTGGGTGGGGGCTGTGCTGGAAGAGAACCTCTGCTATGGTGTCGTGGACTGTTGTTTTCTCCTCTAAGTCTGATGAAAAGAAGAGACAGAGGAAGGAAGCTCCAGGAACAAGCAAGCGGCTCCGGTGCGGAAACTCAGAGCCCAAACTACCACCGCTAGGGGCCGCGGTTGGGAAAGAATGGTTCCTTCCTGGGTTCCAAGGCAGGGGGAGGGGCAGGGCCCCATGCAGAAGGGGCTGTGGGGGAGGGGAACCCTGGGCCAGTCCCGGGACTGGGCTGAGACCCTCTCTCCATCCGAGAGCGAGGACTCACCTGGTCCAGGCCAAGAGTCTGCGTTGGGCCAGGCTGCCCCGGTCGGTCCCTCGGAAGAGGGGGCTTCCTCGCCAACCAAAGTCCCCGCGGCCTCGTCAAGCGGGGGCCTACCTAGGGCCGGCGTTGCCCTGCAGGTCTCTCCCACGCCAATGGTCACAGACGTGCTGACTCCCATGGCCGTCACCTCCGCCGTTTTGGGACCGGAAAACCTGGCCTTTCCCACAGGTGGCCTGAGGGCTTCTGCCTTGGCCGCCTGCCAGGCCCGGAGAGGCCTGTCTCTCAGAGAGGAGAGGCTCACAGTCTTCCCCTTCCTCGTCAGTGTCCACTCTTGCTCTGTGTTTCTTCTCTGGGATGAGAGGGGCGGGCCCCTGAGCACCCAGGCGACTCTCAGACATCAGCGTGCCCTTTCTCCTCTCGCCCGACTTTGTGGTACCGTACGAATGAACATTGATCTTTTCTCCGGGTTCGGGGGACCCAAAACGAAGCTGCTTACCTGTTGGGTTGTGAGGCTTTTCAGGGGAAAGCATTTCTGCTCCCTTGAGGCTCACTGCGCTCAATTGGGCTTACAGGTCCGGGTGTTCCGTGTACCAGGGACATTGTAAGCAGGCATCGCGACCGTCCAAAGCAGTTGCATGGGTTGTTTTGGCATTGACTCGAGCCACAGCCGCCAGGGTTTGAAACACACACACGAAAGGAAGAACTCATCATCTGAAGTAGCTTGGGCTCTGCCAGAGCACGCCACGCAGCCAGGTGATTTTCCTATTGGTTGTCGTGCCAAGCTACCATAGCAGGCAATTCCACAGGTATACTGTGCAGAGTTCCAAACGAAAGCAGATAGCCCCTGTCGCCGAGGCGCAGCTGCCTAGGCGATAAAGCCCCAGGCACTGGTGCTCCTGAGGGCTGCGGGGACAGCCAGGTCTACGCCGGTGGCAGGAGGCTCTGGGCCTCAGTGCCCTGCCAGTGGGCCCTACTTGAGTATAGGTGCTCTTGCATGGGGTGGAGTCGGTCTCAGGTGGGCCCTCCCTCCACAGGCCTCTCCTGTCCCCTTGGCTGAAGCCGAGCCCGGCACTGGGGGTTGGTGGCTGCGCAGGAGCCTTGAGTCTCTGGACAGGCCCCGTGCCAGCTGGGACCTGAGCCCCAGCCCAGCTGCAAGCCCTGCGCTCAAGTTCCTTGGCCTTGCCCAGGTCAGCTAAGAGGGAGGAGAAGATGGTCGTCAGCACAGCGGGAAGCAATAGTGCCGACACCTGGCAGCGGGAGAAGCGCCTCCAACAGCCCCGTGGGATCTAAGCCCCCTCTGGCTCCAGCCGCCGCCCCAGCCAGGCCTCTCCCCGCCCCCCCACGGCCGAGCCAGGACCAAGGCACAGGCGCCCAAGCCCGCCGGGCAGGCCACGCCCCCAGCCGCCCCCGCCCCCGGGCGCCCGGCGCCCCGCCCCCGGCAGACTCGCCCCGCCCACGCCCCGCCCCGCCTCCGTTGCTCTGGAGACCGTGGCTGCCGGCGGGAGGGGCCTAAGGCCTGGAGGTGGAAGACAGTGGTGATGAGGGGGAGAATTCTCCACTCGGGAGTTGTCCCCAGTGGTAGTGGCGGGACACGTGCGGCCACTAGACATCCTGCCGAAACCCACCCAAGGCACTCCCCGGAGCGTGTCGACTGCCAGGAAAACTCACCCGCCGGGCTTAGGGGTTAGCGGGGTTCCCAAACGCACACATCGAGTGCCCGCAAGAGGCCACGGGAAGGAAAGGGGTCGCTGGCCTGCTAGGACCCTGCTGGGTGGGGGCTGTGCTGGAAGAGAACCTCTGCTATGGTGTCGTGGACTGTTGTTTTCTCCTCTAAGTCTGATGAAAAGAAGAGACAGAGGAAGGAAGCTCCAGGAACAAGCAAGCGGCTCCGGTGCGGAAACTCAGAGCCCAAACTACCACCGCTAGGGGCCGCGGTTGGGAAAGAATGGTTCCTTCCTGGGTTCCAAGGCAGGGGGAGGGGCAGGGCCCCATGCAGAAGGGGCTGTGGGGGAGGGGACCCCTGGGCCAGTCCCGGGACTGGGCTGAGACCCTCTCTCCATCCGAGAGCGAGGGCTCACCTGGTCCAGGCCAAGAGTCTGCGTTGGGCCAGGCTGCCCCGGTCGGTCCCTCGGAAGAGGGGGCTTCCTCGCCAACCAAAGTCCCCGCGGCCTCGTCAAGCGGGGGCCTACCTAGGGCCGGCGTTGCCCTGCAGGTCTCTCCCACGCCAATGGTCACAGACGTGCTGACTCCCATGGCCGTCACCTCCGCCGTTTTGGGACCGGAAAACCTGGCCTTTCCCACAGGTGGCCTGAGGGCTTCTGCCTTGGCCGCCTGCCAGGCCCGGAGAGGCCTGTCTCTCAGAGAGGAGAGGCTCACAGTCTTCCCCTTCCTCGTCAGTGTCCACTCTTGCTCTGTGTTTCTTCTCTGGGATGAGAGGGGCGGGCCCCTGAGCACCCAGGCGACTCTCAGACATCAGCGTGCCCTTTCTCCTCTCGCCCGACTTTGTGGTACCGTACGAATGAACATTGATCTTTTCTCCGGGTTCGGGGGACCCAAAACGAAGCTGCTTACCTGTTGGGTTGTGAGGCTTTTCAGGGGAAAGCATTTCTGCTCCCTTGAGGCTCACTGCGCTCAATTGGGCTTACAGGTCCGGGTGTTCCGTGTACCAGGGACATTGTAAGCAGGCATCGCGACCGTCCAAAGCAGTTGCATGGGTTGTTTTGGCATTGACTCGAGCCACAGCCGCCAGGGTTTGAAACACACACACGAAAGGAAGAACTCATCATCTGAAGTAGCTTGGGCTCTGCCAGAGCACGCCACGCAGCCAGGTGATTTTCCTATTGGTTGTCGTGCCAAGCTACCATAGCAGGCAATTCCACAGGTATACTGTGCAGAGTTCCAAACGAAAGCAGATAGCCCCTGTCGCCGAGGCGCAGCTGCCTAGGCGATAAAGCCCCAGGCACTGGTGCTCCTGAGGGCTGCGGGGACAGCCAGGTCTACGCCGGTGGCAGGAGGCTCTGGGCCTCAGTGCCCTGCCAGTGGGCCCTACTTGAGTATAGGTGCTCTTGCATGGGGTGGAGTCGGTCTCAGGTGGGCCCTCCCTCCACAGGCCTCTCCTGTCCCCTTGGCTGAAGCCGAGCCCGGCACTGGGGGTTGGTGGCTGCGCAGGAGCCTTGAGTCTCTGGACAGGCCCCGTGCCAGCTGGGACCTGAGCCCCAGCCCAGCTGCAAGCCCTGCGCTCAAGTTCCTTGGCCTTGCCCAGGTCAGCTAAGAGGGAGGAGAAGATGGTCGTCAGCACAGCGGGAAGCAATAGTGCCGACACCTGGCAGCGGGAGAAGCGCCTCCAACAGCCCCGTGGGATCTAAGCCCCCTCTGGCTCCAGCCGCCGCCCCAGCCAGGCCTCTCCCCGCCCCCCCACGGCCGAGCCAGGACCAAGGCACAGGCGCCCAAGCCCGCCGGGCAGGCCACGCCCCCAGCCGCCCCCGCCCCCGGGCGCCCGGCGCCCCGCCCCCGGCAGACTCGCCCCGCCCACGCCCCGCCCCGCCTCCGTTGCTCTGGAGACCGTGGCTGCCGGCGGGAGGGGCCTAAGGCCTGGAGGTGGAAGACAGTGGTGATGAGGGGGAGAATTCTCCGCTCGGGAGTTGTCCCCAGTGGTAGTGGCGGGACACGTGCGGCCACTAGACATCCTGCCGAAACCCACCCAAGGCACTCCCCGGAGCGTGTCGACTGCCAGGAAAACTCACCCGCCGGGCTTAGGGGTTAGCGGGGTTCCCAAACGCACACATCGAGTGCCCGCAAGAGGCCACGGGAAGGAAAGGGGTCGCTGGCCTGCTAGGACCCTGCTGGGTGGGGGCTGTGCTGGAAGAGAACCTCTGCTATGGTGTCGTGGACTGTTGTTTTCTCCTCTAAGTCTGATGAAAAGAAGAGACAGAGGAAGGAAGCTCCAGGAACAAGCAAGCGGCTCCGGTGCGGAAACTCAGAGCCCAAACTACCACCGCTAGGGGCCGCGGTTGGGAAAGAATGGTTCCTTCCTGGGTTCCAAGGCAGGGGGAGGGGCAGGGCCCCATGCAGAAGGGGCTGTGGGGGAGGGGAACCCTGGGCCAGTCCCGGGACTGGGCTGAGACCCTCTCTCCATCCGAGAGCGAGGACTCACCTGGTCCAGGCCAAGAGTCTGCGTTGGGCCAGGCTGCCCCGGTCGGTCCCTCGGAAGAGGGGGCTTCCTCGCCAACCAAAGTCCCCGCGGCCTCGTCAAGCGGGGGCCTACCTAGGGCCGGCGTTGCCCTGCAGGTCTCTCCCACGCCAATGGTCACAGACGTGCTGACTCCCATGGCCGTCACCTCCGCCGTTTTGGGACCGGAAAACCTGGCCTTTCCCACAGGTGGCCTGAGGGCTTCTGCCTTGGCCGCCTGCCAGGCCCGGAGAGGCCTGTCTCTCAGAGAGGAGAGGCTCACAGTCTTCCCCTTCCTCGTCAGTGTCCACTCTTGCTCTGTGTTTCTTCTCTGGGATGAGAGGGGCGGGCCCCTGAGCACCCAGGCGACTCTCAGACATCAGCGTGCCCTTTCTCCTCTCGCCCGACTTTGTGGTACCGTACGAATGAACATTGATCTTTTCTCCGGGTTCGGGGGACCCAAAACGAAGCTGCTTACCTGTTGGGTTGTGAGGCTTTTCAGGGGAAAGCATTTCTGCTCCCTTGAGGCTCACTGCGCTCAATTGGGCTTACAGGTCCGGGTGTTCCGTGTACCAGGGACATTGTAAGCAGGCATCGCGACCGTCCAAAGCAGTTGCATGGGTTGTTTTGGCATTGACTCGAGCCACAGCCGCCAGGGTTTGAAACACACACACGAAAGGAAGAACTCATCATCTGAAGTAGCTTGGGCTCTGCCAGAGCACGCCACGCAGCCAGGTGATTTTCCTATTGGTTGTCGTGCCAAGCTACCATAGCAGGCAATTCCACAGGTATACTGTGCAGAGTTCCAAACGAAAGCAGATAGCCCCTGTCGCCGAGGCGCAGCTGCCTAGGCGATAAAGCCCCAGGCACTGGTGCTCCTGAGGGCTGCGGGGACAGCCAGGTCTACGCCGGTGGCAGGAGGCTCTGGGCCTCAGTGCCCTGCCAGTGGGCCCTACTTGAGTATAGGTGCTCTTGCATGGGGTGGAGTCGGTCTCAGGTGGGCCCTCCCTCCACAGGCCTCTCCTGTCCCCTTGGCTGAAGCCGAGCCCGGCACTGGGGGTTGGTGCCTGCGCAGGAGCCTTGAGTCTCTGGACAGGCCCCGTGCCAGCTGGGACCTGAGCCCCAGCCCAGCTGCAAGCCCTGCGCTCAAGTTCCTTGGCCTTGCCCAGGTCAGCTAAGAGGGAGGAGAAGATGGTCGTCAGCACAGCGGGAAGCAATAGTGCCGACACCTGGCAGCGGGAGAAGCGCCTCCAACAGCCCCGTGGGATCTAAGCCCCCTCTGGCTCCAGCCGCCGCCCCAGCCAGGCCTCTCCCCGCCCCCCCACGGCCGAGCCAGGACCAAGGCACAGGCGCCCAAGCCCGCCGGGCAGGCCACGCCCCCAGCCGCCCCCGCCCCCGGGCGCCCGGCGCCCCGCCCCCGGCAGACTCGCCCCGCCCACGCCCCGCCCCGCCTCCGTTGCTCTGGAGACCGTGGCTGCCGGCGGGAGGGGCCTAAGGCCTGGAGGTGGAAGACAGTGGTGATGAGGGGGAGAATTCTCCACTCGGGAGTTGTCCCCAGTGGTAGTGGCGGGACACGTGCGGCCACTAGACATCCTGCCGAAACCCACCCAAGGCACTCCCCGGAGCGTGTCGACTGCCAGGAAAACTCACCCGCCGGGCTTAGGGGTTAGCGGGGTTCCCAAACGCACACATCGAGTGCCCGCAAGAGGCCACGGGAAGGAAAGGGGTCGCTGGCCTGCTAGGACCCTGCTGGGTGGGGGCTGTGCTGGAAGAGAACCTCTGCTATGGTGTCGTGGACTGTTGTTTTCTCCTCTAAGTCTGATGAAAAGAAGAGACAGAGGAAGGAAGCTCCAGGAACAAGCAAGCGGCTCCGGTGCGGAAACTCAGAGCCCAAACTACCACCGCTAGGGGCCGCGGTTGGGAAAGAATGGTTCCTTCCTGGGTTCCAAGGCAGGGGGAGGGGCAGGGCCCCATGCAGAAGGGGCTGTGGGGGAGGGGACCCCTGGGCCAGTCCCGGGACTGGGCTGAGACCCTCTCTCCATCCGAGAGCGAGGGCTCACCTGGTCCAGGCCAAGAGTCTGCGTTGGGCCAGGCTGCCCCGGTCGGTCCCTCGGAAGAGGGGGCTTCCTCGCCAACCAAAGTCCCCGCGGCCTCGTCAAGCGGGGGCCTACCTAGGGCCGGCGTTGCCCTGCAGGTCTCTCCCACGCCAATGGTCACAGACGTGCTGACTCCCATGGCCGTCACCTCCGCCGTTTTGGGACCGGAAAACCTGGCCTTTCCCACAGGTGGCCTGAGGGCTTCTGCCTTGGCCGCCTGCCAGGCCCGGAGAGGCCTGTCTCTCAGAGAGGAGAGGCTCACAGTCTTCCCCTTCCTCGTCAGTGTCCACTCTTGCTCTGTGTTTCTTCTCTGGGATGAGAGGGGCGGGCCCCTGAGCACCCAGGCGACTCTCAGACATCAGCGTGCCCTTTCTCCTCTCGCCCGACTTTGTGGTACCGTACGAATGAACATTGATCTTTTCTCCGGGTTCGGGGGACCCAAAACGAAGCTGCTTACCTGTTGGGTTGTGAGGCTTTTCAGGGGAAAGCATTTCTGCTCCCTTGAGGCTCACTGCGCTCAATTGGGCTTACAGGTCCGGGTGTTCCGTGTACCAGGGACATTGTAAGCAGGCATCGCGACCGTCCAAAGCAGTTGCATGGGTTGTTTTGGCATTGACTCGAGCCACAGCCGCCAGGGTTTGAAACACACACACGAAAGGAAGAACTCATCATCTGAAGTAGCTTGGGCTCTGCCAGAGCACGCCACGCAGCCAGGTGATTTTCCTATTGGTTGTCGTGCCAAGCTACCATAGCAGGCAATTCCACAGGTATACTGTGCAGAGTTCCAAACGAAAGCAGATAGCCCCTGTCGCCGAGGCGCAGCTGCCTAGGCGATAAAGCCCCAGGCACTGGTGCTCCTGAGGGCTGCGGGGACAGCCAGGTCTACGCCGGTGGCAGGAGGCTCTGGGCCTCAGTGCCCTGCCAGTGGGCCCTACTTGAGTATAGGTGCTCTTGCATGGGGTGGAGTCGGTCTCAGGTGGGCCCTCCCTCCACAGGCCTCTCCTGTCCCCTTGGCTGAAGCCGAGCCCGGCACTGGGGGTTGGTGGCTGCGCAGGAGCCTTGAGTCTCTGGACAGGCCCCGTGCCAGCTGGGACCTGAGCCCCAGCCCAGCTGCAAGCCCTGCGCTCAAGTTCCTTGGCCTTGCCCAGGTCAGCTAAGAGGGAGGAGAAGATGGTCGTCAGCACAGCGGGAAGCAATAGTGCCGACACCTGGCAGCGGGAGAAGCGCCTCCAACAGCCCCGTGGGATCTAAGCCCCCTCTGGCTCCAGCCGCCGCCCCAGCCAGGCCTCTCCCCGCCCCCCCCACGGCCGAGCCAGGACCAAGGCACAGGCGCCCAAGCCCGCCGGGCAGGCCACGCCCCCAGCCGCCCCCGCCCCCGGGCGCCCGGCGCCCCGCCCCCGGCAGACTCGCCCCGCCCACGCCCCGCCCCGCCTCCGTTGCTCTGGAGACCGTGGCTGCCGGCGGGAGGGGCCTAAGGCCTGGAGGTGGAAGACAGTGGTGATGAGGGGGAGAATTCTCCGCTCGGGAGTTGTCCCCAGTGGTAGTGGCGGGACACGTGCGGCCACTAGACATCCTGCCGAAACCCACCCAAGGCACTCCCCGGAGCGTGTCGACTGCCAGGAAAACTCACCCGCCGGGCTTAGGGGTTAGCGGGGTTCCCAAACGCACACATCGAGTGCCCGCAAGAGGCCACGGGAAGGAAAGGGGTCGCTGGCCTGCTAGGACCCTGCTGGGTGGGGGCTGTGCTGGAAGAGAACCTCTGCTATGGTGTCGTGGACTGTTGTTTTCTCCTCTAAGTCTGATGAAAAGAAGAGACAGAGGAAGGAAGCTCCAGGAACAAGCAAGCGGCTCCGGTGCGGAAACTCAGAGCCCAAACTACCACCGCTAGGGGCCGCGGTTGGGAAAGAATGGTTCCTTCCTGGGTTCCAAGGCAGGGGGAGGGGCAGGGCCCCATGCAGAAGGGGCTGTGGGGGAGGGGAACCCTGGGCCAGTCCCGGGACTGGGCTGAGACCCTCTCTCCATCCGAGAGCGAGGACTCACCTGGTCCAGGCCAAGAGTCTGCGTTGGGCCAGGCTGCCCCGGTCGGTCCCTCGGAAGAGGGGGCTTCCTCGCCAACCAAAGTCCCCGCGGCCTCGTCAAGCGGGGGCCTACCTAGGGCCGGCGTTGCCCTGCAGGTCTCTCCCACGCCAATGGTCACAGACGTGCTGACTCCCATGGCCGTCACCTCCGCCGTTTTGGGACCGGAAAACCTGGCCTTTCCCACAGGTGGCCTGAGGGCTTCTGCCTTGGCCGCCTGCCAGGCCCGGAGAGGCCTGTCTCTCAGAGAGGAGAGGCTCACAGTCTTCCCCTTCCTCGTCAGTGTCCACTCTTGCTCTGTGTTTCTTCTCTGGGATGAGAGGGGCGGGCCCCTGAGCACCCAGGCGACTCTCAGACATCAGCGTGCCCTTTCTCCTCTCGCCCGACTTTGTGGTACCGTACGAATGAACATTGATCTTTTCTCCGGGTTCGGGGGACCCAAAACGAAGCTGCTTACCTGTTGGGTTGTGAGGCTTTTCAGGGGAAAGCATTTCTGCTCCCTTGAGGCTCACTGCGCTCAATTGGGCTTACAGGTCCGGGTGTTCCGTGTACCAGGGACATTGTAAGCAGGCATCGCGACCGTCCAAAGCAGTTGCATGGGTTGTTTTGGCATTGACTCGAGCCACAGCCGCCAGGGTTTGAAACACACACACGAAAGGAAGAACTCATCATCTGAAGTAGCTTGGGCTCTGCCAGAGCACGCCACGCAGCCAGGTGATTTTCCTATTGGTTGTCGTGCCAAGCTACCATAGCAGGCAATTCCACAGGTATACTGTGCAGAGTTCCAAACGAAAGCAGATAGCCCCTGTCGCCGAGGCGCAGCTGCCTAGGCGATAAAGCCCCAGGCACTGGTGCTCCTGAGGGCTGCGGGGACAGCCAGGTCTACGCCGGTGGCAGGAGGCTCTGGGCCTCAGTGCCCTGCCAGTGGGCCCTACTTGAGTATAGGTGCTCTTGCATGGGGTGGAGTCGGTCTCAGGTGGGCCCTCCCTCCACAGGCCTCTCCTGTCCCCTTGGCTGAAGCCGAGCCCGGCACTGGGGGTTGGTGCCTGCGCAGGAGCCTTGAGTCTCTGGACAGGCCCCGTGCCAGCTGGGACCTGAGCCCCAGCCCAGCTGCAAGCCCTGCGCTCAAGTTCCTTGGCCTTGCCCAGGTCAGCTAAGAGGGAGGAGAAGATGGTCGTCAGCACAGCGGGAAGCAATAGTGCCGACACCTGGCAGCGGGAGAAGCGCCTCCAACAGCCCCGTGGGATCTAAGCCCCCTCTGGCTCCAGCCGCCGCCCCAGCCAGGCCTCTCCCCGCCCCCCCACGGCCGAGCCAGGACCAAGGCACAGGCGCCCAAGCCCGCCGGGCAGGCCACGCCCCCAGCCGCCCCCGCCCCCGGGCGCCCGGCGCCCCGCCCCCGGCAGACTCGCCCCGCCCACGCCCCGCCCCGCCTCCGTTGCTCTGGAGACCGTGGCTGCCGGCGGGAGGGGCCTAAGGCCTGGAGGTGGAAGACAGTGGTGATGAGGGGGAGAATTCTCCACTCGGGAGTTGTCCCCAGTGGTAGTGGCGGGACACGTGCGGCCACTAGACATCCTGCCGAAACCCACCCAAGGCACTCCCCGGAGCGTGTCGACTGCCAGGAAAACTCACCCGCCGGGCTTAGGGGTTAGCGGGGTTCCCAAACGCACACATCGAGTGCCCGCAAGAGGCCACGGGAAGGAAAGGGGTCGCTGGCCTGCTAGGACCCTGCTGGGTGGGGGCTGTGCTGGAAGAGAACCTCTGCTATGGTGTCGTGGACTGTTGTTTTCTCCTCTAAGTCTGATGAAAAGAAGAGACAGAGGAAGGAAGCTCCAGGAACAAGCAAGCGGCTCCGGTGCGGAAACTCAGAGCCCAAACTACCACCGCTAGGGGCCGCGGTTGGGAAAGAATGGTTCCTTCCTGGGTTCCAAGGCAGGGGGAGGGGCAGGGCCCCATGCAGAAGGGGCTGTGGGGGAGGGGACCCCTGGGCCAGTCCCGGGACTGGGCTGAGACCCTCTCTCCATCCGAGAGCGAGGGCTCACCTGGTCCAGGCCAAGAGTCTGCGTTGGGCCAGGCTGCCCCGGTCGGTCCCTCGGAAGAGGGGGCTTCCTCGCCAACCAAAGTCCCCGCGGCCTCGTCAAGCGGGGGCCTACCTAGGGCCGGCGTTGCCCTGCAGGTCTCTCCCACGCCAATGGTCACAGACGTGCTGACTCCCATGGCCGTCACCTCCGCCGTTTTGGGACCGGAAAACCTGGCCTTTCCCACAGGTGGCCTGAGGGCTTCTGCCTTGGCCGCCTGCCAGGCCCGGAGAGGCCTGTCTCTCAGAGAGGAGAGGCTCACAGTCTTCCCCTTCCTCGTCAGTGTCCACTCTTGCTCTGTGTTTCTTCTCTGGGATGAGAGGGGCGGGCCCCTGAGCACCCAGGCGACTCTCAGACATCAGCGTGCCCTTTCTCCTCTCGCCCGACTTTGTGGTACCGTACGAATGAACATTGATCTTTTCTCCGGGTTCGGGGGACCCAAAACGAAGCTGCTTACCTGTTGGGTTGTGAGGCTTTTCAGGGGAAAGCATTTCTGCTCCCTTGAGGCTCACTGCGCTCAATTGGGCTTACAGGTCCGGGTGTTCCGTGTACCAGGGACATTGTAAGCAGGCATCGCGACCGTCCAAAGCAGTTGCATGGGTTGTTTTGGCATTGACTCGAGCCACAGCCGCCAGGGTTTGAAACACACACACGAAAGGAAGAACTCATCATCTGAAGTAGCTTGGGCTCTGCCAGAGCACGCCACGCAGCCAGGTGATTTTCCTATTGGTTGTCGTGCCAAGCTACCATAGCAGGCAATTCCACAGGTATACTGTGCAGAGTTCCAAACGAAAGCAGATAGCCCCTGTCGCCGAGGCGCAGCTGCCTAGGCGATAAAGCCCCAGGCACTGGTGCTCCTGAGGGCTGCGGGGACAGCCAGGTCTACGCCGGTGGCAGGAGGCTCTGGGCCTCAGTGCCCTGCCAGTGGGCCCTACTTGAGTATAGGTGCTCTTGCATGGGGTGGAGTTGGTCTCAGGTGGCCCTCCCTCCACAGGCCTCTCCTGTCCCCTTGGCTGAAGCCGAGCCCGGCACTGGGGGTTGGTGGCTGCGCAGGAGCCTTGAGTCTCTGGACAGGCCCCGTGCCAGCTGGGACCTGAGCCCCAGCCCAGCTGCAAGCCCTGCGCTCAAGTTCCTTGGCCTTGCCCAGGTCAGCTAAGAGGGAGGAGAAGATGGTCGTCAGCACAGCGGGAAGCAATAGTGCCGACACCTGGCAGCGGGAGAAGCGCCTCCAACAGCCCCGTGGGATCTAAGCCCCCTCTGGCTCCAGCCGCCGCCCCAGCCAGGCCTCTCCCCGCCCCCCCACGGCCGAGCCAGGACCAAGGCACAGGCGCCCAAGCCCGCCGGGCAGGCCACGCCCCCAGCCGCCCCCGCCCCCGGGCGCCCGGCGCCCCGCCCCCGGCAGACTCGCCCCGCCCACGCCCCGCCCCGCCTCCGTTGCTCTGGAGACCGTGGCTGCCGGCGGGAGGGGCCTAAGGCCTGGAGGTGGAAGACAGTGGTGATGAGGGGGAGAATTCTCCACTCGGGAGTTGTCCCCAGTGGTAGTGGCGGGACACGTGCGGCCACTAGACATCCTGCCGAAACCCACCCAAGGCACTCCCCGGAGCGTGTCGACTGCCAGGAAAACTCACCCGCCGGGCTTAGGGGTTAGCGGGGTTCCCAAACGCACACATCGAGTGCCCGCAAGAGGCCACGGGAAGGAAAGGGGTCGCTGGCCTGCTAGGACCCTGCTGGGTGGGGGCTGTGCTGGAAGAGAACCTCTGCTATGGTGTCGTGGACTGTTGTTTTCTCCTCTAAGTCTGATGAAAAGAAGAGACAGAGGAAGGAAGCTCCAGGAACAAGCAAGCGGCTCCGGTGCGGAAACTCAGAGCCCAAACTACCACCGCTAGGGGCCGCGGTTGGGAAAGAATGGTTCCTTCCTGGGTTCCAAGGCAGGGGGAGGGGCAGGGCCCCATGCAGAAGGGGCTGTGGGGGAGGGGACCCCTGGGCCAGTCCCGGGACTGGGCTGAGACCCTCTCTCCATCCGAGAGCGAGGGCTCACCTGGTCCAGGCCAAGAGTCTGCGTTGGGCCAGGCTGCCCCGGTCGGTCCCTCGGAAGAGGGGGCTTCCTCGCCAACCAAAGTCCCCGCGGCCTCGTCAAGCGGGGGCCTACCTAGGGCCGGCGTTGCCCTGCAGGTCTCTCCCACGCCAATGGTCACAGACGTGCTGACTCCCATGGCCGTCACCTCCGCCGTTTTGGGACCGGAAAACCTGGCCTTTCCCACAGGTGGCCTGAGGGCTTCTGCCTTGGCCGCCTGCCAGGCCCGGAGAGGCCTGTCTCTCAGAGAGGAGAGGCTCACAGTCTTCCCCTTCCTCGTCAGTGTCCACTCTTGCTCTGTGTTTCTTCTCTGGGATGAGAGGGGCGGGCCCCTGAGCACCCAGGCGACTCTCAGACATCAGCGTGCCCTTTCTCCTCTCGCCCGACTTTGTGGTACCGTACGAATGAACATTGATCTTTTCTCCGGGTTCGGGGGACCCAAAACGAAGCTGCTTACCTGTTGGGTTGTGAGGCTTTTCAGGGGAAAGCATTTCTGCTCCCTTGAGGCTCACTGCGCTCAATTGGGCTTACAGGTCCGGGTGTTCCGTGTACCAGGGACATTGTAAGCAGGCATCGCGACCGTCCAAAGCAGTTGCATGGGTTGTTTTGGCATTGACTCGAGCCACAGCCGCCAGGGTTTGAAACACACACACGAAAGGAAGAACTCATCATCTGAAGTAGCTTGGGCTCTGCCAGAGCACGCCACGCAGCCAGGTGATTTTCCTATTGGTTGTCGTGCCAAGCTACCATAGCAGGCAATTCCACAGGTATACTGTGCAGAGTTCCAAACGAAAGCAGATAGCCCCTGTCGCCGAGGCACAGCTGCCTAGGCGATAAAGCCCCAGGCACTGGTGCTCCTGAGGGCTGCGGGGACAGCCAGGTCTACGCCGGTGGCAGGAGGCTCTGGGCCTCAGTGCCCTGCCAGTGGGCCCTACTTGAGTATAGGTGCTCTTGCATGGGGTGGAGTCGGTCTCAGGTGGGCCCTCCCTCCACAGGCCTCTCCTGTCCCCTTGGCTGAAGCCGAGCCCGGCACTGGGGGTTGGTGCCTGCGCAGGAGCCTTGAGTCTCTGGACAGGCCCCGTGCCAGCTGGGACCTGAGCCCCAGCCCAGCTGCAAGCCCTGCGCTCAAGTTCCTTGGCCTTGCCCAGGTCAGCTAAGAGGGAGGAGAAGATGGTCGTCAGCACAGCGGGAAGCAATAGTGCCGACACCTGGCAGCGGGAGAAGCGCCTCCAACAGCCCCGTGGGATCTAAGCCCCCTCTGGCTCCAGCCGCCGCCCCAGCCAGGCCTCTCCCCGCCCCCCCACGGCCGAGCCAGGACCAAGGCACAGGCGCCCAAGCCCGCCGGGCAGGCCACGCCCCCAGCCGCCCCCGCCCCCGGGCGCCCGGCGCCCCGCCCCCGGCAGACTCGCCCCGCCCACGCCCCGCCCCGCCTCCGTTGCTCTGGAGACCGTGGCTGCCGGCGGGAGGGGCCTAAGGCCTGGAGGTGGAAGACAGTGGTGATGAGGGGGAGAATTCTCCGCTCGGGAGTTGTCCCCAGTGGTAGTGGCGGGACACGTGCGGCCACTAGACATCCTGCCGAAACCCACCCAAGGCACTCCCCGGAGCGTGTCGACTGCCAGGAAAACTCACCCGCCGGGCTTAGGGGTTAGCGGGGTTCCCAAACGCACACATCGAGTGCCCGCAAGAGGCCACGGGAAGGAAAGGGGTCGCTGGCCTGCTAGGACCCTGCTGGGTGGGGGCTGTGCTGGAAGAGAACCTCTGCTATGGTGTCGTGGACTGTTGTTTTCTCCTCTAAGTCTGATGAAAAGAAGAGACAGAGGAAGGAAGCTCCAGGAACAAGCAAGCGGCTCCGGTGCGGAAACTCAGAGCCCAAACTACCACCGCTAGGGGCCGCGGTTGGGAAAGAATGGTTCCTTCCTGGGTTCCAAGGCAGGGGGAGGGGCAGGGCCCCATGCAGAAGGGGCTGTGGGGGAGGGGACCCCTGGGCCAGTCCCGGGACTGGGCTGAGACCCTCTCTCCATCCGAGAGCGAGGGCTCACCTGGTCCAGGCCAAGAGTCTGCGTTGGGCCAGGCTGCCCCGGTCGGTCCCTCGGAAGAGGGGGCTTCCTCGCCAACCAAAGTCCCCGCGGCCTCGTCAAGCGGGGGCCTACCTAGGGCCGGCGTTGCCCTGCAGGTCTCTCCCACGCCAATGGTCACAGACGTGCTGACTCCCATGGCCGTCACCTCCGCCGTTTTGGGACCGGAAAACCTGGCCTTTCCCACAGGTGGCCTGAGGGCTTCTGCCTTGGCCGCCTGCCAGGCCCGGAGAGGCCTGTCTCTCAGAGAGGAGAGGCTCACAGTCTTCCCCTTCCTCGTCAGTGTCCACTCTTGCTCTGTGTTTCTTCTCTGGGATGAGAGGGGCGGGCCCCTGAGCACCCAGGCGACTCTCAGACATCAGCGTGCCCTTTCTCCTCTCGCCCGACTTTGTGGTACCGTACGAATGAACATTGATCTTTTCTCCGGGTTCGGGGGACCCAAAACGAAGCTGCTTACCTGTTGGGTTGTGAGGCTTTTCAGGGGAAAGCATTTCTGCTCCCTTGAGGCTCACTGCGCTCAATTGGGCTTACAGGTCCGGGTGTTCCGTGTACCAGGGACATTGTAAGCAGGCATCGCGACCGTCCAAAGCAGTTGCATGGGTTGTTTTGGCATTGACTCGAGCCACAGCCGCCAGGGTTTGAAACACACACACGAAAGGAAGAACTCATCATCTGAAGTAGCTTGGGCTCTGCCAGAGCACGCCACGCAGCCAGGTGATTTTCCTATTGGTTGTCGTGCCAAGCTACCATAGCAGGCAATTCCACAGGTATACTGTGCAGAGTTCCAAACGAAAGCAGATAGCCCCTGTCGCCGAGGCGCAGCTGCCTAGGCGATAAAGCCCCAGGCACTGGTGCTCCTGAGGGCTGCGGGGACAGCCAGGTCTACGCCGGTGGCAGGAGGCTCTGGGCCTCAGTGCCCTGCCAGTGGGCCCTACTTGAGTATAGGTGCTCTTGCATGGGGTGGAGTCGGTCTCAGGTGGGCCCTCCCTCCACAGGCCTCTCCTGTCCCCTTGGCTGAAGCCGAGCCCGGCACTGGGGGTTGGTGCCTGCGCAGGAGCCTTGAGTCTCTGGACAGGCCCCGTGCCAGCTGGGACCTGAGCCCCAGCCCAGCTGCAAGCCCTGCGCTCAAGTTCCTTGGCCTTGCCCAGGTCAGCTAAGAGGGAGGAGAAGATGGTCGTCAGCACAGCGGGAAGCAATAGTGCCGACACCTGGCAGCGGGAGAAGCGCCTCCAACAGCCCCGTGGGATCTAAGCCCCCTCTGGCTCCAGCCGCCGCCCCAGCCAGGCCTCTCCCCGCCCCCCCACGGCCGAGCCAGGACCAAGGCACAGGCGCCCAAGCCCGCCGGGCAGGCCACGCCCCCAGCCGCCCCCGCCCCCGGGCGCCCGGCGCCCCGCCCCCGGCAGACTCGCCCCGCCCACGCCCCGCCCCGCCTCCGTTGCTCTGGAGACCGTGGCTGCCGGCGGGAGGGGCCTAAGGCCTGGAGGTGGAAGACAGTGGTGATGAGGGGGAGAATTCTCTGCTCGGGAGTTGTCCCCAGTGGTAGTGGCGGGACACGTGCGGCCACTAGACATCCTGCCGAAACCCACCCAAGGCACTCCCCGGAGCGTGTCGACTGCCAGGAAAACTCACCCGCCGGGCTTAGGGGTTAGCGGGGTTCCCAAACGCACACATCGAGTGCCCGCAAGAGGCCACGGGAAGGAAAGGGGTCGCTGGCCTGCTAGGACCCTGCTGGGTGGGGGCTGTGCTGGAAGAGAACCTCTGCTATGGTGTCGTGGACTGTTGTTTTCTCCTCTAAGTCTGATGAAAAGAAGAGACAGAGGAAGGAAGCTCCAGGAACAAGCAAGCGGCTCCGGTGCGGAAACTCAGAGCCCAAACTACCACCGCTAGGGGCCGCGGTTGGGAAAGAATGGTTCCTTCCTGGGTTCCAAGGCAGGGGGAGGGGCAGGGCCCCATGCAGAAGGGGCTGTGGGGGAGGGGACCCCTGGGCCAGTCCCGGGACTGGGCTGAGACCCTCTCTCCATCCGAGAGCGAGGGCTCACCTGGTCCAGGCCAAGAGTCTGCGTTGGGCCAGGCTGCCCCGGTCGGTCCCTCGGAAGAGGGGGCTTCCTCGCCAACCAAAGTCCCCGCGGCCTCGTCAAGCGGGGGCCTACCTAGGGCCGGCGTTGCCCTGCAGGTCTCTCCCACGCCAATGGTCACAGACGTGCTGACTCCCATGGCCGTCACCTCCGCCGTTTTGGGACCGGAAAACCTGGCCTTTCCCACAGGTGGCCTGAGGGCTTCTGCCTTGGCCGCCTGCCAGGCCCGGAGAGGCCTGTCTCTCAGAGAGGAGAGGCTCACAGTCTTCCCCTTCCTCGTCAGTGTCCACTCTTGCTCTGTGTTTCTTCTCTGGGATGAGAGGGGCGGGCCCCTGAGCACCCAGGCGACTCTCAGACATCAGCGTGCCCTTTCTCCTCTCGCCCGACTTTGTGGTACCGTACGAATGAACATTGATCTTTTCTCCGGGTTCGGGGGACCCAAAACGAAGCTGCTTACCTGTTGGGTTGTGAGGCTTTTCAGGGGAAAGCATTTCTGCTCCCTTGAGGCTCACTGCGCTCAATTGGGCTTACAGGTCCGGGTGTTCCGTGTACCAGGGACATTGTAAGCAGGCATCGCGACCGTCCAAAGCAGTTGCATGGGTTGTTTTGGCATTGACTCGAGCCACAGCCGCCAGGGTTTGAAACACACACACGAAAGGAAGAACTCATCATCTGAAGTAGCTTGGGCTCTGCCAGAGCACGCCACGCAGCCAGGTGATTTTCCTATTGGTTGTCGTGCCAAGCTACCATAGCAGGCAATTCCACAGGTATACTGTGCAGAGTTCCAAACGAAAGCAGATAGCCCCTGTCGCCGAGGCGCAGCTGCCTAGGCGATAAAGCCCCAGGCACTGGTGCTCCTGAGGGCTGCGGGGACAGCCAGGTCTACGCCGGTGGCAGGAGGCTCTGGGCCTCAGTGCCCTGCCAGTGGGCCCTACTTGAGTATAGGTGCTCTTGCATGGGGTGGAGTCGGTCTCAGGTGGGCCCTCCCTCCACAGGCCTCTCCTGTCCCCTTGGCTGAAGCCGAGCCCGGCACTGGGGGTTGGTGGCTGCGCAGGAGCCTTGAGTCTCTGGACAGGCCCCGTGCCAGCTGGGACCTGAGCCCCAGCCCAGCTGCAAGCCCTGCGCTCAAGTTCCTTGGCCTTGCCCAGGTCAGCTAAGAGGGAGGAGAAGATGGTCGTCAGCACAGCGGGAAGCAATAGTGCCGACACCTGGCAGCGGGAGAAGCGCCTCCAACAGCCCCGTGGGATCTAAGCCCCCTCTGGCTCCAGCCGCCGCCCCAGCCAGGCCTCTCCCCGCCCCCCCACGGCCGAGCCAGGACCAAGGCACAGGCGCCCAAGCCCGCCGGGCAGGCCACGCCCCCAGCCGCCCCCGCCCCCGGGCGCCCGGCGCCCCGCCCCCGGCAGACTCGCCCCGCCCACGCCCCGCCCCGCCTCCGTTGCTCTGGAGACCGTGGCTGCCGGCGGGAGGGGCCTAAGGCCTGGAGGTGGAAGACAGTGGTGATGAGGGGGAGAATTCTCCGCTCGGGAGTTGTACCCAGTGGTAGTGGCGGGACACGTGCGGCCACTAGACATCCTGCCGAAACCCACCCAAGGCACTCCCCGGAGCGTGTCGACTGCCAGGAAAACTCACCCGCCGGGCTTAGGGGTTAGCGGGGTTCCCAAACGCACACATCGAGTGCCCGCAAGAGGCCACGGGAAGGAAAGGGGTCGCTGGCCTGCTAGGACCCTGCTGGGTGGGGGCTGTGCTGGAAGAGAACCTCTGCTATGGTGTCGTGGACTGTTGTTTTCTCCTCTAAGTCTGATGAAAAGAAGAGACAGAGGAAGGAAGCTCCAGGAACAAGCAAGCGGCTCCGGTGCGGAAACTCAGAGCCCAAACTACCACCGCTAGGGGCCGCGGTTGGGAAAGAATGGTTCCTTCCTGGGTTCCAAGGCAGGGGGAGGGGCAGGGCCCCATGCAGAAGGGGCTGTGGGGGAGGGGACCCCTGGGCCAGTCCCGGGACTGGGCTGAGACCCTCTCTCCATCCGAGAGCGAGGGCTCACCTGGTCCAGGCCAAGAGTCTGCGTTGGGCCAGGCTGCCCCGGTCGGTCCCTCGGAAGAGGGGGCTTCCTCGCCAACCAAAGTCCCCGCGGCCTCGTCAAGCGGGGGCCTACCTAGGGCCGGCGTTGCCCTGCAGGTCTCTCCCACGCCAATGGTCACAGACGTGCTGACTCCCATGGCCGTCACCTCCGCCGTTTTGGGACCGGAAAACCTGGCCTTTCCCACAGGTGGCCTGAGGGCTTCTGCCTTGGCCGCCTGCCAGGCCCGGAGAGGCCTGTCTCTCAGAGAGGAGAGGCTCACAGTCTTCCCCTTCCTCGTCAGTGTCCACTCTTGCTCTGTGTTTCTTCTCTGGGATGAGAGGGGCGGGCCCCTGAGCACCCAGGCGACTCTCAGACATCAGCGTGCCCTTTCTCCTCTCGCCCGACTTTGTGGTACCGTACGAATGAACATTGATCTTTTCTCCGGGTTCGGGGGACCCAAAACGAAGCTGCTTACCTGTTGGGTTGTGAGGCTTTTCAGGGGAAAGCATTTCTGCTCCCTTGAGGCTCACTGCGCTCAATTGGGCTTACAGGTCCGGGTGTTCCGTGTACCAGGGACATTGTAAGCAGGCATCGCGACCGTCCAAAGCAGTTGCATGGGTTGTTTTGGCATTGACTCGAGCCACAGCCGCCAGGGTTTGAAACACACACACGAAAGGAAGAACTCATCATCTGAAGTAGCTTGGGCTCTGCCAGAGCACGCCACGCAGCCAGGTGATTTTCCTATTGGTTGTCGTGCCAAGCTACCATAGCAGGCAATTCCACAGGTATACTGTGCAGAGTTCCAAACGAAAGCAGATAGCCCCTGTCGCCGAGGCGCAGCTGCCTAGGCGATAAAGCCCCAGGCACTGGTGCTCCTGAGGGCTGCGGGGACAGCCAGGTCTACGCCGGTGGCAGGAGGCTCTGGGCCTCAGTGCCCTGCCAGTGGGCCCTACTTGAGTATAGGTGCTCTTGCATGGGGTGGAGTCGGTCTCAGGTGGGCCCTCCCTCCACAGGCCTCTCCTGTCCCCTTGGCTGAAGCCGAGCCCGGCACTGGGGGTTGGTGCCTGCGCAGGAGCCTTGAGTCTCTGGACAGGCCCCGTGCCAGCTGGGACCTGAGCCCCAGCCCAGCTGCAAGCCCTGCGCTCAAGTTCCTTGGCCTTGCCCAGGTCAGCTAAGAGGGAGGAGAAGATGGTCGTCAGCACAGCGGGAAGCAATAGTGCCGACACCTGGCAGCGGGAGAAGCGCCTCCAACAGCCCCGTGGGATCTAAGCCCCCTCTGGCTCCAGCCGCCGCCCCAGCCAGGCCTCTCCCCGCCCCCCCACGGCCGAGCCAGGACCAAGGCACAGGCGCCCAAGCCCGCCGGGCAGGCCACGCCCCCAGCCGCCCCCGCCCCCAGGCGCCCGGCGCCCCGCCCCCGGCAGACTCGCCCCGCCCACGCCCCGCCCCGCCTCCGTTGCTCTGGAGACCGTGGCTGCCGGCGGGAGGGGCCTAAGGCCTGGAGGTGGAAGACAGTGGTGATGAGGGGGAGAATTCTCCACTCGGGAGTTGTCCCCAGTGGTAGTGGCGGGACACGTGCGGCCACTAGACATCCTGCCGAAACCCACCCAAGGCACTCCCCGGAGCGTGTCGACTGCCAGGAAAACTCACCCGCCGGGCTTAGGGGTTAGCGGGGTTCCCAAACGCACACATCGAGTGCCCGCAAGAGGCCACGGGAAGGAAAGGGGTCGCTGGCCTGCTAGGACCCTGCTGGGTGGGGGCTGTGCTGGAAGAGAACCTCTGCTATGGTGTCGTGGACTGTTGTTTTCTCCTCTAAGTCTGATGAAAAGAAGAGACAGAGGAAGGAAGCTCCAGGAACAAGCAAGCGGCTCCGGTGCGGAAACTCAGAGCCCAAACTACCACCGCTAGGGGCCACGGTTGGGAAAGAATGGTTCCTTCCTGGGTTCCAAGGCAGGGGGAGGGGCAGGGCCCCATGCAGAAGGGGCTGTGGGGGAGGGGACCCCTGGGCCAGTCCCGGGACTGGGCTGAGACCCTCTCTCCATCCGAGAGCGAGGGCTCACCTGGTCCAGGCCAAGAGTCTGCGTTGGGCCAGGCTGCCCCGGTCGGTCCCTCGGAAGAGGGGGCTTCCTCGCCAACCAAAGTCCCCGCGGCCTCGTCAAGCGGGGGCCTACCTAGGGCCGGCGTTGCCCTGCAGGTCTCTCCCACGCCAATGGTCACAGACGTGCTGACTCCCATGGCCGTCACCTCCGCCGTTTTGGGACGGGAAAACCTGGCCTTTCCCACAGGTGGCCTGAGGGCTTCTGCCTTGGCCGCCTGCCAGGCCCGGAGAGGCCTGTCTCTCAGAGAGGAGAGGCTCACAGTCTTCCCCTTCCTCGTCAGTGTCCACTCTTGCTCTGTGTTTCTTCTCTGGGATGAGAGGGGCGGGCCCCTGAGCACCCAGGCGACTCTCAGACATCAGCGTGCCCTTTCTCCTCTCGCCCGACTTTGTGGTACCGTACGAATGAACATTGATCTTTTCTCCGGGTTCGGGGGACCCAAAACGAAGCTGCTTACCTGTTGGGTTGTGAGGCTTTTCAGGGGAAAGCATTTCTGCTCCCTTGAGGCTCACTGCGCTCAATTGGGCTTACAGGTCCGGGTGTTCCGTGTACCAGGGACATTGTAAGCAGGCATCGCGACCGTCCAAAGCAGTTGCATGGGTTGTTTTGGCATTGACTCGAGCCACAGCCGCCAGGGTTTGAAACACACACACGAAAGGAAGAACTCATCATCTGAAGTAGCTTGGGCTCTGCCAGAGCACGCCACGCAGCCAGGTGATTTTCCTATTGGTTGTCGTGCCAAGCTACCATAGCAGGCAATTCCACAGGTATACTGTGCAGAGTTCCAAACGAAAGCAGATAGCCCCTGTCGCCGAGGCGCAGCTGCCTAGGCGATAAAGCCCCAGGCACTGGTGCTCCTGAGGGCTGCGGGGACAGCCAGGTCTACGCCGGTGGCAGGAGGCTCTGGGCCTCAGTGCCCTGCCAGTGGGCCCTACTTGAGTATAGGTGCTCTTGCATGGGGTGGAGTCGGTCTCAGGTGGGCCCTCCCTCCACAGGCCTCTCCTGTCCCCTTGGCTGAAGCCGAGCCCGGCACTGGGGGTTGGTGGCTGCGCAGGAGCCTTGAGTCTCTGGACAGGCCCCGTGCCAGCTGGGACCTGAGCCCCAGCCCAGCTGCAAGCCCTGCGCTCAAGTTCCTTGGCCTTGCCCAGGTCAGCTAAGAGGGAGGAGAAGATGGTCGTCAGCACAGCGGGAAGCAATAGTGCCGACACCTGGCAGCGGGAGAAGCGCCTCCAACAGCCCCGTGGGATCTAAGCCCCCTCTGGCTCCAGCCGCCGCCCCAGCCAGGCCTCTCCCCGCCCCCCCACGGCCGAGCCAGGACCAAGGCACAGGCGCCCAAGCCCGCCGGGCAGGCCACGCCCCCAGCCGCCCCCGCCCCCGGGCGCCCGGCGCCCCGCCCCCGGCAGACTCGCCCCGCCCACGCCCCGCCCCGCCTCCGTTGCTCTGGAGACCGTGGCTGCCGGCGGGAGGGGCCTAAGGCCTGGAGGTGGAAGACAGTGGTGATGAGGGGGAGAATTCTCCACTCGGGAGTTGTCCCCAGTGGTAGTGGCGGGACACGTGCGGCCACTAGACATCCTGCCGAAACCCACCCAAGGCACTCCCCGGAGCGTGTCGACTGCCAGGAAAACTCACCCGCCGGGCTTAGGGGTTAGCGGGGTTCCCAAACGCACACATCGAGTGCCCGCAAGAGGCCACGGGAAGGAAAGGGGTCGCTGACCTGCTAGGACCCTGCTGGGTGGGGGCTGTGCTGGAAGAGAACCTCTGCTATGGTGTCGTGGACTGTTGTTTTCTCCTCTAAGTCTGATGAAAAGAAGAGACAGAGGAAGGAAGCTCCAGGAACAAGCAAGCGGCTCCGGTGCGGAAACTCAGAGCCCAAACTACCACCGCTAGGGGCCGCGGTTGGGAAAGAATGGTTCCTTCCTGGGTTCCAAGGCATGGGGAGGGGCAGGGCCCCATGCAGAAGGGGCTGTGGGGGAGGGGACCCCTGGGCCAGTCCCGGGACTGGGCTGAGACCCTCTCTCCATCCGAGAGCGAGGGCTCACCTGGTCCAGGCCAAGAGTCTGCGTTGGGCCAGGCTGCCCCGGTCGGTCCCTCGGAAGAGGGGGCTTCCTCGCCAACCAAAGTCCCCGCGGCCTCGTCAAGCGGGGGCCTACCTAGGGCCGGCGTTGCCCTGCAGGTCTCTCCCACGCCAATGGTCACAGACGTGCTGACTCCCATGGCCGTCACCTCCGCCGTTTTGGGACGGGAAAACCTGGCCTTTCCCACAGGTGGCCTGAGGGCTTCTGCCTTGGCCGCCTGCCAGGCCCGGAGAGGCCTGTCTCTCAGAGAGGAGAGGCTCACAGTCTTCCCCTTCCTCGTCAGTGTCCACTCTTGCTCTGTGTTTCTTCTCTGGGATGAGAGGGGCGGGCCCCTGAGCACCCAGGCGACTCTCAGACATCAGCGTGCCCTTTCTCCTCTCGCCCGACTTTGTGGTACCGTACGAATGAACATTGATCTTTTCTCCGGGTTCGGGGGACCCAAAACGAAGCTGCTTACCTGTTGGGTTGTGAGGCTTTTCAGGGGAAAGCATTTCTGCTCCCTTGAGGCTCACTGCGCTCAATTGGGCTTACAGGTCCGGGTGTTCCGTGTACCAGGGACATTGTAAGCAGGCATCGCGACCGTCCAAAGCAGTTGCATGGGTTGTTTTGGCATTGACTCGAGCCACAGCCGCCAGGGTTTGAAACACACACACGAAAGGAAGAACTCATCATCTGAAGTAGCTTGGGCTCTGCCAGAGCACGCCACGCAGCCAGGTGATTTTCCTATTGGTTGTCGTGCCAAGCTACCATAGCAGGCAATTCCACAGGTATACTGTGCAGAGTTCCAAACGAAAGCAGATAGCCCCTGTCGCCGAGGCGCAGCTGCCTAGGCGATAAAGCCCCAGGCACTGGTGCTCCTGAGGGCTGCGGGGACAGCCAGGTCTACGCCGGTGGCAGGAGGCTCTGGGCCTCAGTGCCCTGCCAGTGGGCCCTACTTGAGTATAGGTGCTCTTGCATGGGGTGGAGTCGGTCTCAGGTGGGCCCTCCCTCCACAGGCCTCTCCTGTCCCCTTGGCTGAAGCCGAGCCCGGCACTGGGGGTTGGTGGCTGCGCAGGAGCCTTGAGTCTCTGGACAGGCCCCGTGCCAGCTGGGACCTGAGCCCCAGCCCAGCTGCAAGCCCTGCGCTCAAGTTCCTTGGCCTTGCCCAGGTCAGCTAAGAGGGAGGAGAAGATGGTCGTCAGCACAGCGGGAAGCAATAGTGCCGACACCTGGCAGCGGGAGAAGCGCCTCCAACAGCCCCGTGGGATCTAAGCCCCCTCTGGCTCCAGCCGCCGCCCCAGCCAGGCCTCTCCCCGCCCCCCCACGGCCGAGCCAGGACCAAGGCACAGGCGCCCAAGCCCGCCGGGCAGGCCACGCCCCCAGCCGCCCCCGCCCCCGGGCGCCCGGCGCCCCGCCCCCGGCAGACTCGCCCCGCCCACGCCCCGCCCCGCCTCCGTTGCTCTGGAGACCGTGGCTGCCGGCGGGAGGGGCCTAAGGCCTGGAGGTGGAAGACAGTGGTGATGAGGGGGAGAATTCTCCACTCGGGAGTTGTCCCCAGTGGTAGTGGCGGGACACGTGCGGCCACTAGACATCCTGCCGAAACCCACCCAAGGCACTCCCCGGAGCGTGTCGACTGCCAGGAAAACTCACCCGCCGGGCTTAGGGGTTAGCGGGGTTCCCAAACGCACACATCGAGTGCCCGCAAGAGGCCACGGGAAGGAAAGGGGTCGCTGGCCTGCTAGGACCCTGCTGGGTGGGGGCTGTGCTGGAAGAGAACCTCTGCTATGGTGTCGTGGACTGTTGTTTTCTCCTCTAAGTCTGATGAAAAGAAGAGACAGAGGAAGGAAGCTCCAGGAACAAGCAAGCGGCTCCGGTGCGGAAACTCAGAGCCCAAACTACCACCGCTAGGGGCCGCGGTTGGGAAAGAATGGTTCCTTCCTGGGTTCCAAGGCAGGGGGAGGGGCAGGGCCCCATGCAGAAGGGGCTGTGGGGGAGGGGACCCCTGGGCCAGTCCCGGGACTGGGCTGAGACCCTCTCTCCATCCGAGAGCGAGGGCTCACCTGGTCCAGGCCAAGAGTCTGCGTTGGGCCAGGCTGCCCCGGTCGGTCCCTCGGAAGAGGGGGCTTCCTCGCCAACCAAAGTCCCCGCGGCCTCGTCAAGCGGGGGCCTACCTAGGGCCGGCGTTGCCCTGCAGGTCTCTCCCACGCCAATGGTCACAGACGTGCTGACTCCCATGGCCGTCACCTCCGCCGTTTTGGGACGGGAAAACCTGGCCTTTCCCACAGGTGGCCTGAGGGCTTCTGCCTTGGCCGCCTGCCAGGCCCGGAGAGGCCTGTCTCTCAGAGAGGAGAGGCTCACAGTCTTCCCCTTCCTCGTCAGTGTCCACTCTTGCTCCGTGTTTCTTCTCTGGGATGAGAGGGGCGGGCCCCTGAGCACCCAGGCG
Organism: Dasypus novemcinctus; assembly: GCF_030445035.2. NCBI lineage: Eukaryota > Metazoa > Chordata > Mammalia > Cingulata > Dasypodidae > Dasypus > Dasypus novemcinctus. The sequence goes on from NC_080703.1 coordinate 451,223, forward strand.
ACTCTCAGACATCAGCGTGCCCTTTCTCCTCTCGCCCGACTTTGTGGTACCGTACGAACGAACATTGATCTTTTCTCCGGGTTTGGGGGACCCAAAACGAAGCTGCTTACCTGTTGGGTTGTGAGGCTTTTCAGGGGAAAGCATTTCTGCTCCCTTGAGGCTCACTGCGCTCAATTGGGCTTACAGGTCCGGGTGTTCCGTGTACCAGGGACATTGTAAGCAGGCATCGCGACCGTCCAAAGCAGTTGCATGGGTTGTTTTGGCATTGACTCGAGCCACAGCCGCCAGGGTTTGAAACACACACACGAAAGGAAGAACTCATCATCTGAAGTAGCTTGGGCTCTGCCAGAGCACGCCACGCAGCCAGGTGATTTTCCTATTGGTTGTCGTGCCAAGCTACCATAGCAGGCAATTCCACAGGTATACTGTGCAGAGTTCCAAACGAAAGCAGATAGCCCCTGTCGCCGAGGCGCAGCTGCCTAGGCGATAAAGCCCCAGGCACTGGTGCTCCTGAGGGCTGCGGGGACAGCCAGGTCTACGCCGGTGGCAGGAGGCTCTGGGCCTCAGTGCCCTGCCAGTGGGCCCTACTTGAGTATAGGTGCTCTTGCATGGGGTGGAGTCGGTCTCAGGTGGGCCCTCCCTCCACAGGCCTCTCCTGTCCCCTTGGCTGAAGCCGAGCCCGGCACTGGGGGTTGGTGGCTGCGCAGGAGCCTTGAGTCTCTGGACAGGCCCCGTGCCAGCTGGGACCTGAGCCCCAGCCCAGCTGCAAGCCCTGCGCTCAAGTTCCTTGGCCTTGCCCAGGTCAGCTAAGAGGGAGGAGAAGATGGTCGTCAGCACAGCGGGAAGCAATAGTGCCGACACCTGGCAGCGGGAGAAGCGCCTCCAACAGCCCCGTGGGATCTAAGCCCCCTCTGGCTCCAGCCGCCGCCCCAGCCAGGCCTCTCCCCGCCCCCCCACGGCCGAGCCAGGACCAAGGCACAGGCGCCCAAGCCCGCCGGGCAGGCCACGCCCCCAGCCGCCCCCGCCCCCGGGCGCCCGGCGCCCCGCCCCCGGCAGACTCGCCCCGCCCACGCCCCGCCCCGCCTCCGTTGCTCTGGAGACCGTGGCTGCCGGCGGGAGGGGCCTAAGGCCTGGAGGTGGAAGACAGTGGTGATGAGGGGGAGAATTCTCCGCTCGGGAGTTGTCCCCAGTGGTAGTGGCGGGACACGTGCGGCCACTAGACATCCTGCCGAAACCCACCCAAGGCACTCCCCGGAGCGTGTCGACTGCCAGGAAAACTCACCCGCCGGGCTTAGGGGTTAGCGGGGTTCCCAAACGCACACATCGAGTGCCCGCAAGAGGCCACGGGAAGGAAAGGGGTCGCTGGCCTGCTAGGACCCTGCTGGGTGGGGGCTGTGCTGGAAGAGAACCTCTGCTATGGTGTCGTGGACTGTTGTTTTCTCCTCTAAGTCTGATGAAAAGAAGAGACAGAGGAAGGAAGCTCCAGGAACAAGCAAGCGGCTCCGGTGCGGAAACTCAGAGCCCAAACTACCACCGCTAGGGGCCGCGGTTGGGAAAGAATGGTTCCTTCCTGGGTTCCAAGGCAGGGGGAGGGGCAGGGCCCCATGCAGAAGGGGCTGTGGGGGAGGGGACCCCTGGGCCAGTCCCGGGACTGGGCTGAGACCCTCTCTCCATCCGAGAGCGAGGGCTCACCTGGTCCAGGCCAAGAGTCTGCGTTGGGCCAGGCTGCCCCGGTCGGTCCCTCGGAAGAGGGGGCTTCCTCGCCAACCAAAGTCCCCGCGGCCTCGTCAAGCGGGGGCCTACCTAGGGCCGGCGTTGCCCTGCAGGTCTCTCCCACGCCAATGGTCACAGACGTGCTGACTCCCATGGCCGTCACCTCCGCCGTTTTGGGACCGGAAAACCTGGCCTTTCCCACAGGTGGCCTGAGGGCTTCTGCCTTGGCCGCCTGCCAGGCCCGGAGAGGCCTGTCTCTCAGAGAGGAGAGGCTCACAGTCTTCCCCTTCCTTGTCAGTGTCCACTCTTGCTCTGTGTTTCTTCTCTGGGATGAGAGGGGCGGGCCCCTGAGCACCCAGGCGACTCTCAGACATCAGCGTGCCCTTTCTCCTCTCGCCCGACTTTGTGGTACCGTACGAATGAACATTGATCTTTTCTCCGGGTTCGGGGGACCCAAAACGAAGCTGCTTACCTGTTGGGTTGTGAGGCTTTTCAGGGGAAAGCATTTCTGCTCCCTTGAGGCTCACTGCGCTCAATTGGGCTTACAGGTCCGGGTGTTCCGTGTACCAGGGACATTGTAAGCAGGCATCGCGACCGTCCAAAGCAGTTGCATGGGTTGTTTTGGCATTGACTCGAGCCACAGCCGCCAGGGTTTGAAACACACACACGAAAGGAAGAACTCATCATCTGAAGTAGCTTGGGCTCTGCCAGAGCACGCCACGCAGCCAGGTGATTTTCCTATTGGTTGTCGTGCCAAGCTACCATAGCAGGCAATTCCACAGGTATACTGTGCAGAGTTCCAAACGAAAGCAGATAGCCCCTGTCGCCGAGGCGCAGCTGCCTAGGCGATAAAGCCCCAGGCACTGGTGCTCCTGAGGGCTGCGGGGACAGCCAGGTCTACGCCGGTGGCAGGAGGCTCTGGGCCTCAGTGCCCTGCCAGTGGGCCCTACTTGAGTATAGGTGCTCTTGCATGGGGTGGAGTCGGTCTCAGGTGGGCCCTCCCTCCACAGGCCTCTCCTGTCCCCTTGGCTGAAGCCGAGCCCGGCACTGGGGGTTGGTGGCTGCGCAGGAGCCTTGAGTCTCTGGACAGGCCCCGTGCCAGCTGGGACCTGAGCCCCAGCCCAGCTGCAAGCCCTGCGCTCAAGTTCCTTGGCCTTGCCCAGGTCAGCTAAGAGGGAGGAGAAGATGGTCGTCAGCACAGCGGGAAGCAATAGTGCCGACACCTGGCAGCGGGAGAAGCGCCTCCAACAGCCCCGTGGGATCTAAGCCCCCTCTGGCTCCAGCCGCCGCCCCAGCCAGGCCTCTCCCCGCCCCCCCACGGCCGAGCCAGGACCAAGGCACAGGCGCCCAAGCCCGCCGGGCAGGCCACGCCCCCAGCCGCCCCCGCCCCCGGGCGCCCGGCGCCCCGCCCCCGGCAGACTCACCCCGCCCACGCCCCGCCCCGCCTCCGTTGCTCTGGAGACCGTGGCTGCCGGCGGGAGGGGCCTAAGGCCTGGAGGTGGAAGACAGTGGTGATGAGGGGGAGAATTCTCCACTCGGGAGTTGTACCCAGTGGTAGTGGCGGGACACGTGCGGCCACTAGACATCCTGCCGAAACCCACCCAAGGCACTCCCCGGAGCGTGTCGACTGCCAGGAAAACTCACCCGCCGGGCTTAGGGGTTAGCGGGGTTCCCAAACGCACACATCGAGTGCCCGCAAGAGGCCACGGGAAGGAAAGGGGTCGCTGGCCTGCTAGGACCCTGCTGGGTGGGGGCTGTGCTGGAAGAGAACCTCTGCTATGGTGTCGTGGACTGTTGTTTTCTCCTCTAAGTCTGATGAAAAGAAGAGACAGAGGAAGGAAGCTCCAGGAACAAGCAAGCGGCTCCGGTGCGGAAACTCAGAGCCCAAACTACCACCGCTAGGGGCCGCGGTTGGGAAAGAATGGTTCCTTCCTGGGTTCCAAGGCAGGGGGAGGGGCAGGGCCCCATGCAGAAGGGGCTGTGGGGGAGGGGACCCCTGGGCCAGTCCCGGGACTGGGCTGAGACCCTCTCTCCATCCGAGAGCGAGGGCTCACCTGGTCCAGGCCAAGAGTCTGCGTTGGGCCAGGCTGCCCCGGTCGGTCCCTCGGAAGAGGGGGCTTCCTCGCCAACCAAAGTCCCCGCGGCCTCGTCAAGCGGGGGCCTACCTAGGGCCGGCGTTGCCCTGCAGGTCTCTCCCACGCCAATGGTCACAGACGTGCTGACTCCCATGGCCGTCACCTCTGCCGTTTTGGGACGGGAAAACCTGGCCTTTCCCACAGGTGGCCTGAGGGCTTCTGCCTTGGCCGCCTGCCAGGCCCGGAGAGGCCTGTCTCTCAGAGAGGAGAGGCTCACAGTCTTCCCCTTCCTCGTCAGTGTCCACTCTTGCTCTGTGTTTCTTCTCTGGGATGAGAGGGGCGGGCCCCTGAGCACCCAGGCGACTCTCAGACATCAGCGTGCCCTTTCTCCTCTCGCCCGACTTTGTGGTACCGTACGAATGAACATTGATCTTTTCTCCGGGTTCGGGGGACCCAAAACGAAGCTGCTTACCTGTTGGGTTGTGAGGCTTTTCAGGGGAAAGCATTTCTGCTCCCTTGAGGCTCACTGCGCTCAATTGGGCTTACAGGTCCGGGTGTTCCGTGTACCAGGGACATTGTAAGCAGGCATCGCGACCGTCCAAAGCAGTTGCATGGGTTGTTTTGGCATTGACTCGAGCCACAGCCGCCAGGGTTTGAAACACACACACGAAAGGAAGAACTCATCATCTGAAGTAGCTTGGGCTCTGCCAGAGCACGCCACGCAGCCAGGTGATTTTCCTATTGGTTGTCGTGCCAAGCTACCATAGCAGGCAATTCCACAGGTATACTGTGCAGAGTTCCAAACGAAAGCAGATAGCCCCTGTCGCCGAGGCGCAGCTGCCTAGGCGATAAAGCCCCAGGCACTGGTGCTCCTGAGGGCTGCGGGGACAGCCAGGTCTACGCCGGTGGCAGGAGGCTCTGGGCCTCAGTGCCCTGCCAGTGGGCCCTACTTGAGTATAGGTGCTCTTGCATGGGGTGGAGTCGGTCTCAGGTGGGCCCTCCCTCCACAGGCCTCTCCTGTCCCCTTGGCTGAAGCCGAGCCCGGCACTGGGGGTTGGTGGCTGCGCAGGAGCCTTGAGTCTCTGGACAGGCCCCGTGCCAGCTGGGACCTGAGCCCCAGCCCAGCTGCAAGCCCTGCGCTCAAGTTCCTTGGCCTTGCCCAGGTCAGCTAAGAGGGAGGAGAAGATGGTCGTCAGCACAGCGGGAAGCAATAGTGCCGACACCTGGCAGCGGGAGAAGCGCCTCCAACAGCCCCGTGGGATCTAAGCCCCCTCTGGCTCCAGCCGCCGCCCCAGCCAGGCCTCTCCCCGCCCCCCCACGGCCGAGCCAGGACCAAGGCACAGGCGCCCAAGCCCGCCGGGCAGGCCACGCCCCCAGCCGCCCCCGCCCCCGGGCGCCCGGCGCCCCGCCCCCGGCAGACTCGCCCCGCCCACGCCCCGCCCCGCCTCCGTTGCTCTGGAGACCGTGGCTGCCGGCGGGAGGGGCCTAAGGCCTGGAGGTGGAAGACAGTGGTGATGAGGGGGAGAATTCTCCGCTCGGGAGTTGTACCCAGTGGTAGTGGCGGGACACGTGCGGCCACTAGACATCCTGCCGAAACCCACCCAAGGCACTCCCCGGAGCGTGTCGACTGCCAGGAAAACTCACCCGCCGGGCTTAGGGGTTAGCGGGGTTCCCAAACGCACACATCGAGTGCCCGCAAGAGGCCACGGGAAGGAAAGGGGTCGCTGGCCTGCTAGGACCCTGCTGGGTGGGGGCTGTGCTGGAAGAGAACCTCTGCTATGGTGTCGTGGACTGTTGTTTTCTCCTCTAAGTCTGATGAAAAGAAGAGACAGAGGAAGGAAGCTCCAGGAACAAGCAAGCGGCTCCGGTGCGGAAACTCAGAGCCCAAACTACCACCGCTAGGGGCCGCGGTTGGGAAAGAATGGTTCCTTCCTGGGTTCCAAGGCAGGGGGAGGGGCAGGGCCCCATGCAGAAGGGGCTGTGGGGGAGGGGACCCCTGGGCCAGTCCCGGGACTGGGCTGAGACCCTCTCTCCATCCGAGAGCGAGGGCTCACCTGGTCCAGGCCAAGAGCCTGCGTTGGGCCAGGCTGCCCCGGTCGGTCCCTCGGAAGAGGGGGCTTCCTCGCCAACCAAAGTCCCCGCGGCCTCGTCAAGCGGGGGCCTACCTAGGGCCGGCGTTGCCCTGCAGGTCTCTCCCACGCCAATGGTCACAGACGTGCTGACTCCCATGGCCGTCACCTCCGCCGTTTTGGGACCGGAAAACCTGGCCTTTCCCACAGGTGGCCTGAGGGCTTCTGCCTTGGCCGCCTGCCAGGCCCGGAGAGGCCTGTCTCTCAGAGAGGAGAGGCTCACAGTCTTCCCCTTCCTCGTCAGTGTCCACTCTTGCTCTGTGTTTCTTCTCTGGGATGAGAGGGGCGGGCCCCTGAGCACCCAGGCGACTCTCAGACATCAGCGTGCCCTTTCTCCTCTCGCCCGACTTTGTGGTACCGTACGAATGAACATTGATCTTTTCTCCGGGTTCGGGGGACCCAAAACGAAGCTGCTTACCTGTTGGGTTGTGAGGCTTTTCAGGGGAAAGCATTTCTGCTCCCTTGAGGCTCACTGCGCTCAATTGGGCTTACAGGTCCGGGTGTTCCGTGTACCAGGGACATTGTAAGCAGGCATCGCGACCGTCCAAAGCAGTTGCATGGGTTGTTTTGGCATTGACTCGAGCCACAGCCGCCAGGGTTTGAAACACACACACGAAAGGAAGAACTCATCATCTGAAGTAGCTTGGGCTCTGCCAGAGCACGCCACGCAGCCAGGTGATTTTCCTATTGGTTGTCGTGCCAAGCTACCATAGCAGGCAATTCCACAGGTATACTGTGCAGAGTTCCAAACGAAAGCAGATAGCCCCTGTCGCCGAGGCGCAGCTGCCTAGGCGATAAAGCCCCAGGCACTGGTGCTCCTGAGGGCTGCGGGGACAGCCAGGTCTACGCCGGTGGCAGGAGGCTCTGGGCCTCAGTGCCCTGCCAGTGGGCCCTACTTGAGTATAGGTGCTCTTGCATGGGGTGGAGTCGGTCTCAGGTGGGCCCTCCCTCCACAGGCCTCTCCTGTCCCCTTGGCTGAAGCCGAGCCCGGCACTGGGGGTTGGTGCCTGCGCAGGAGCCTTGAGTCTCTGGACAGGCCCCGTGCCAGCTGGGACCTGAGCCCCAGCCCAGCTGCAAGCCCTGCGCTCAAGTTCCTTGGCCTTGCCCAGGTCAGCTAAGAGGGAGGAGAAGATGGTCGTCAGCACAGCGGGAAGCAATAGTGCCGACACCTGGCAGCGGGAGAAGCGCCTCCAACAGCCCCGTGGGATCTAAGCCCCCTCTGGCTCCAGCCGCCGCCCCAGCCAGGCCTCTCCCCGCCCCCCCACGGCCGAGCCAGGACCAAGGCACAGGCGCCCAAGCCCGCCGGGCAGGCCACGCCCCCAGCCGCCCCCGCCCCCGGGCGCCCGGCGCCCCGCCCCCGGCAGACTCGCCCCGCCCACGCCCCGCCCCGCCTCCGTTGCTCTGGAGACCGTGGCTGCCGGCGGGAGGGGCCTAAGGCCTGGAGGTTGAAGACAGTGGTGATGAGGGGGAGAATTCACCGCTCGGGAGTTGTACCCAGTGGTAGTGGCGGGACACGTGCGGCCACTAGACATCCTGCCGAAACCCACCCAAGGCACTCCCCGGAGCGTGTCGACTGCCAGGAAAACTCACCCGCCGGGCTTAGGGGTTAGCGGGGTTCCCAAACGCACACATCGAGTGCCCGCAAGAGGCCACGGGAAGGAAAGGGGTCGCTGGCCTGCTAGGACCCTGCTGGGTGGGGGCTGTGCTGGAAGAGAACCTCTGCTATGGTGTCGTGGACTGTTGTTTTCTCCTCTAAGTCTGATGAAAAGAAGAGACAGAGGAAGGAAGCTCCAGGAACAAGCAAGCGGCTCCGGTGCGGAAACTCAGAGCCCAAACTACCACCGCTAGGGGCCGCGGTTGGGAAAGAATGGTTCCTTCCTGGGTTCCAAGGCAGGGGGAGGGGCAGGGCCCCATGCAGAAGGGGCTGTGGGGGAGGGGACCCCTGGGCCAGTCCCGGGACTGGGCTGAGACCCTCTCTCCATCCGAGAGCGAGGGCTCACCTGGTCCAGGCCAAGAGTCTGCGTTGGGCCAGGCTGCCCCGGTCGGTCCCTCGGAAGAGGGGGCTTCCTCGCCAACCAAAGTCCCCGCGGCCTCGTCAAGCGGGGGCCTACCTAGGGCCGGCGTTGCCCTGCAGGTCTCTCCCACGCCAATGGTCACAGACGTGCTGACTCCCATGGCCGTCACCTCCGCCGTTTTGGGACCGGAAAACCTGGCCTTTCCCACAGGTGGCCTGAGGGCTTCTGCCTTGGCCGCCTGCCAGGCCCGGAGAGGCCTGTCTCTCAGAGAGGAGAGGCTCACAGTCTTCCCCTTCCTCGTCAGTGTCCACTCTTGCTCTGTGTTTCTTCTCTGGGATGAGAGGGGCGGGCCCCTGAGCACCCAGGCGACTCTCAGACATCAGCGTGCCCTTTCTCCTCTCGCCCGACTTTGTGGTACCGTACGAATGAACATTGATCTTTTCTCCGGGTTCGGGGGACCCAAAACGAAGCTGCTTACCTGTTGGGTTGTGAGGCTTTTCAGGGGAAAGCATTTCTGCTCCCTTGAGGCTCACTGCGCTCAATTGGGCTTACAGGTCCGGGTGTTCCGTGTACCAGGGACATTGTAAGCAGGCATCGCGACCGTCCAAAGCAGTTGCATGGGTTGTTTTGGCATTGACTCGAGCCACAGCCGCCAGGGTTTGAAACACACACACGAAAGGAAGAACTCATCATCTGAAGTAGCTTGGGCTCTGCCAGAGCACGCCACGCAGCCAGGTGATTTTCCTATTGGTTGTCGTGCCAAGCTACCATAGCAGGCAATTCCACAGGTATACTGTGCAGAGTTCCAAACGAAAGCAGATAGCCCCTGTCGCCGAGGCGCAGCTGCCTAGGCGATAAAGCCCCAGGCACTGGTGCTCCTGAGGGCTGCGGGGACAGCCAGGTCTACGCCGGTGGCAGGAGGCTCTGGGCCTCAGTGCCCTGCCAGTGGGCCCTACTTGAGTATAGGTGCTCTTGCATGGGGTGGAGTCGGTCTCAGGTGGGCCCTCCCTCCACAGGCCTCTCCTGTCCCCTTGGCTGAAGCCGAGCCCGGCACTGGGGGTTGGTGGCTGCGCAGGAGCCTTGAGTCTCTGGACAGGCCCCGTGCCAGCTGGGACCTGAGCCCCAGCCCAGCTGCAAGCCCTGCGCTCAAGTTCCTTGGCCTTGCCCAGGTCAGCTAAGAGGGAGGAGAAGATGGTCGTCAGCACAGCGGGAAGCAATAGTGCCGACACCTGGCAGCGGGAGAAGCGCCTCCAACAGCCCCGTGGGATCTAAGCCCCCTCTGGCTCCAGCCGCCGCCCCAGCCAGGCCTCTCCCCGCCCCCCCACGGCCGAGCCAGGACCAAGGCACAGGCGCCCAAGCCCGCCGGGCAGGCCACGCCCCCAGCCGCCCCCGCCCCCGGGCGCCCGGCGCCCCGCCCCCGGCAGACTCGCCCCGCCCACGCCCCGCCCCGCCTCCGTTGCTCTGGAGACCGTGGCTGCCGGCGGGAGGGGCCTAAGGCCTGGAGGTGGAAGACAGTGGTGATGAGGGGGAGAATTCTCCGCTCGGGAGTTGTACCCAGTGGTAGTGGCGGGACACGTGCGGCCACTAGACATCCTGCCGAAACCCACCCAAGGCACTCCCCGGAGCGTGTCGACTGCCAGGAAAACTCACCCGCCGGGCTTAGGGGTTAGCGGGGTTCCCAAACGCACACATCGAGTGCCCGCAAGAGGCCACGGGAAGGAAAGGGGTCGCTGGCCTGCTAGGACCCTGCTGGGTGGGGGCTGTGCTGGAAGAGAACCTCTGCTATGGTGTCGTGGACTGTTGTTTTCTCCTCTAAGTCTGATGAAAAGAAGAGACAGAGGAAGGAAGCTCCAGGAACAAGCAAGCGGCTCCGGTGCGGAAACTCAGAGCCCAAACTACCACCGCTAGGGGCCGCGGTTGGGAAAGAATGGTTCCTTCCTGGGTTCCAAGGCAGGGGGAGGGGCAGGGCCCCATGCAGAAGGGGCTGTGGGGGAGGGGACCCCTGGGCCAGTCCCGGGACTGGGCTGAGACCCTCTCTCCATCCGAGAGCGAGGGCTCACCTGGTCCAGGCCAAGAGCCTGCGTTGGGCCAGGCTGCCCCGGTCGGTCCCTCGGAAGAGGGGGCTTCCTCGCCAACCAAAGTCCCCGCGGCCTCGTCAAGCGGGGGCCTACCTAGGGCCGGCGTTGCCCTGCAGGTCTCTCCCACGCCAATGGTCACAGACGTGCTGACTCCCATGGCCGTCACCTCCGCCGTTTTGGGACCGGAAAACCTGGCCTTTCCCACAGGTGGCCTGAGGGCTTCTGCCTTGGCCGCCTGCCAGGCCCGGAGAGGCCTGTCTCTCAGAGAGGAGAGGCTCACAGTCTTCCCCTTCCTCGTCAGTGTCCACTCTTGCTCTGTGTTTCTTCTCTGGGATGAGAGGGGCGGGCCCCTGAGCACCCAGGCGACTCTCAGACATCAGCGTGCCCTTTCTCCTCTCGCCCGACTTTGTGGTACCGTACGAATGAACATTGATCTTTTCTCCGGGTTCGGGGGACCCAAAACGAAGCTGCTTACCTGTTGGGTTGTGAGGCTTTTCAGGGGAAAGCATTTCTGCTCCCTTGAGGCTCACTGCGCTCAATTGGGCTTACAGGTCCGGGTGTTCCGTGTACCAGGGACATTGTAAGCAGGCATCGCGACCGTCCAAAGCAGTTGCATGGGTTGTTTTGGCATTGACTCGAGCCACAGCCGCCAGGGTTTGAAACACACACACGAAAGGAAGAACTCATCATCTGAAGTAGCTTGGGCTCTGCCAGAGCACGCCACGCAGCCAGGTGATTTTCCTATTGGTTGTCGTGCCAAGCTACCATAGCAGGCAATTCCACAGGTATACTGTGCAGAGTTCCAAACGAAAGCAGATAGCCCCTGTCGCCGAGGCGCAGCTGCCTAGGCGATAAAGCCCCAGGCACTGGTGCTCCTGAGGGCTGCGGGGACAGCCAGGTCTACGCCGGTGGCAGGAGGCTCTGGGCCTCAGTGCCCTGCCAGTGGGCCCTACTTGAGTATAGGTGCTCTTGCATGGGGTGGAGTCGGTCTCAGGTGGGCCCTCCCTCCACAGGCCTCTCCTGTCCCCTTGGCTGAAGCCGAGCCCGGCACTGGGGGTTGGTGGCTGCGCAGGAGCCTTGAGTCTCTGGACAGGCCCCGTGCCAGCTGGGACCTGAGCCCCAGCCCAGCTGCAAGCCCTGCGCTCAAGTTCCTTGGCCTTGCCCAGGTCAGCTAAGAGGGAGGAGAAGATGGTCGTCAGCACAGCGGGAAGCAATAGTGCCGACACCTGGCAGCGGGAGAAGCGCCTCCAACAGCCCCGTGGGATCTAAGCCCCCTCTGGCTCCAGCCGCCGCCCCAGCCAGGCCTCTCCCCGCCCCCCCACGGCCGAGCCAGGACCAAGGCACAGGCGCCCAAGCCCGCCGGGCAGGCCACGCCCCCAGCCGCCCCCGCCCCCGGGCGCCCGGCGCCCCGCCCCCGGCAGACTCGCCCCGCCCACGCCCCGCCCCGCCTCCGTTGCTCTGGAGACCGTGGCTGCCGGCGGGAGGGGCCTAAGGCCTGGAGGTGGAAGACAGTGGTGATGAGGGGGAGAATTCTCCGCTCGGGAGTTGTACCCAGTGGTAGTGGCGGGACACGTGCGGCCACTAGACATCCTGCCGAAACCCACCCAAGGCACTCCCCGGAGCGTGTCGACTGCCAGGAAAACTCACCCGCCGTGCTTAGGGGTTAGCGGGGTTCCCAAACGCACACATCGAGTGCCCGCAAGAGGCCACGGGAAGGAAAGGGGTCGCTGGCCTGCTAGGACCCTGCTGGGTGGGGGCTGTGCTGGAAGAGAACCTCTGCTATGGTGTCGTGGACTGTTGTTTTCTCCTCTAAGTCTGATGAAAAGAAGAGACAGAGGAAGGAAGCTCCAGGAACAAGCAAGCGGCTCCGGTGCGGAAACTCAGAGCCCAAACTACCACCGCTAGGGGCCGCGGTTGGGAAAGAATGGTTCCTTCCTGGGTTCCAAGGCAGGGGGAGGGGCAGGGCCCCATGCAGAAGGGGCTGTGGGGGAGGGGACCCCTGGGCCAGTCCCGGGACTGGGCTGAGACCCTCTCTCCATCCGAGAGCGAGGGCTCACCTGGTCCAGGCCAAGAGCCTGCGTTGGGCCAGGCTGCCCCGGTCGGTCCCTCGGAAGAGGGGGCTTCCTCGCCAACCAAAGTCCCCGCGGCCTCGTCAAGCGGGGGCCTACCTAGGGCCGGCGTTGCCCTGCAGGTCTCTCCCACGCCAATGGTCACAGACGTGCTGACTCCCATGGCCGTCACCTCCGCCGTTTTGGGACCGGAAAACCTGGCCTTTCCCACAGGTGGCCTGAGGGCTTCTGCCTTGGCCGCCTGCCAGGCCCGGAGAGGCCTGTCTCTCAGAGAGGAGAGGCTCACAGTCTTCCCCTTCCTCGTCAGTGTCCACTCTTGCTCTGTGTTTCTTCTCTGGGATGAGAGGGGCGGGCCCCTGAGCACCCAGGCGACTCTCAGACATCAGCGTGCCCTTTCTCCTCTCGCCCGACTTTGTGGTACCGTACGAATGAACATTGATCTTTTCTCCGGGTTCGGGGGACCCAAAACGAAGCTGCTTACCTGTTGGGTTGTGAGGCTTTTCAGGGGAAAGCATTTCTGCTCCCTTGAGGCTCACTGCGCTCAATTGGGCTTACAGGTCCGGGTGTTCCGTGTACCAGGGACATTGTAAGCAGGCATCGCGACCGTCCAAAGCAGTTGCATGGGTTGTTTTGGCATTGACTCGAGCCACAGCCGCCAGGGTTTGAAACACACACACGAAAGGAAGAACTCATCATCTGAAGTAGCTTGGGCTCTGCCAGAGCACGCCACGCAGCCAGGTGATTTTCCTATTGGTTGTCGTGCCAAGCTACCATAGCAGGCAATTCCACAGGTATACTGTGCAGAGTTCCAAACGAAAGCAGATAGCCCCTGTCGCCGAGGCGCAGCTGCCTAGGCGATAAAGCCCCAGGCACTGGTGCTCCTGAGGGCTGCGGGGACAGCCAGGTCTACGCCGGTGGCAGGAGGCTCTGGGCCTCAGTGCCCTGCCAGTGGGCCCTACTTGAGTATAGGTGCTCTTGCATGGGGTGGAGTCGGTCTCAGGTGGGCCCTCCCTCCACAGGCCTCTCCTGTCCCCTTGGCTGAAGCCGAGCCCGGCACTGGGGGTTGGTGGCTGCGCAGGAGCCTTGAGTCTCTGGACAGGCCCCGTGCCAGCTGGGACCTGAGCCCCAGCCCAGCTGCAAGCCCTGCGCTCAAGTTCCTTGGCCTTGCCCAGGTCAGCTAAGAGGGAGGAGAAGATGGTCGTCAGCACAGCGGGAAGCAATAGTGCCGACACCTGGCAGCGGGAGAAGCGCCTCCAACAGCCCCGTGGGATCTAAGCCCCCTCTGGCTCCAGCCGCCGCCCCAGCCAGGCCTCTCCCCGCCCCCCCACGGCCGAGCCAGGACCAAGGCACAGGCGCCCAAGCCCGCCGGGCAGGCCACGCCCCCAGCCGCCCCCGCCCCCGGGCGCCCGGCGCCCCGCCCCCGGCAGACTCGCCCCGCCCACGCCCCGCCCCGCCTCCGTTGCTCTGGAGACCGTGGCTGCCGGCGGGAGGGGCCTAAGGCCTGGAGGTGGAAGACAGTGGTGATGAGGGGGAGAATTCTCCGCTCGGGAGTTGTACCCAGTGGTAGTGGCGGGACACGTGCGGCCACTAGACATCCTGCCGAAACCCACCCAAGGCACTCCCCGGAGCGTGTCGACTGCCAGGAAAACTCACCCGCCGGGCTTAGGGGTTAGCGGGGTTCCCAAACGCACACATCGAGTGCCCGCAAGAGGCCACGGGAAGGAAAGGGGTCGCTGGCCTGCTAGGACCCTGCTGGGTGGGGGCTGTGCTGGAAGAGAACCTCTGCTATGGTGTCGTGGACTGTTGTTTTCTCCTCTAAGTCTGATGAAAAGAAGAGACAGAGGAAGGAAGCTCCAGGAACAAGCAAGCGGCTCCGGTGCGGAAACTCAGAGCCCAAACTACCACCGCTAGGGGCCGCGGTTGGGAAAGAATGGTTCCTTCCTGGGTTCCAAGGCAGGGGGAGGGGCAGGGCCCCATGCAGAAGGGGCTGTGGGGGAGGGGACCCCTGGGCCAGTCCCGGGACTGGGCTGAGACCCTCTCTCCATCCGAGAGCGAGGGCTCACCTGGTCCAGGCCAAGAGCCTGCGTTGGGCCAGGCTGCCCCGGTCGGTCCCTCGGAAGAGGGGGCTTCCTCGCCAACCAAAGTCCCCGCGGCCTCGTCAAGCGGGGGCCTACCTAGGGCCGGCGTTGCCCTGCAGGTCTCTCCCACGCCAATGGTCACAGACGTGCTGACTCCCATGGCCGTCACCTCCGCCGTTTTGGGACCGGAAAACCTGGCCTTTCCCACAGGTGGCCTGAGGGCTTCTGCCTTGGCCGCCTGCCAGGCCCGGAGAGGCCTGTCTCTCAGAGAGGAGAGGCTCACAGTCTTCCCCTTCCTCGTCAGTGTCCACTCTTGCTCTGTGTTTCTTCTCTGGGATGAGAGGGGCGGGCCCCTGAGCACCCAGGCGACTCTCAGACATCAGCGTGCCCTTTCTCCTCTCGCCCGACTTTGTGGTACCGTACGAATGAACATTGATCTTTTCTCCGGGTTCGGGGGACCCAAAACGAAGCTGCTTACCTGTTGGGTTGTGAGGCTTTTCAGGGGAAAGCATTTCTGCTCCCTTGAGGCTCACTGCGCTCAATTGGGCTTACAGGTCCGGGTGTTCCGTGTACCAGGGACATTGTAAGCAGGCATCGCGACCGTCCAAAGCAGTTGCATGGGTTGTTTTGGCATTGACTCGAGCCACAGCCGCCAGGGTTTGAAACACACACACGAAAGGAAGAACTCATCATCTGAAGTAGCTTGGGCTCTGCCAGAGCACGCCACGCAGCCAGGTGATTTTCCTATTGGTTGTCGTGCCAAGCTACCATAGCAGGCAATTCCACAGGTATACTGTGCAGAGTTCCAAACGAAAGCAGATAGCCCCTGTCGCCGAGGCGCAGCTGCCTAGGCGATAAAGCCCCAGGCACTGGTGCTCCTGAGGGCTGCGGGGACAGCCAGGTCTACGCCGGTGGCAGGAGGCTCTGGGCCTCAGTGCCCTGCCAGTGGGCCCTACTTGAGTATAGGTGCTCTTGCATGGGGTGGAGTCGGTCTCAGGTGGGCCCTCCCTCCACAGGCCTCTCCTGTCCCCTTGGCTGAAGCCGAGCCCGGCACTGGGGGTTGGTGCCTGCGCAGGAGCCTTGAGTCTCTGGACAGGCCCCGTGCCAGCTGGGACCTGAGCCCCAGCCCAGCTGCAAGCCCTGCGCTCAAGTTCCTTGGCCTTGCCCAGGTCAGCTAAGAGGGAGGAGAAGATGGTCGTCAGCACAGCGGGAAGCAATAGTGCCGACACCTGGCAGCGGGAGAAGCGCCTCCAACAGCCCCGTGGGATCTAAGCCCCCTCTGGCTCCAGCCGCCGCCCCAGCCAGGCCTCTCAAAGCCCCCCCACGGCCGAGCCAGGACCAAGGCACAGGCGCCCAAGCCCGCCGGGCAGGCCACGCCCCCAGCCGCCCCCGCCCCCGGGCGCCCGGCGCCCCGCCCCCGGCAGACTCGCCCCGCCCACGCCCCGCCCCGCCTCCGTTGCTCTGGAGACCGTGGCTGCCGGCGGGAGGGGCCTAAGGCCTGGAGGTGGAAGACAGTGGTGATGAGGGGGAGAATTCTCCGCTCGGGAGTTGTACCCAGTGGTAGTGGCGGGACACGTGCGGCCACTAGACATCCTGCCGAAACCCACCCAAGGCACTCCCCGGAGCGTGTCGACTGCCAGGAAAACTCACCCGCCGGGCTTAGGGGTTAGCGGGGTTCCCAAACGCACACATCGAGTGCCCGCAAGAGGCCACGGGAAGGAAAGGGGTCGCTGGCCTGCTAGGACCCTGCTGGGTGGGGGCTGTGCTGGAAGAGAACCTCTGCTATGGTGTCGTGGACTGTTGTTTTCTCCTCTAAGTCTGATGAAAAGAAGAGACAGAGGAAGGAAGCTCCAGGAACAAGCAAGCGGCTCCGGTGCGGAAACTCAGAGCCCAAACTACCACCGCTAGGGGCCGCGGTTGGGAAAGAATGGTTCCTTCCTGGGTTCCAAGGCAGGGGGAGGGGCAGGGCCCCATGCAGAAGGGGCTGTGGGGGAGGGGACCCCTGGGCCAGTCCCGGGACTGGGCTGAGACCCTCTCTCCATCCGAGAGCGAGGGCTCACCTGGTCCAGGCCAAGAGTCTGCGTTGGGCCAGGCTGCCCCGGTCGGTCCCTCGGAAGAGGGGGCTTCCTCGCCAACCAAAGTCCCCGCGGCCTCGT
Organism: Dasypus novemcinctus; assembly: GCF_030445035.2. Classification (NCBI taxonomy): domain Eukaryota; kingdom Metazoa; phylum Chordata; class Mammalia; order Cingulata; family Dasypodidae; genus Dasypus; species Dasypus novemcinctus. The sequence continues at coordinate 467,536 of NC_080703.1, forward strand.
CAAGCGGGGGCCTACCTAGGGCCGGCGTTGCCCTGCAGGTCTCTCCCACGCCAATGGTCACAGACGTGCTGACTCCCATGGCCGTCACCTCCGCCGTTTTGGGACCGGAAAACCTGGCCTTTCCCACAGGTGGCCTGAGGGCTTCTGCCTTGGCCGCCTGCCAGGCCCGGAGAGGCCTGTCTCTCAGAGAGGAGAGGCTCACAGTCTTCCCCTTCCTCGTCAGTGTCCACTCTTGCTCTGTGTTTCTTCTCTGGGATGAGAGGGGCGGGCCCCTGAGCACCCAGGCGACTCTCAGACATCAGCGTGCCCTTTCTCCTCTCGCCCGACTTTGTGGTACCGTACGAATGAACATTGATCTTTTCTCCGGGTTCGGGGGACCCAAAACGAAGCTGCTTACCTGTTGGGTTGTGAGGCTTTTCAGGGGAAAGCATTTCTGCTCCCTTGAGGCTCACTGCGCTCAATTGGGCTTACAGGTCCGGGTGTTCCGTGTACCAGGGACATTGTAAGCAGGCATCGCGACGGTCCAAAGCAGTTGCATGGGTTGTTTTGGCATTGACTCGAGCCACAGCCGCCAGGGTTTGAAACACACACACGAAAGGAAGAACTCATCATCTGAAGTAGCTTGGGCTCTGCCAGAGCACGCCACGCAGCCAGGTGATTTTCCTATTGGTTGTCGTGCCAAGCTACCATAGCAGGCAATTCCACAGGTATACTGTGCAGAGTTCCAAACGAAAGCAGATAGCCCCTGTCGCCGAGGCGCAGCTGCCTAGGCGATAAAGCCCCAGGCACTGGTGCTCCTGAGGGCTGCGGGGACAGCCAGGTCTACGCCGGTGGCAGGAGGCTCTGGGCCTCAGTGCCCTGCCAGTGGGCCCTACTTGAGTATAGGTGCTCTTGCATGGGGTGGAGTCGGTCTCAGGTGGGCCCTCCCTCCACAGGCCTCTCCTGTCCCCTTGGCTGAAGCCGAGCCCGGCACTGGGGGTTGGTGCCTGCGCAGGAGCCTTGAGTTCTCTGGACAGGCCCCGTGCCAGCTGGGACCTGAGCCCCAGCCCAGCTGCAAGCCCTGCGCTCAAGTTCCTTGGCCTTGCCCAGGTCAGCTAAGAGGGAGGAGAAGATGGTCGTCAGCACAGCGGGAAGCAATAGTGCCGACACCTGGCAGCGGGAGAAGCGCCTCCAACAGCCCCGTGGGATCTAAGCCCCCTCTGGCTCCAGCCGCCGCCCCAGCCAGGCCTCTCCCCGCCCCCCCACGGCCGAGCCAGGACCAAGGCACAGGCGCCCAAGCCCGCCGGGCAGGCCACGCCCCCAGCCGCCCCCGCCCCCGGGCGCCCGGCGCCCCGCCCCCGGCAGACTCGCCCCGCCCATGCCCCGCCCCGCCTCCGTTGCTCTGGAGACCGTGGCTGCCGGCGGGAGGGGCCTAAGGCCTGGAGGTGGAAGACAGTGGTGATGAGGGGGAGAATTCTCCGCTCGGGAGTTGTCCCCAGTGGTAGTGGCGGGACACGTGCGGCCACTAGACATCCTGCCGAAACCCACCCAAGGCACTCCCCGGAGCGTGTCGACTGCCAGGAAAACTCACCCGCCGGGCTTAGGGGTTAGCGGGGTTCCCAAACGCACACATCGAGTGCCCGCAAGAGGCCACGGGAAGGAAAGGGGTCGCTGGCCTGCTAGGACCCTGCTGGGTGGGGGCTGTGCTGGAAGAGAACCTCTGCTATGGTGTCGTGGACTGTTGTTTTCTCCTCTAAGTCTGATGAAAAGAAGAGACAGAGGAAGGAAGCTCCAGGAACAAGCAAGCGGCTCCGGTGCGGAAACTCAGAGCCCAAACTACCACCGCTAGGGGCCGCGGTTGGGAAAGAATGGTTCCTTCCTGGGTTCCAAGGCAGGGGGAGGGGCAGGGCCCCATGCAGAAGGGGCTGTGGGGGAGGGGACCCCTGGGCCAGTCCCGGGACTGGGCTGAGACCCTCTCTCCATCCGAGAGCGAGGGCTCACCTGGTCCAGGCCAAGAGTCTGCGTTGGGCCAGGCTGCCCCGGTCGGTCCCTCGGAAGAGGGGGCTTCCTCGCCAACCAAAGTCCCCGCGGCCTCGTCAAGCGGGGGCCTACCTAGGGCCGGCGTTGCCCTGCAGGTCTCTCCCACGCCAATGGTCACAGACGTGCTGACTCCCATGGCCGTCACCTCCGCCGTTTTGGGACCGGAAAACCTGGCCTTTCCCACAGGTGGCCTGAGGGCTTCTGCCTTGGCCGCCTGCCAGGCCCGGAGAGGCCTGTCTCTCAGAGAGGAGAGGCTCACAGTCTTCCCCTTCCTCGTCAGTGTCCACTCTTGCTCTGTGTTTCTTCTCTGGGATGAGAGGGGCGGGCCCCTGAGCACCCAGGCGACTCTCAGACATCAGCGTGCCCTTTCTCCTCTCGCCCGACTTTGTGGTACCGTACGAATGAACATTGATCTTTTCTCCGGGTTCGGGGGACCCAAAACGAAGCTGCTTACCTGTTGGGTTGTGAGGCTTTTCAGGGGAAAGCATTTCTGCTCCCTTGAGGCTCACTGCGCTCAATTGGGCTTACAGGTCCGGGTGTTCCGTGTACCAGGGACATTGTAAGCAGGCATCGCGACCGTCCAAAGCAGTTGCATGGGTTGTTTTGGCATTGACTCGAGCCACAGCCGCCAGGGTTTGAAACACACACACGAAAGGAAGAACTCATCATCTGAAGTAGCTTGGGCTCTGCCAGAGCACGCCACGCAGCCAGGTGATTTTCCTATTGGTTGTCGTGCCAAGCTACCATAGCAGGCAATTCCACAGGTATACTGTGCAGAGTTCCAAACGAAAGCAGATAGCCCCTGTCGCCGAGGCGCAGCTGCCTAGGCGATAAAGCCCCAGGCACTGGTGCTCCTGAGGGCTGCGGGGACAGCCAGGTCTACGCCGGTGGCAGGAGGCTCTGGGCCTCAGTGCCCTGCCAGTGGGCCCTACTTGAGTATAGGTGCTCTTGCATGGGGTGGAGTCGGTCTCAGGTGGGCCCTCCCTCCACAGGCCTCTCCTGTCCCCTTGGCTGAAGCCGAGCCCGGCACTGGGGGTTGGTGCCTGCGCAGGAGCCTTGAGTCTCTGGACAGGCCCCGTGCCAGCTGGGACCTGAGCCCCAGCCCAGCTGCAAGCCCTGCGCTCAAGTTCCTTGGCCTTGCCCAGGTCAGCTAAGAGGGAGGAGAAGATGGTCGTCAGCACAGCGGGAAGCAATAGTGCCGACACCTGGCAGCGGGAGAAGCGCCTCCAACAGCCCCGTGGGATCTAAGCCCCCTCTGGCTCCAGCCGCCGCCCCAGCCAGGCCTCTCCCCGCCCCCCCACGGCCGAGCCAGGACCAAGGCACAGGCGCCCAAGCCCGCCGGGCAGGCCACGCCCCCAGCCGCCCCCGCCCCCGGGCGCCCGGCGCCCCGCCCCCGGCAGACTCGCCCCGCCCACGCCCCGCCCCGCCTCCGTTGCTCTGGAGACCGTGGCTGCCGGCGGGAGGGGCCTAAGGCCTGGAGGTGGAAGACAGTGGTGATGAGGGGGAGAATTCTCCACTCGGGAGTTGTCCCCAGTGGTAGTGGCGGGACACGTGCGGCCACTAGACATCCTGCCGAAACCCACCCAAGGCACTCCCCGGAGCGTGTCGACTGCCAGGAAAACTCACCCGCCGGGCTTAGGGGTTAGCGGGGTTCCCAAACGCACACATCGAGTGCCCGCAAGAGGCCACGGGAAGGAAAGGGGTCGCTGGCCTGCTAGGACCCTGCTGGGTGGGGGCTGTGCTGGAAGAGAACCTCTGCTATGGTGTCGTGGACTGTTGTTTTCTCCTCTAAGTCTGATGAAAAGAAGAGACAGAGGAAGGAAGCTCCAGGAACAAGCAAGCGGCTCCGGTGCGGAAACTCAGAGCCCAAACTACCACCGCTAGGGGCCGCGGTTGGGAAAGAATGGTTCCTTCCTGGGTTCCAAGGCAGGGGGAGGGGCAGGGCCCCATGCAGAAGGGGCTGTGGGGGAGGGGACCCCTGGGCCAGTCCCGGGACTGGGCTGAGACCCTCTCTCCATCCGAGAGCGAGGGCTCACCTGGTCCAGGCCAAGAGTCTGCGTTGGGCCAGGCTGCCCCGGTCGGTCCCTCGGAAGAGGGGGCTTCCTCGCCAACCAAAGTCCCCGCGGCCTCGTCAAGCGGGGGCCTACCTAGGGCCGGCGTTGCCCTGCAGGTCTCTCCCACGCCAATGGTCACAGACGTGCTGACTCCCATGGCCGTCACCTCCGCCGTTTTGGGACGGGAAAACCTGGCCTTTCCCACAGGTGGCCTGAGGGCTTCTGCCTTGGCCGCCTGCCAGGCCCGGAGAGGCCTGTCTCTCAGAGAGGAGAGGCTCACAGTCTTCCCCTTCCTCGTCAGTGTCCACTCTTGCTCTGTGTTTCTTCTCTGGGATGAGAGGGGCGGGCCCCTGAGCACCCAGGCGACTCTCAGACATCAGCGTGCCCTTTCTCCTCTCGCCCGACTTTGTGGTACCGTACGAATGAACATTGATCTTTTCTCCGGGTTCGGGGGACCCAAAACGAAGCTGCTTACCTGTTGGGTTGTGAGGCTTTTCAGGGGAAAGCATTTCTGCTCCCTTGAGGCTCACTGCGCTCAATTGGGCTTACAGGTCCGGGTGTTCCGTGTACCAGGGACATTGTAAGCAGGCATCGCGACCGTCCAAAGCAGTTGCATGGGTTGTTTTGGCATTGACTCGAGCCACAGCCGCCAGGGTTTGAAACACACACACGAAAGGAAGAACTCATCATCTGAAGTAGCTTGGGCTCTGCCAGAGCACGCCACGCAGCCAGGTGATTTTCCTATTGGTTGTCGTGCCAAGCTACCATAGCAGGCAATTCCACAGGTATACTGTGCAGAGTTCCAAACGAAAGCAGATAGCCCCTGTCGCCGAGGCGCAGCTGCCTAGGCGATAAAGCCCCAGGCACTGGTGCTCCTGAGGGCTGCGGGGACAGCCAGGTCTACGCCGGTGGCAGGAGGCTCTGGGCCTCAGTGCCCTGCCAGTGGGCCCTACTTGAGTATAGGTGCTCTTGCATGGGGTGGAGTCGGTCTCAGGTGGGCCCTCCCTCCACAGGCCTCTCCTGTCCCCTTGGCTGAAGCCGAGCCCGGCACTGGGGGTTGGTGGCTGCGCAGGAGCCTTGAGTCTCTGGACAGGCCCCGTGCCAGCTGGGACCTGAGCCCCAGCCCAGCTGCAAGCCCTGCGCTCAAGTTCCTTGGCCTTGCCCAGGTCAGCTAAGAGGGAGGAGAAGATGGTCGTCAGCACAGCGGGAAGCAATAGTGCCGACACCTGGCAGCGGGAGAAGCGCCTCCAACAGCCCCGTGGGATCTAAGCCCCCTCTGGCTCCAGCCGCCGCCCCAGCCAGGCCTCTCCCCGCCCCCCCACGGCCGAGCCAGGACCAAGGCACAGGCGCCCAAGCCCGCCGGGCAGGCCACGCCCCCAGCCGCCCCCGCCCCCGGGCGCCCGGCGCCCCGCCCCCGGCAGACTCGCCCCGCCCACGCCCCGCCCCGCCTCCGTTGCTCTGGAGACCGTGGCTGCCGGCGGGAGGGGCCTAAGGCCTGGAGGTGGAAGACAGTGGTGATGAGGGGGAGAATTCTCCGCTCGGGAGTTGTCCCCAGTGGTAGTGGCGGGACACGTGCGGCCACTAGACATCCTGCCGAAACCCACCCAAGGCACTCCCCGGAGCGTGTCGACTGCCAGGAAAACTCACCCGCCGGGCTTAGGGGTTAGCGGGGTTCCCAAACGCACACATCGAGTGCCCGCAAGAGGCCACGGGAAGGAAAGGGGTCGCTGGCCTGCTAGGACCCTGCTGGGTGGGGGCTGTGCTGGAAGAGAACCTCTGCTATGGTGTCGTGGACTGTTGTTTTCTCCTCTAAGTCTGATGAAAAGAAGAGACAGAGGAAGGAAGCTCCAGGAACAAGCAAGCGGCTCCGGTGCGGAAACTCAGAGCCCAAACTACCACCGCTAGGGGCCGCGGTTGGGAAAGAATGGTTCCTTCCTGGGTTCCAAGGCAGGGGGAGGGGCAGGGCCCCATGCAGAAGGGGCTGTGGGGGAGGGGACCCCTGGGCCAGTCCCGGGACTGGGCTGAGACCCTCTCTCCATCCGAGAGCGAGGGCTCACCTGGTCCAGGCCAAGAGTCTGCGTTGGGCCAGGCTGCCCCGGTCGGTCCCTCGGAAGAGGGGGCTTCCTCGCCAACCAAAGTCCCCGCGGCCTCGTCAAGCGGGGGCCTACCTAGGGCCGGCGTTGCCCTGCAGGTCTCTCCCACGCCAATGGTCACAGACGTGCTGACTCCCATGGCCGTCACCTCCGCCGTTTTGGGACGGGAAAACCTGGCCTTTCCCACAGGTGGCCTGAGGGCTTCTGCCTTGGCCGCCTGCCAGGCCCGGAGAGGCCTGTCTCTCAGAGAGGAGAGGCTCACAGTCTTCCCCTTCCTCGTCAGTGTCCACTCTTGCTCTGTGTTTCTTCTCTGGGATGAGAGGGGCGGGCCCCTGAGCACCCAGGCGACTCTCAGACATCAGCGTGCCCTTTCTCCTCTCGCCCGACTTTGTGGTACCGTACGAATGAACATTGATCTTTTCTCCGGGTTCGGGGGACCCAAAACGAAGCTGCTTACCTGTTGGGTTGTGAGGCTTTTCAGGGGAAAGCATTTCTGCTCCCTTGAGGCTCACTGCGCTCAATTGGGCTTACAGGTCCGGGTGTTCCGTGTACCAGGGACATTGTAAGCAGGCATCGCGACCGTCCAAAGCAGTTGCATGGGTTGTTTTGGCATTGACTCGAGCCACAGCCGCCAGGGTTTGAAACACACACACGAAAGGAAGAACTCATCATCTGAAGTAGCTTGGGCTCTGCCAGAGCACGCCACGCAGCCAGGTGATTTTCCTATTGGTTGTCGTGCCAAGCTACCATAGCAGGCAATTCCACAGGTATACTGTGCAGAGTTCCAAACGAAAGCAGATAGCCCCTGTCGCCGAGGCGCAGCTGCCTAGGCGATAAAGCCCCAGGCACTGGTGCTCCTGAGGGCTGCGGGGACAGCCAGGTCTACGCCGGTGGCAGGAGGCTCTGGGCCTCAGTGCCCTGCCAGTGGGCCCTACTTGAGTATAGGTGCTCTTGCATGGGGTGGAGTCGGTCTCAGGTGGGCCCTCCCTCCACAGGCCTCTCCTGTCCCCTTGGCTGAAGCCGAGCCCGGCACTGGGGGTTGGTGGCTGCGCAGGAGCCTTGAGTCTCTGGACAGGCCCCGTGCCAGCTGGGACCTGAGCCCCAGCCCAGCTGCAAGCCCTGCGCTCAAGTTCCTTGGCCTTGCCCAGGTCAGCTAAGAGGGAGGAGAAGATGGTCGTCAGCACAGCGGGAAGCAATAGTGCCGACACCTGGCAGCGGGAGAAGCGCCTCCAACAGCCCCGTGGGATCTAAGCCCCCTCTGGCTCCAGCCGCCGCCCCAGCCAGGCCTCTCCCCGCCCCCCCACGGCCGAGCCAGGACCAAGGCACAGGCGCCCAAGCCCGCCGGGCAGGCCACGCCCCCAGCCGCCCCCCGCCCCCGGGCGCCCGGCGCCCCGCCCCCGGCAGACTCGCCCCGCCCACGCCCCGCCCCGCCTCCGTTGCTCTGGAGACCGTGGCTGCCGGCGGGAGGGGCCTAAGGCCTGGAGGTGGAAGACAGTGGTGATGAGGGGGAGAATTCTCCACTCGGGAGTTGTCCCCAGTGGTAGTGGCGGGACACGTGCGGCCACTAGACATCCTGCCGAAACCCACCCAAGGCACTCCCCGGAGCGTGTCGACTGCCAGGAAAACTCACCCGCCGGGCTTAGGGGTTAGCGGGGTTCCCAAACGCACACATCGAGTGCCCGCAAGAGGCCACGGGAAGGAAAGGGGTCGCTGGCCTGCTAGGACCCTGCTGGGTGGGGGCTGTGCTGGAAGAGAACCTCTGCTATGGTGTCGTGGACTGTTGTTTTCTCCTCTAAGTCTGATGAAAAGAAGAGACAGAGGAAGGAAGCTCCAGGAACAAGCAAGCGGCTCCGGTGCGGAAACTCAGAGCCCAAACTACCACCGCTAGGGGCCGCGGTTGGGAAAGAATGGTTCCTTCCTGGGTTCCAAGGCAGGGGGAGGGGCAGGGCCCCATGCAGAAGGGGCTGTGGGGGAGGGGACCCCTGGGCCAGTCCCGGGACTGGGCTGAGACCCTCTCTCCATCCGAGAGCGAGGGCTCACCTGGTCCAGGCCAAGAGTCTGCGTTGGGCCAGGCTGCCCCGGTCGGTCCCTCGGAAGAGGGGGCTTCCTCGCCAACCAAAGTCCCCGCGGCCTCGTCAAGCGGGGGCCTACCTAGGGCCGGCGTTGCCCTGCAGGTCTCTCCCACGCCAATGGTCACAGACGTGCTGACTCCCATGGCCGTCACCTCCGCCGTTTTGGGACGGGAAAACCTGGCCTTTCCCACAGGTGGCCTGAGGGCTTCTGCCTTGGCCGCCTGCCAGGCCCGGAGAGGCCTGTCTCTCAGAGAGGAGAGGCTCACAGTCTTCCCCTTCCTCGTCAGTGTCCACTCTTGCTCTGTGTTTCTTCTCTGGGATGAGAGGGGCGGGCCCCTGAGCACCCAGGCGACTCTCAGACATCAGCGTGCCCTTTCTCCTCTCGCCCGACTTTGTGGTACCGTACGAATGAACATTGATCTTTTCTCCGGGTTCGGGGGACCCAAAACGAAGCTGCTTACCTGTTGGGTTGTGAGGCTTTTCAGGGGAAAGCATTTCTGCTCCCTTGAGGCTCACTGCGCTCAATTGGGCTTACAGGTCCGGGTGTTCCGTGTACCAGGGACATTGTAAGCAGGCATCGCGACCGTCCAAAGCAGTTGCATGGGTTGTTTTGGCATTGACTCGAGCCACAGCCGCCAGGGTTTGAAACACACACACGAAAGGAAGAACTCATCATCTGAAGTAGCTTGGGCTCTGCCAGAGCACGCCACGCAGCCAGGTGATTTTCCTATTGGTTGTCGTGCCAAGCTACCATAGCAGGCAATTCCACAGGTATACTGTGCAGAGTTCCAAACGAAAGCAGATAGCCCCTGTCGCCGAGGCGCAGCTGCCTAGGCGATAAAGCCCCAGGCACTGGTGCTCCTGAGGGCTGCGGGGACAGCCAGGTCTACGCCGGTGGCAGGAGGCTCTGGGCCTCAGTGCCCTGCCAGTGGGCCCTACTTGAGTATAGGTGCTCTTGCATGGGGTGGAGTCGGTCTCAGGTGGGCCCTCCCTCCACAGGCCTCTCCTGTCCCCTTGGCTGAAGCCGAGCCCGGCACTGGGGGTTGGTGGCTGCGCAGGAGCCTTGAGTCTCTGGACAGGCCCCGTGCCAGCTGGGACCTGAGCCCCAGCCCAGCTGCAAGCCCTGCGCTCAAGTTCCTTGGCCTTGCCCAGGTCAGCTAAGAGGGAGGAGAAGATGGTCGTCAGCACAGCGGGAAGCAATAGTGCCGACACCTGGCAGCGGGAGAAGCGCCTCCAACAGCCCCGTGGGATCTAAGCCCCCTCTGGCTCCAGCCGCCGCCCCAGCCAGGCCTCTCCCCGCCCCCCCACGGCCGAGCCAGGACCAAGGCACAGGCGCCCAAGCCCGCCGGGCAGGCCACGCCCCCAGCCGCCCCCGCCCCCGGGCGCCCGGCGCCCCGCCCCCGGCAGACTCGCCCCGCCCACGCCCCGCCCCGCCTCCGTTGCTCTGGAGACCGTGGCTGCCGGCGGGAGGGGCCTAAGGCCTGGAGGTGGAAGACAGTGGTGATGAGGGGGAGAATTCTCCACTCGGGAGTTGTCCCCAGTGGTAGTGGCGGGACACGTGCGGCCACTAGACATCCTGCCGAAACCCACCCAAGGCACTCCCCGGAGCGTGTCGACTGCCAGGAAAACTCACCCGCCGGGCTTAGGGGTTAGCGGGGTTCCCAAACGCACACATCGAGTGCCCGCAAGAGGCCACGGGAAGGAAAGGGGTCGCTGGCCTGCTAGGACCCTGCTGGGTGGGGGCTGTGCTGGAAGAGAACCTCTGCTATGGTGTCGTGGACTGTTGTTTTCTCCTCTAAGTCTGATGAAAAGAAGAGACAGAGGAAGGAAGCTCCAGGAACAAGCAAGCGGCTCCGGTGCGGAAACTCAGAGCCCAAACTACCACCGCTAGGGGCCGCGGTTGGGAAAGAATGGTTCCTTCCTGGGTTCCAAGGCAGGGGGAGGGGCAGGGCCCCATGCAGAAGGGGCTGTGGGGGAGGGGACCCCTGGGCCAGTCCCGGGACTGGGCTGAGACCCTCTCTCCATCCGAGAGCGAGGGCTCACCTGGTCCAGGCCAAGAGTCTGCGTTGGGCCAGGCTGCCCCGGTCGGTCCCTCGGAAGAGGGGGCTTCCTCGCCAACCAAAGTCCCCGCGGCCTCGTCAAGCGGGGGCCTACCTAGGGCCGGCGTTGCCCTGCAGGTCTCTCCCACGCCAATGGTCACAGACGTGCTGACTCCCATGGCCGTCACCTCCGCCGTTTTGGGACCGGAAAACCTGGCCTTTCCCACAGGTGGCCTGAGGGCTTCTGCCTTGGCCGCCTGCCAGGCCCGGAGAGGCCTGTCTCTCAGAGAGGAGAGGCTCACAGTCTTCCCCTTCCTCGTCAGTGTCCACTCTTGCTCTGTGTTTCTTCTCTGGGATGAGAGGGGCGGGCCCCTGAGCACCCAGGCGACTCTCAGACATCAGCGTGCCCTTTCTCCTCTCGCCCGACTTTGTGGTACCGTACGAATGAACATTGATCTTTTCTCCGGGTTCGGGGGACCCAAAACGAAGCTGCTTACCTGTTGGGTTGTGAGGCTTTTCAGGGGAAAGCATTTCTGCTCCCTTGAGGCTCACTGCGCTCAATTGGGCTTACAGGTCCGGGTGTTCCGTGTACCAGGGACATTGTAAGCAGGCATCGCGACCGTCCAAAGCAGTTGCATGGGTTGTTTTGGCATTGACTCGAGCCACAGCCGCCAGGGTTTGAAACACACACACGAAAGGAAGAACTCATCATCTGAAGTAGCTTGGGCTCTGCCAGAGCACGCCACGCAGCCAGGTGATTTTCCTATTGGTTGTCGTGCCAAGCTACCATAGCAGGCAATTCCACAGGTATACTGTGCAGAGTTCCAAACGAAAGCAGATAGCCCCTGTCGCCGAGGCGCAGCTGCCTAGGCGATAAAGCCCCAGGCACTGGTGCTCCTGAGGGCTGCGGGGACAGCCAGGTCTACGCCGGTGGCAGGAGGCTCTGGGCCTCAGTGCCCTGCCAGTGGGCCCTACTTGAGTATAGGTGCTCTTGCATGGGGTGGAGTCGGTCTCAGGTGGGCCCTCCCTCCACAGGCCTCTCCTGTCCCCTTGGCTGAAGCCGAGCCCGGCACTGGGGGTTGGTGGCTGCGCAGGAGCCTTGAGTCTCTGGACAGGCCCCGTGCCAGCTGGGACCTGAGCCCCAGCCCAGCTGCAAGCCCTGCGCTCAAGTTCCTTGGCCTTGCCCAGGTCAGCTAAGAGGGAGGAGAAGATGGTCGTCAGCACAGCGGGAAGCAATAGTGCCGACACCTGGCAGCGGGAGAAGCGCCTCCAACAGCCCCGTGGGATCTAAGCCCCCTCTGGCTCCAGCCGCCGCCCCAGCCAGGCCTCTCCCCGCCCCCCCACGGCCGAGCCAGGACCAAGGCACAGGCGCCCAAGCCCGCCGGGCAGGCCACGCCCCCAGCCGCCCCCGCCCCCGGGCGCCCGGCGCCCCGCCCCCGGCAGACTCGCCCCGCCCACGCCCCGCCCCGCCTCCGTTGCTCTGGAGACCGTGGCTGCCGGCGGGAGGGGCCTAAGGCCTGGAGGTGGAAGACAGTGGTGATGAGGGGGAGAATTCACCGCTCGGGAGTTGTACCCAGTGGTAGTGGCGGGACACGTGCGGCCACTAGACATCCTGCTGAAACCCACCCAAGGCACTCCCCGGAGCGTGTCGACTGCCAGGAAAACTCACCCGCCGGGCTTAGGGGTTAGCGGGGTTCCCAAACGCACACATCGAGTGCCCGCAAGAGGCCACGGGAAGGAAAGGGGTCGCTGGCCTGCTAGGACCCTGCTGGGTGGGGGCTGTGCTGGAAGAGAACCTCTGCTATGGTGTCGTGGACTGTTGTTTTCTCCTCTAAGTCTGATGAAAAGAAGAGACAGAGGAAGGAAGCTCCAGGAACAAGCAAGCGGCTCCGGTGCGGAAACTCAGAGCCCAAACTACCACCGCTAGGGGCCGCGGTTGGGAAAGAATGGTTCCTTCCTGGGTTCCAAGGCAGGGGGAGGGGCAGGGCCCCATGCAGAAGGGGCTGTGGGGGAGGGGACCCCTGGGCCAGTCCCGGGACTGGGCTGAGACCCTCTCTCCATCCGAGAGCGAGGGCTCACCTGGTCCAGGCCAAGAGTCTGCGTTGGGCCAGGCTGCCCCGGTCGGTCCCTCGGAAGAGGGGGCTTCCTCGCCAACCAAAGTCCCCGCGGCCGCGTCAAGCGGGGGCCTACCTAGGGCCGGCGTTGCCCTGCAGGTCTCTCCCACGCCAATGGTCACAGACGTGCTGACTCCCATGGCCGTCACCTCCGCCGTTTTGGGACCGGAAAACCTGGCCTTTCCCACAGGTGGCCTGAGGGCTTCTGCCTTGGCCGCCTGCCAGGCCCGGAGAGGCCTGTCTCTCAGAGAGGAGAGGCTCACAGTCTTCCCCTTCCTCGTCAGTGTCCACTCTTGCTCTGTGTTTCTTCTCTGGGATGAGAGGGGCGGGCCCCTGAGCACCCAGGCGACTCTCAGACATCAGCGTGCCCTTTCTCCTCTCGCCCGACTTTGTGGTACCGTACGAATGAACATTGATCTTTTCTCCGGGTTCGGGGGACCCAAAACGAAGCTGCTTACCTGTTGGGTTGTGAGGCTTTTCAGGGGAAAGCATTTCTGCTCCCTTGAGGCTCACTGCGCTCAATTGGGCTTACAGGTCCGGGTGTTCCGTGTACCAGGGACATTGTAAGCAGGCATCGCGACCGTCCAAAGCAGTTGCATGGGTTGTTTTGGCATTGACTCGAGCCACAGCCGCCAGGGTTTGAAACACACACACGAAAGGAAGAACTCATCATCTGAAGTAGCTTGGGCTCTGCCAGAGCACGCCACGCAGCCAGGTGATTTTCCTATTGGTTGTCGTGCCAAGCTACCATAGCAGGCAATTCCACAGGTATACTGTGCAGAGTTCCAAACGAAAGCAGATAGCCCCTGTCGCCGAGGCGCAGCTGCCTAGGCGATAAAGCCCCAGGCACTGGTGCTCCTGAGGGCTGCGGGGACAGCCAGGTCTACGCCGGTGGCAGGAGGCTCTGGGCCTCAGTGCCCTGCCAGTAGGCCCTACTTGAGTATAGGTGCTCTTGCATGGGGTGGAGTCGGTCTCAGGTGGGCCCTCCCTCCACAGGCCTCTCCTGTCCCCTTGGCTGAAGCCGAGCCCGGCACTGGGGGTTGGTGGCTGCGCAGGAGCCTTGAGTCTCTGGACAGGCCCCGTGCCAGCTGGGACCTGAGCCCCAGCCCAGCTGCAAGCCCTGCGCTCAAGTTCCTTGGCCTTGCCCAGGTCAGCTAAGAGGGAGGAGAAGATGGTCGTCAGCACAGCGGGAAGCAATAGTGCCGACACCTGGCAGCGGGAGAAGCGCCTCCAACAGCCCCGTGGGATCTAAGCCCCCTCTGGCTCCAGCCGCCGCCCCAGCCAGGCCTCTCCCCGCCCCCCCACGGCCGAGCCAGGACCAAGGCACAGGCGCCCAAGCCCGCCGGGCAGGCCACGCCCCCAGCCGCCCCCGCCCCCGGGCGCCCGGCGCCCCGCCCCCGGCAGACTCGCCCCGCCCACGCCCCGCCCCGCCTCCGTTGCTCTGGAGACCGTGGCTGCCGGCGGGAGGGGCCTAAGGCCTGGAGGTGGAAGACAGTGGTGATGAGGGGGAGAATTCACCGCTCGGGAGTTGTCCCCAGTGGTAGTGGCGGGACACGTGCGGCCACTAGACATCCTGCCGAAACCCACCCAAGGCACTCCCCGGAGCGTGTCGACTGCCAGGAAAACTCACCCGCCGGGCTTAGGGGTTAGCGGGGTTCCCAAACGCACACATCGAGTGCCCGCAAGAGGCCACGGGAAGGAAAGGGGTCGCTGGCCTGCTAGGACCCTGCTGGGTGGGGGCTGTGCTGGAAGAGAACCTCTGCTATGGTGTCGTGGACTGTTGTTTTCTCCTCTAAGTCTGATGAAAAGAAGAGACAGAGGAAGGAAGCTCCAGGAACAAGCAAGCGGCTCCGGTGCGGAAACTCAGAGCCCAAACTACCACCGCTAGGGGCCGCGGTTGGGAAAGAATGGTTCCTTCCTGGGTTCCAAGGCAGGGGGAGGGGCAGGGCCCCATGCAGAAGGGGCTGTGGGGGAGGGGACCCCTGGGCCAGTCCCGGGACTGGGCTGAGACCCTCTCTCCATCCGAGAGCGAGGGCTCACCTGGTCCAGGCCAAGAGTCTGCGTTGGGCCAGGCTGCCCCGGTCGGTCCCTCGGAAGAGGGGGCTTCCTCGCCAACCAAAGTCCCCGCGGCCTCGTCAAGCGGGGGCCTACCTAGGGCCGGCGTTGCCCTGCAGGTCTCTCCCACGCCAATGGTCACAGACGTGCTGACTCCCATGGCCGTCACCTCCGCCGTTTTGGGACCGGAAAACCTGGCCTTTCCCACAGGTGGCCTGAGGGCTTCTGCCTTGGCCGCCTGCCAGGCCCGGAGAGGCCTGTCTCTCAGAGAGGAGAGGCTCACAGTCTTCCCCTTCCTCGTCAGTGTCCACTCTTGCTCTGTGTTTCTTCTCTGGGATGAGAGGGGCGGGCCCCTGAGCACCCAGGCGACTCTCAGACATCAGCGTGCCCTTTCTCCTCTCGCCCGACTTTGTGGTACCGTACGAATGAACATTGATCTTTTCTCCGGGTTCGGGGGACCCAAAACGAAGCTGCTTACCTGTTGGGTTGTGAGGCTTTTCAGGGGAAAGCATTTCTGCTCCCTTGAGGCTCACTGCGCTCAATTGGGCTTACAGGTCCGGGTGTTCCGTGTACCAGGGACATTGTAAGCAGGCATCGCGACCGTCCAAAGCAGTTGCATGGGTTGTTTTGGCATTGACTCGAGCCACAGCCGCCAGGGTTTGAAACACACACACGAAAGGAAGAACTCATCATCTGAAGTAGCTTGGGCTCTGCCAGAGCACGCCACGCAGCCAGGTGATTTTCCTATTGGTTGTCGTGCCAAGCTACCATAGCAGGCAATTCCACAGGTATACTGTGCAGAGTTCCAAACGAAAGCAGATAGCCCCTGTCGCCGAGGCGCAGCTGCCTAGGCGATAAAGCCCCAGGCACTGGTGCTCCTGAGGGCTGCGGGGACAGCCAGGTCTACGCCGGTGGCAGGAGGCTCTGGGCCTCAGTGCCCTGCCAGTGGGCCCTACTTGAGTATAGGTGCTCTTGCATGGGGTGGAGTCGGTCTCAGGTGGGCCCTCCCTCCACAGGCCTCTCCTGTCCCCTTGGCTGAAGCCGAGCCCGGCACTGGGGGTTGGTGGCTGCGCAGGAGCCTTGAGTCTCTGGACAGGCCCCGTGCCAGCTGGGACCTGAGCCCCAGCCCAGCTGCAAGCCCTGCGCTCAAGTTCCTTGGCCTTGCCCAGGTCAGCTAAGAGGGAGGAGAAGATGGTCGTCAGCACAGCGGGAAGCAATAGTGCCGACACCTGGCAGCGGGAGAAGCGCCTCCAACAGCCCCGTGGGATCTAAGCCCCCTCTGGCTCCAGCCGCCGCCCCAGCCAGGCCTCTCCCCGCCCCCCCACGGCCGAGCCAGGACCAAGGCACAGGCGCCCAAGCCCGCCGGGCAGGCCACGCCCCCAGCCGCCCCCGCCCCCGGGCGCCCGGCGCCCCGCCCCCGGCAGACTCGCCCCGCCCACGCCCCGCCCCGCCTCCGTTGCTCTGGAGACCGTGGCTGCCGGCGGGAGGGGCCTAAGGCCTGGAGGTGGAAGACAGTGGTGATGAGGGGGAGAATTCTCCACTCGGGAGTTGTCCCCAGTGGTAGTGGCGGGACACGTGCGGCCACTAGACATCCTGCCGAAACCCACCCAAGGCACTCCCCGGAGCGTGTCGACTGCCAGGAAAACTCACCCGCCGGGCTTAGGGGTTAGCGGGGTTCCCAAACGCACACATCGAGTGCCCGCAAGAGGCCACGGGAAGGAAAGGGGTCGCTGGCCTGCTAGGACCCTGCTGGGTGGGGGCTGTGCTGGAAGAGAACCTCTGCTATGGTGTCGTGGACTGTTGTTTTCTCCTCTAAGTCTGATGAAAAGAAGAGACAGAGGAAGGAAGCTCCAGGAACAAGCAAGCGGCTCCGGTGCGGAAACTCAGAGCCCAAACTACCACCGCTAGGGGCCGCGGTTGGGAAAGAATGGTTCCTTCCTGGGTTCCAAGGCAGGGGGAGGGGCAGGGCCCCATGCAGAAGGGGCTGTGGGGGAGGGGACCCCTGGGCCAGTCCCGGGACTGGGCTGAGACCCTCTCTCCATCCGAGAGCGAGGGCTCACCTGGTCCAGGCCAAGAGTCTGCGTTGGGCCAGGCTGCCCCGGTCGGTCCCTCGGAAGAGGGGGCTTCCTCGCCAACCAAAGTCCCCGCGGCCTCGTCAAGCGGGGGCCTACCTAGGGCCGGCGTTGCCCTGCAGGTCTCTCCCACGCCAATGGTCACAGACGTGCTGACTCCCATGGCCGTCACCTCCGCCGTTTTGGGACCGGAAAACCTGGCCTTTCCCACAGGTGGCCTGAGGGCTTCTGCCTTGGCCGCCTGCCAGGCCCGGAGAGGCCTGTCTCTCAGAGAGGAGAGGCTCACAGTCTTCCCCTTCCTCGTCAGTGTCCACTCTTGCTCTGTGTTTCTTCTCTGGGATGAGAGGGGCGGGCCCCTGAGCACCCAGGCGACTCTCAGACATCAGCGTGCCCTTTCTCCTCTCGCCCGACTTTGTGGTACCGTACGAATGAACATTGATCTTTTCTCCGGGTTCGGGGGACCCAAAACGAAGCTGCTTACCTGTTGGGTTGTGAGGCTTTTCAGGGGAAAGCATTTCTGCTCCCTTGAGGCTCACTGCGCTCAATTGGGCTTACAGGTCCGGGTGTTCCGTGTACCAGGGACATTGTAAGCAGGCATCGCGACCGTCCAAAGCAGTTGCATGGGTTGTTTTGGCATTGACTCGAGCCACAGCCGCCAGGGTTTGAAACACACACACGAAAGGAAGAACTCATCATCTGAAGTAGCTTGGGCTCTGCCAGAGCACGCCACGCAGCCAGGTGATTTTCCTATTGGTTGTCGTGCCAAGCTACCATAGCAGGCAATTCCACAGGTATACTGTGCAGAGTTCCAAACGAAAGCAGATAGCCCCTGTCGCCGAGGCGCAGCTGCCTAGGCGATAAAGCCCCAGGCACTGGTGCTCCTGAGGGCTGCGGGGACAGCCAGGTCTACGCCGGTGGCAGGAGGCTCTGGGCCTCAGTGCCCTGCCAGTGGGCCCTACTTGAGTATAGGTGCTCTTGCATGGGGTGGAGTCGGTCTCAGGTGGGCCCTCCCTCCACAGGCCTCTCCTGTCCCCTTGGCTGAAGCCGAGCCCGGCACTGGGGGTTGGTGGCTGCGCAGGAGCCTTGAGTCTCTGGACAGGCCCCGTGCCAGCTGGGACCTGAGCCCCAGCCCAGCTGCAAGCCCTGCGCTCAAGTTCCTTGGCCTTGCCCAGGTCAGCTAAGAGGGAGGAGAAGATGGTCGTCAGCACAGCGGGAAGCAATAGTGCCGACACCTGGCAGCGGGAGAAGCGCCTCCAACAGCCCCGTGGGATCTAAGCCCCCTCTGGCTCCAGCCGCCGCCCCAGCCAGGCCTCTCCCCGCCCCCCCACGGCCGAGCCAGGACCAAGGCACAGGCGCCCAAGCCCGCCGGGCAGGCCACGCCCCCAGCCGCCCCCGCCCCCGGGCGCCCGGCGCCCCGCCCCCGGCAGACTCGCCCCGCCCACGCCCCGCCCCGCCTCCGTTGCTCTGGAGACCGTGGCTGCCGGCGGGAGGGGCCTAAGGCCTGGAGGTGGAAGACAGTGGTGATGAGGGGGAGAATTCTCCACTCGGGAGTTGTCCCCAGTGGTAGTGGCGGGACACGTGCGGCCACTAGACATCCTGCCGAAACCCACCCAAGGCACTCCCCGGAGCGTGTCGACTGCCAGGAAAACTCACCCGCCGGGCTTAGGGGTTAGCGGGGTTCCCAAACGCACACATCGAGTGCCCGCAAGAGGCCACGGGAAGGAAAGGGGTCGCTGGCCTGCTAGGACCCTGCTGGGTGGGGGCTGTGCTGGAAGAGAACCTCTGCTATGGTGTCGTGGACTGTTGTTTTCTCCTCTAAGTCTGATGAAAAGAAGAGACAGAGGAAGGAAGCTCCAGGAACAAGCAAGCGGCTCCGGTGCGGAAACTCAGAGCCCAAACTACCACTGCTAGGGGCCGCTGTTGGGAAAGAATGGTTCCTTCCTGGGTTCCAAGGCAGGGGGAGGGGCAGGGCCCCATGCAGAAGGGGCTGTGGGGGAGGGGACCCCTGGGCCAGTCCCGGGACTGGGCTGAGACCCTCTCTCCATCCGAGAGCGAGGGCTCACCTGGTCCAGGCCAAGAGTCTGCGTTGGGCCAGGCTGCCCCGGTCGGTCCCTCGGAAGAGGGGGCTTCCTCGCCAACCAAAGTCCCCGCGGCCTCGTCAAGCGGGGGCCTACCTAGGGCCGGCGTTGCCCTGCAGGTCTCTCCCACGCCAATGGTCACAGACGTGCTGACTCCCATGGCCGTCACCTCCGCCGTTTTGGGACCGGAAAACCTGGCCTTTCCCACAGGTGGCCTGAGGGCTTCTGCCTTGGCCGCCTGCCAGGCCCGGAGAGGCCTGTCTCTCAGAGAGGAGAGGCTCACAGTCTTCCCCTTCCTCGTCAGTGTCCACTCTTGCTCTGTGTTTCTTCTCTGGGATGAGAGGGGCGGGCCCCTGAGCACCCAGGCGACTCTCAGACATCAGCGTGCCCTTTCTCCTCTCGCCCGACTTTGTGGTACCGTACGAATGAACATTGATCTTTTCTCCGGGTTCGGGGGACCCAAAACGAAGCTGCTTACCTGTTGGGTTGTGAGGCTTTTCAGGGGAAAGCATTTCTGCTCCCTTGAGGCTCACTGCGCTCAATTGGGCTTACAGGTCCGGGTGTTCCGTGTACCAGGGACATTGTAAGCAGGCATCGCGACCGTCCAAAGCAGTTGCATGGGTTGTTTTGGCATTGACTCGAGCCACAGCCGCCAGGGTTTGAAACACACACACGAAAGGAAGAACTCATCATCTGAAGTAGCTTGGGCTCTGCCAGAGCACGCCACGCAGCCAGGTGATTTTCCTATTGGTTGTCGTGCCAAGCTACCATAGCAGGCAATTCCACAGGTATACTGTGCAGAGTTCCAAACGAAAGCAGATAGCCCCTGTCGCCGAGGCGCAGCTGCCTAGGCGATAAAGCCCCAGGCACTGGTGCTCCTGAGGGCTGCGGGGACAGCCAGGTCTACGCCGGTGGCAGGAGGCTCTGGGCCTCAGTGCCCTGCCAGTGGGCCCTACTTGAGTATAGGTGCTCTTGCATGGGGTGGAGTCGGTCTCAGGTGGGCCCTCCCTCCACAGGCCTCTCCTGTCCCCTTGGCTGAAGCCGAGCCCGGCACTGGGGGTTGGTGGCTGCGCAGGAGCCTTGAGTCTCTGGACAGGCCCCGTGCCAGCTGGGACCTGAGCCCCAGCCCAGCTGCAAGCCCTGCGCTCAAGTTCCTTGGCCTTGCCCAGGTCAGCTAAGAGGGAGGAGAAGATGGTCGTCAGCACAGCGGGAAGCAATAGTGCCGACACCTGGCAGCGGGAGAAGCGCCTCCAACAGCCCCGTGGGATCTAAGCCCCCTCTGGCTCCAGCCGCCGCCCCAGCCAGGCCTCTCCCCGCCCCCCCACGGCCGAGCCAGGACCAAGGCACAGGCGCCCAAGCCCGCCGGGCAGGCCACGCCCCCAGCCGCCCCCGCCCCCGGGCGCCCAGCGCCACGCCCCCGGCAGACTCGCCCCGCCCATGCCCCGCCCCGCCTCCGTTGCTCTGGAGACCGTGGCTGCCGGCGGGAGGGGCCTAAGGCCTGGAGGTGGAAGACAGTGGTGATGAGGGGGAGAATTCTCCACTCGGGAGTTGTCCCCAGTGGTAGTGGCGGGACACGTGCGGCCACTAGACATCCTGCCGAAACCCACCCAAGGCACTCCCCGGAGCGTGTCGACTGCCAGGAAAACTCACCCGCCGGGCTTAGGGGTTAGCGGGGTTCCCAAACGCACACATCGAGTGCCCGCAAGAGGCCACGGGAAGGAAAGGGGTCGCTGGCCTGCTAGGACCCTGCTGGGTGGGGGCTGTGCTGGAAGAGAACCTCTGCTATGGTGTCGTGGACTGTTGTTTTCTCCTCTAAGTCTGATGAAAAGAAGAGACAGAGGAAGGAAGCTCCAGGAACAAGCAAGCGGCTCCGGTGCGGAAACTCAGAGCCCAAACTACCACCGCTAGGGGCCGCGGTTGGGAAAGAATGGTTCCTTCCTGGGTTCCAAGGCAGGGGGAGGGGCAGGGCCCCATGCAGAAGGGGCTGTGGGGGAGGGGACCCCTGGGCCAGTCCCGGGACTGGGCTGAGACCCTCTCTCCATCCGAGAGCGAGGGCTCACCTGGTCCAGGCCAAGAGTCTGCGTTGGGCCAGGCTGCCCCGGTCGGTCCCTCGGAAGAGGGGGCTTCCTCGCCAACCAAAGTCCCCGCGGCCTCGTCAAGCGGGGGCCTACCTAGGGCCGGCGTTGCCCTGCAGGTCTCTCCCACGCCAATGGTCACAGACGTGCTGACTCCCATGGCCGTCACCTCCGCCGTTTTGGGACGGGAAAACCTGGCCTTTCCCACAGGTGGCCTGAGGGCTTCTGCCTTGGCCGCCTGCCAGGCCCGGAGAGGCCTGTCTCTCAGAGAGGAGAGGCTCACAGTCTTCCCCTTCCTCGTCAGTGTCCACTCTTGCTCTGTGTTTCTTCTCTGGGATGAGAGGGGCGGGCCCCTGAGCACCCAGGCGACTCTCAGACATCAGCGTGCCCTTTCTCCTCTCGCCCGACTTTGTGGTACCGTACGAATGAACATTGATCTTTTCTCCGGGTTCGGGGGACCCAAAACGAAGCTGCTTACCTGTTGGGTTGTGAGGCTTTTCAGGGGAAAGCATTTCTGCTCCCTTGAGGCTCACTGCGCTCAATTGGGCTTACAGGTCCGGGTGTTCCGTGTACCAGGGACATTGTAAGCAGGCATCGCGACCGTCCAAAGCAGTTGCATGGGTTGTTTTGGCATTGACTCGAGCCACAGCCGCCAGGGTTTGAAACACACACACGAAAGGAAGAACTCATCATCTGAAGTAGCTTGGGCTCTGCCAGAGCACGCCACGCAGCCAGGTGATTTTCCTATTGGTTGTCGTGCCAAGCTACCATAGCAGGCAATTCCACAGGTATACTGTGCAGAGTTCCAAACGAAAGCAGATAGCCCCTGTCGCCGAGGCGCAGCTGCCTAGGCGATAAAGCCCCAGGCACTGGTGCTCCTGAGGGCTGCGGGGACAGCCAGGTCTACGCCGGTGGCAGGAGGCTCTGGGCCTCAGTGCCCTGCCAGTGGGCCCTACTTGAGTATAGGTGCTCTTGCATGGGGTGGAGTCGGTCTCAGGTGGGCCCTCCCTCCACAGGCCTCTCCTGTCCCCTTGGCTGAAGCCGAGCCCGGCACTGGGGGTTGGTGCCTGCGCAGGAGCCTTGAGTCTCTGGACAGGCCCCGTGCCAGCTGGGACCTGAGCCCCAGCCCAGCTGCAAGCCCTGCGCTCAAGTTCCTTGGCCTTGCCCAGGTCAGCTAAGAGGGAGGAGAAGATGGTCGTCAGCACAGCGGGAAGCAATAGTGCCGACACCTGGCAGCGGGAGAAGCGCCTCCAACAGCCCCGTGGGATCTAAGCCCCCTCTGGCTCCAGCCGCCGCCCCAGCCAGGCCTCTCCCCGCCCCCCCACGGCCGAGCCAGGACCAAGGCACAGGCGCCCAAGCCCGCCGGGCAGGCCACGCCCCCAGCCGCCCCCGCCCCCGGGCGCCCGGCGCCCCGCCCCCGGCAGACTCGCCCCGCCCACGCCCCGCCCCGCCTCCGTTGCTCTGGAGACCGTGGCTGCCGGCGGGAGGGGCCTAAGGCCTGGAGGTGGAAGACAGTGGTGATGAGGGGGAGAATTCTCCACTCGGGAGTTGTCCCCAGTGGTAGTGGCGGGACACGTGCGGCCACTAGACATCCTGCCGAAACCCACCCAAGGCACTCCCCGGAGCGTGTCGACTGCCAGGAAAACTCACCCGCCGGGCTTAGGGGTTAGCGGGGTTCCCAAACGCACACATCGAGTGCCCGCAAGAGGCCACGGGAAGGAAAGGGGTCGCTGGCCTGCTAGGACCCTGCTGGGTGGGGGCTGTGCTGGAAGAGAACCTCTGCTATGGTGTCGTGGACTGTTGTTTTCTCCTCTAAGTCTGATGAAAAGAAGAGACAGAGGAAGGAAGCTCCAGGAACAAGCAAGCGGCTCCGGTGCGGAAACTCAGAGCCCAAACTACCACCGCTAGGGGCCGCGGTTGGGAAAAAATGGTTCCTTCCTGGGTTCCAAGGCAGGGGGAGGGGCAGGGCCCCATGCAGAAGGGGCTGTGGGGGAGGGGACCCCTGGGCCAGTCCCGGGACTGGGCTGAGACCCTCTCTCCATCCGAGAGCGAGGGCTCACCTGGTCCAGGCCAAGAGTCTGCGTTGGGCCAGGCTGCCCCGGTCGGTCCCTCGGAAGAGGGGGCTTCCTCGCCAACCAAAGTCCCCGCGGCCTCGTCAAGCGGGGGCCTACCTAGGGCCGGCGTTGCCCTGCAGGTCTCTCCCACGCCAATGGTCACAGACGTGCTGACTCCCATGGCCGTCACCTCCGCCGTTTTGGGACGGGAAAACCTGGCCTTTCCCACAGGTGGCCTGAGGGCTTCTGCCTTGGCCGCCTGCCAGGCCCGGAGAGGCCTGTCTCTCAGAGAGGAGAGGCTCACAGTCTTCCCCTTCCTCGTCAGTGTCCACTCTTGCTCTGTGTTTCTTCTCTGGGATGAGAGGGGCGGGCCCCTGAGCACCCAGGCGACTCTCAGACATCAGCGTGCCCTTTCTCCTCTCGCCCGACTTTGTGGTACCGTACGAATGAACATTGATCTTTTCTCCGGGTTCGGGGGACCCAAAACGAAGCTGCTTACCTGTTGGGTTGTGAGGCTTTTCAGGGGAAAGCATTTCTGCTCCCTTGAGGCTCACTGCGCTCAATTGGGCTTACAGGTCCGGGTGTTCCGTGTACCAGGGACATTGTAAGCAGGCATCGCGACCGTCCAAAGCAGTTGCATGGGTTGTTTTGGCATTGACTCGAGCCACAGCCGCCAGGGTTTGAAACACACACACGAAAGGAAGAACTCATCATCTGAAGTAGCTTGGGCTCTGCCAGAGCACGCCACGCAGCCAGGTGATTTTCCTATTGGTTGTCGTGCCAAGCTACCATAGCAGGCAATTCCACAGGTATACTGTGCAGAGTTCCAAACGAAAGCAGATAGCCCCTGTCGCCGAGGCGCAGCTGCCTAGGCGATAAAGCCCCAGGCACTGGTGCTCCTGAGGGCTGCGGGGACAGCCAGGTCTACGCCGGTGGCAGGAGGCTCTGGGCCTCAGTGCCCTGCCAGTGGGCCCTACTTGAGTATAGGTGCTCTTGCATGGGGTGGAGTCGGTCTCAGGTGGGCCCTCCCTCCACAGGCCTCTCCTGTCCCCTTGGCTGAAGCCGAGCCCGGCACTGGGGGTTGGTGGCTGCGCAGGAGCCTTGAGTCTCTGGACAGGCCCCGTGCCAGCTGGGACCTGAGCCCCAGCCCAGCTGCAAGCCCTGCGCTCAAGTTCCTTGGCCTTGCCCAGGTCAGCTAAGAGGGAGGAGAAGATGGTCGTCAGCACAGCGGGAAGCAATAGTGCCGACACCTGGCAGCGGGAGAAGCGCCTCCAACAGCCCCGTGGGATCTAAGCCCCCTCTGGCTCCAGCCGCCGCCCCAGCCAGGCCTCTCCCCGCCCCCCCACGGCCGAGCCAGGACCAAGGCACAGGCGCCCAAGCCCGCCGGGCAGGCCACGCCCCCAGCCGCCCCCGCCCCCGGGCGCCCGGCGCCCCGCCCCCGGCAGACTCGCCCCGCCCACGCCCCGCCCCGCCTCCGTTGCTCTGGAGACCGTGGCTGCCGGCGGGAGGGGCCTAAGGCCTGGAGGTGGAAGACAGTGGTGATGAGGGGGAGAATTCTCCACTCGGGAGTTGTCCCCAGTGGTAGTGGCGGGACACGTGCGGCCACTAGACATCCTGCCGAAACCCACCCAAGGCACTCCCCGGAGCGTGTCGACTGCCAGGAAAACTCACCCGCCGGGCTTAGGGGTTAGCGGGGTTCCCAAACGCACACATCGAGTGCCCGCAAGAGGCCACGGGAAGGAAAGGGGTCGCTGGCCTGCTAGGACCCTGCTGGGTGGGGGCTGTGCTGGAAGAGAACCTCTGCTATGGTGTCGTGGACTGTTGTTTTCTCCTCTAAGTCTGATGAAAAGAAGAGACAGAGGAAGGAAGCTCCAGGAACAAGCAAGCGGCTCCGGTGCGGAAACTCAGAGCCCAAACTACCACCGCTAGGGGCCGCGGTTGGGAAAGAATGGTTCCTTCCTGGGTTCCAAGGCAGGGGGAGGGGCAGGGCCCCATGCAGAAGGGGCTGTGGGGGAGGGGACCCCTGGGCCAGTCCCGGGACTGGGCTGAGACCCTCTCTCCATCCGAGAGCGAGGGCTCACCTGGTCCAGGCCAAGAGTCTGCGTTGGGCCAGGCTGCCCCGGTCGGTCCCTCGGAAGAGGGGGCTTCCTCGCCAACCAAAGTCCCCGCGGCCTCGTCAAGCGGGGGCCTACCTAGGGCCGGCGTTGCCCTGCAGGTCTCTCCCACGCCAATGGTCACAGACGTGCTGACTCCCATGGCCGTCACCTCCGCCGTTTTGGGACGGGAAAACCTGGCCTTTCCCACAGGTGGCCTGAGGGCTTCTGCCTTGGCCGCCTGCCAGGCCCGGAGAGGCCTGTCTCTCAGAGAGGAGAGGCTCACAGTCTTCCCCTTCCTCGTCAGTGTCCACTCTTGCTCTGTGTTTCTTCTCTGGGATGAGAGGGGCGGGCCCCTGAGCACCCAGGCGACTCTCAGACATCAGCGTGCCCTTTCTCCTCTCGCCCGACTTTGTGGTACCGTACGAATGAACATTGATCTTTTCTCCGGGTTCGGGGGACCCAAAACGAAGCTGCTTACCTGTTGGGTTGTGAGGCTTTTCAGGGGAAAGCATTTCTGCTCCCTTGAGGCTCACTGCGCTCAATTGGGCTTACAGGTCCGGGTGTTCCGTGTACCAGGGACATTGTAAGCAGGCATCGCGACCGTCCAAAGCAGTTGCATGGGTTGTTTTGGCATTGACTCGAGCCACAGCCGCCAGGGTTTGAAACACACACACGAAAGGAAGAACTCATCATCTGAAGTAGCTTGGGCTCTGCCAGAGCACGCCACGCAGCCAGGTGATTTTCCTATTGGTTGTCGTGCCAAGCTACCATAGCAGGCAATTCCACAGGTATACTGTGCAGAGTTCCAAACGAAAGCAGATAGCCCCTGTCGCCGAGGCGCAGCTGCCTAGGCGATAAAGCCCCAGGCACTGGTGCTCCTGAGGGCTGCGGGGACAGCCAGGTCTACGCCGGTGGCAGGAGGCTCTGGGCCTCAGTGCCCTGCCAGTGGGCCCTACTTGAGTATAGGTGCTCTTGCATGGGGTGGAGTCGGTCTCAGGTGGGCCCTCCCTCCACAGGCCTCTCCTGTCCCCTTGGCTGAAGCCGAGCCCGGCACTGGGGGTTGGTGGCTGCGCAGGAGCCTTGAGTCTCTGGACAGGCCCCGTGCCAGCTGGGACCTGAGCCCCAGCCCAGCTGCAAGCCCTGCGCTCAAGTTCCTTGGCCTTGCCCAGGTCAGCTAAGAGGGAGGAGAAGATGGTCGTCAGCACAGCGGGAAGCAATAGTGCCGACACCTGGCAGCGGGAGAAGCGCCTCCAACAGCCCCGTGGGATCTAAGCCCCCTCTGGCTCCAGCCGCCGCCCCAGCCAGGCCTCTCCCCGCCCCCCCACGGCCGAGCCAGGACCAAGGCACAGGCGCCCAAGCCCGCCGGGCAGGCCACGCCCCCAGCCGCCCCCGCCCCCGGGCGCCCGGCGCCCCGCCCCCGGCAGACTCGCCCCGCCCACGCCCCGCCCCGCCTCCGTTGCTCTGGAGACCGTGGCTGCCGGCGGGAGGGGCCTAAGGCCTGGAGGTGGAAGACAGTGGTGATGAGGGGGAGAATTCTCCACTCGGGAGTTGTCCCCAGTGGTAGTGGCGGGACACGTGCGGCCACTAGACATCCTGCCGAAACCCACCCAAGGCACTCCCCGGAGCGTGTCGACTGCCAGGAAAACTCACCCGCCGGGCTTAGGGGTTAGCGGGGTTCCCAAACGCACACATCGAGTGCCCGCAAGAGGCCACGGGAAGGAAAGGGGTCGCTGGCCTGCTAGGACCCTGCTGGGTGGGGGCTGTGCTGGAAGAGAACCTCTGCTATGGTGTCGTGGACTGTTGTTTTCTCCTCTAAGTCTGATGAAAAGAAGAGACAGAGGAAGGAAGCTCCAGGAACAAGCAAGCGGCTCCGGTGCGGAAACTCAGAGCCCAAACTACCACCGCTAGGGGCCGCGGTTGGGAAAGAATGGTTCCTTCCTGGGTTCCAAGGCAGGGGGAGGGGCAGGGCCCCATGCAGAAGGGGCTGTGGGGGAGGGGACCCCTGGGCCAGTCCCGGGACTGGGCTGAGACCCTCTCTCCATCCGAGAGCGAGGGCTCACCTGGTCCAGGCCAAGAGTCTGCGTTGGGCCAGGCTGCCCCGGTCGGTCCCTCGGAAGAGGGGGCTTCCTCGCCAACCAAAGTCCCCGCGGCCTCGTCAAGCGGGGGCCTACCTAGGGCCGGCGTTGCCCTGCAGGTCTCTCCCACGCCAATGGTCACAGACGTGCTGACTCCCATGGCCGTCACCTCCGCCGTTTTGGGACGGGAAAACCTGGCCTTTCCCACAGGTGGCCTGAGGGCTTCTGCCTTGGCCGCCTGCCAGGCCCGGAGAGGCCTGTCTCTCAGAGAGGAGAGGCTCACAGTCTTCCCCTTCCTCGTCAGTGTCCACTCTTGCTCTGTGTTTCTTCTCTGGGATGAGAGGGGCGGGCCCCTGAGCACCCAGGCGACTCTCAGACATCAGCGTGCCCTTTCTCCTCTCGCCCGACTTTGTGGTACCGTACGAATGAACATTGATCTTTTCTCCGGGTTCGGGGGACCCAAAACGAAGCTGCTTACCTGTTGGGTTGTGAGGCTTTTCAGGGGAAAGCATTTCTGCTCCCTTGAGGCTCACTGCGCTCAATTGGGCTTACAGGTCCGGGTGTTCCGTGTACCAGGGACATTGTAAGCAGGCATCGCGACCGTCCAAAGCAGTTGCATGGGTTGTTTTGGCATTGACTCGAGCCACAGCCGCCAGGGTTTGAAACACACACACGAAAGGAAGAACTCATCATCTGAAGTAGCTTGGGCTCTGCCAGAGCACGCCACGCAGCCAGGTGATTTTCCTATTGGTTGTCGTGCCAAGCTACCATAGCAGGCAATTCCACAGGTATACTGTGCAGAGTTCCAAACGAAAGCAGATAGCCCCTGTCGCCGAGGCGCAGCTGCCTAGGCGATAAAGCCCCAGGCACTGGTGCTCCTGAGGGCTGCGGGGACAGCCAGGTCTACGCCGGTGGCAGGAGGCTCTGGGCCTCAGTGCCCTGCCAGTGGGCCCTACTTGAGTATAGGTGCTCTTGCATGGGGTGGAGTCGGTCTCAGGTGGGCCCTCCCTCCACAGGCCTCTCCTGTCCCCTTGGCTGAAGCCGAGCCCGGCACTGGGGGTTGGTGGCTGCGCAGGAGCCTTGAGTCTCTGGACAGGCCCCGTGCCAGCTGGGACCTGAGCCCCAGCCCAGCTGCAAGCCCTGCGCTCAAGTTCCTTGGCCTTGCCCAGGTCAGCTAAGAGGGAGGAGAAGATGGTCGTCAGCACAGCGGGAAGCAATAGTGCCGACACCTGGCAGCGGGAGAAGCGCCTCCAACAGCCCCGTGGGATCTAAGCCCCCTCTGGCTCCAGCCGCCGCCCCAGCCAGGCCTCTCCCCGCCCCCCCACGGCCGAGCCAGGACCAAGGCACAGGCGCCCAAGCCCGCCGGGCAGGCCACGCCCCCAGCCGCCCCCGCCCCCGGGCGCCCGGCGCCCCGCCCCCGGCAGACTCGCCCCGCCCACGCCCCGCCCCGCCTCCGTTGCTCTGGAGACCGTGGCTGCCGGCGGGAGGGGCCTAAGGCCTGGAGGTGGAAGACAGTGGTGATGAGGGGGAGAATTCTCCACTCGGGAGTTGTCCCCAGTGGTAGTGGCGGGACACGTGCGGCCACTAGACATCCTGCCGAAACCCACCCAAGGCACTCCCCGGAGCGTGTCGACTGCCAGGAAACCTCACCCGCCGGGCTTAGGGGTTAGCGGGGTTCCCAAACGCACACATCGAGTGCCCGCAAGAGGCCACGGGAAGGAAAGGGGTCGCTGGCCTGCTAGGACCCTGCTGGGTGGGGGCTGTGCTGGAAGAGAACCTCTGCTATGGTGTCGTGGACTGTTGTTTTCTCCTCTAAGTCTGATGAAAAGAAGAGACAGAGGAAGGAAGCTCCAGGAACAAGCAAGCGGCTCCGGTGCGGAAACTCAGAGCCCAAACTACCACCGCTAGGGGCCGCGGTTGGGAAAGAATGGTTCCTTCCTGGGTTCCAAGGCAGGGGGAGGGGCAGGGCCCCATGCAGAAGGGGCTGTGGGGGAGGGGACCCCTGGGCCAGTCCCGGGACTGGGCTGAGACCCTCTCTCCATCCGAGAGCGAGGGCTCACCTGGTCCAGGCCAAGAGTCTGCGTTGGGCCAGGCTGCCCCGGTCGGTCCCTCGGAAGAGGGGGCTTCCTCGCCAACCAAAGTCCCCGCGGCCTCGTCAAGCGGGGGCCTACCTAGGGCCGGCGTTGCCCTGCAGGTCTCTCCCACGCCAATGGTCACAGACGTGCTGACTCCCATGGCCGTCACCTCCGCCGTTTTGGGACGGGAAAACCTGGCCTTTCCCACAGGTGGCCTGAGGGCTTCTGCCTTGGCCGCCTGCCAGGCCCGGAGAGGCCTGTCTCTCAGAGAGGAGAGGCTCACAGTCTTCCCCTTCCTCGTCAGTGTCCACTCTTGCTCTGTGTTTCTTCTCTGGGATGAGAGGGGCGGGCCCCTGAGCACCCAGGCGACTCTCAGACATCAGCGTGCCCTTTCTCCTCTCGCCCGACTTTGTGGTACCGTACGAATGAACATTGATCTTTTCTCCGGGTTCGGGGGACCCAAAACGAAGCTGCTTACCTGTTGGGTTGTGAGGCTTTTCAGGGGAAAGCATTTCTGCTCCCTTGAGGCTCACTGCGCTCAATTGGGCTTACAGGTCCGGGTGTTCCGTGTACCAGGGACATTGTAAGCAGGCATCGCGACCGTCCAAAGCAGTTGCATGGGTTGTTTTGGCATTGACTCGAGCCACAGCCGCCAGGGTTTGAAACACACACACGAAAGGAAGAACTCATCATCTGAAGTAGCTTGGGCTCTGCCAGAGCACGCCACGCAGCCAGGTGATTTTCCTATTGGTTGTCGTGCCAAGCTACCATAGCAGGCAATTCCACAGGTATACTGTGCAGAGTTCCAAACGAAAGCAGATAGCCCCTGTCGCCGAGGCGCAGCTGCCTAGGCGATAAAGCCCCAGGCACTGGTGCTCCTGAGGGCTGCGGGGACAGCCAGGTCTACGCCGGTGGCAGGAGGCTCTGGGCCTCAGTGCCCTGCCAGTGGGCCCTACTTGAGTATAGGTGCTCTTGCATGGGGTGGAGTCGGTCTCAGGTGGGCCCTCCCTCCACAGGCCTCTCCTGTCCCCTTGGCTGAAGCCGAGCCCGGCACTGGGGGTTGGTGGCTGCGCAGGAGCCTTGAGTCTCTGGACAGGCCCCGTGCCAGCTGGGACCTGAGCCCCAGCCCAGCTGCAAGCCCTGCGCTCAAGTTCCTTGGCCTTGCCCAGGTCAGCTAAGAGGGAGGAGAAGATGGTCGTCAGCACAGCGGGAAGCAATAGTGCCGACACCTGGCAGCGGGAGAAGCGCCTCCAACAGCCCCGTGGGATCTAAGCCCCCTCTGGCTCCAGCCGCCGCCCCAGCCAGGCCTCTCCCCGCCCCCCCACGGCCGAGCCAGGACCAAGGCACAGGCGCCCAAGCCCGCCGGGCAGGCCACGCCCCCAGCCGCCCCCGCCCCCGGGCGCCCGGCGCCCCGCCCCCGGCAGACTCGCCCCGCCCACGCCCCGCCCCGCCTCCGTTGCTCTGGAGACCGTGGCTGCCGGCGGGAGGGGCCTAAGGCCTGGAGGTGGAAGACAGTGGTGATGAGGGGGAGAATTCTCCGCTCGGGAGTTGTACCCAGTGGTAGTGGCGGGACACGTGCGGCCACTAGACATCCTGCCGAAACCCACCCAAGGCACTCCCCGGAGCGTGTCGACTGCCAGGAAAACTCACCCGCCGGGCTTAGGGGTTAGCGGGGTTCCCAAACGCACACATCGAGTGCCCGCAAGAGGCCACGGGAAGGAAAGGGGTCGCTGGCCTGCTAGGACCCTGCTGGGTGGGGGCTGTGCTGGAAGAGAACCTCTGCTATGTTGTCGTGGACTGTTGTTTTCTCCTCTAAGTCTGATGAAAAGAAGAGACAGAGGAAGGAAGCTCCAGGAACAAGCAAGCGGCTCCGGTGCGGAAACTCAGAGCCCAAACTACCACCGCTAGGGGCCGCGGTTGGGAAAGAATGGTTCCTTCCTGGGTTCCAAGGCAGGGGGAGGGGCAGGGCCCCATGCAGAAGGGGCTGTGGGGGAGGGGACCCCTGGGCCAGTCCCGGGACTGGGCTGAGACCCTCTCTCCATCCGAGAGCGAGGGCTCACCTGGTCCAGGCCAAGAGTCTGCGTTGGGCCAGGCTGCCCCGGTCGGTCCCTCGGAAGAGGGGGCTTCCTCGCCAACCAAAGTCCCCGCGGCCTCGTCAAGCGGGGGCCTACCTAGGGCCGGCGTTGCCCTGCAGGTCTCTCCCACGCCAATGGTCACAGACGTGCTGACTCCCATGGCCATCACCTCCGCCGTTTTGGGACCGGAAAACCTGGCCTTTCCCACAGGTGGCCTGAGGGCTTCTGCCTTGGCCGCCTGCCAGGCCCGGAGAGGCCTGTCTCTCAGAGAGGAGAGGCTCACAGTCTTCCCCTTCCTCGTCAGTGTCCACTCTTGCTCTGTGTTTCTTCTCTGGGATGAGAGGGGCGGGCCCCTGAGCACCCAGGCGACTCTCAGACATCAGCGTGCCCTTTCTCCTCTCGCCCGACTTTGTGGTACCGTACGAATGAACATTGATCTTTTCTCCGGGTTCGGGGGACCCAAAACGAAGCTGCTTACCTGTTGGGTTGTGAGGCTTTTCAGGGGAAAGCATTTCTGCTCCCTTGAGGCTCACTGCGCTCAATTGGGCTTACAGGTCCGGGTGTTCCGTGTACCAGGGACATTGTAAGCAGGCATCGCGACCGTCCAAAGCAGTTGCATGGGTTGTTTTGGCATTGACTCGAGCCACAGCCGCCAGGGTTTGAAACACACACACGAAAGGAAGAACTCATCATCTGAAGTAGCTTGGGCTCTGCCAGAGCACGCCACGCAGCCAGGTGATTTTCCTATTGGTTGTCGTGCCAAGCTACCATAGCAGGCAATTCCACAGGTATACTGTGCAGAGTTCCAAACGAAAGCAGATAGCCCCTGTCGCCGAGGCGCAGCTGCCTAGGCGATAAAGCCCCAGGCACTGGTGCTCCTGAGGGCTGCGGGGACAGCCAGGTCTACGCCGGTGGCAGGAGGCTCTGGGCCTCAGTGCCCTGCCAGTGGGCCCTACTTGAGTATAGGTGCTCTTGCATGGGGTGGAGTCGGTCTCAGGTGGGCCCTCCCTCCACAGGCCTCTCCTGTCCCCTTGGCTGAAGCCGAGCCCGGCACTGGGGGTTGGTGGCTGCGCAGGAGCCTTGAGTCTCTGGACAGGCCCCGTGCCAGCTGGGACCTGAGCCCCAGCCCAGCTGCAAGCCCTGCGCTCAAGTTCCTTGGCCTTGCCCAGGTCAGCTAAGAGGGAGGAGAAGATGGTCGTCAGCACAGCGGGAAGCAATAGTGCCGACACCTGGCAGCGGGAGAAGCGCCTCCAACAGCCCCGTGGGATCTAAGCCCCCTCTGGCTCCAGCCGCCGCCCCAGCCAGGCCTCTCCCCGCCCCCCCACGGCCGAGCCAGGACCAAGGCACAGGCGCCCAAGCCCGCCGGGCAGGCCACGCCCCCAGCCGCCCCCGCCCCCGGGCGCCCGGCGCCCCGCCCCCGGCAGACTCGCCCCGCCCACGCCCCGCCCCGCCTCCGTTGCTCTGGAGACCGTGGCTGCCGGCGGGAGGGGCCTAAGGCCTGGAGGTGGAAGACAGTGGTGATGAGGGGGAGAATTCACCGCTCGGGAGTTGTACCCAGTGGTAGTGGCGGGACACGTGCGGCCACTAGACATCCTGCTGAAACCCACCCAAGGCACTCCCCGGAGCGTGTCGACTGCCAGGAAAACTCACCCGCCGGGCTTAGGGGTTAGCGGGGTTCCCAAACGCACACATCGAGTGCCCGCAAGAGGCCACGGGAAGGAAAGGGGTCGCTGGCCTGCTAGGACCCTGCTGGGTGGGGGCTGTGCTGGAAGAGAACCTCTGCTATGGTGTCGTGGACTGTTGTTTTCTCCTCTAAGTCTGATGAAAAGAAGAGACAGAGGAAGGAAGCTCCAGGAACAAGCAAGCGGCTCCGGTGCGGAAACTCAGAGCCCAAACTACCACCGCTAGGGGCCGCGGTTGGGAAAGAATGGTTCCTTCCTGGGTTCCAAGGCAGGGGGAGGGGCAGGGCCCCATGCAGAAGGGGCTGTGGGGGAGGGGACCCCTGGGCCAGTCCCGGGACTGGGCTGAGACCCTCTCTCCATCCGAGAGCGAGGGCTCACCTGGTCCAGGCCAAGAGTCTGCGTTGGGCCAGGCTGCCCCGGTCGGTCCCTCGGAAGAGGGGGCTTCCTCGCCAACCAAAGTCCCCGCGGCCGCGTCAAGCGGGGGCCTACCTAGGGCCGGCGTTGCCCTGCAGGTCTCTCCCACGCCAATGGTCACAGACGTGCTGACTCCCATGGCCGTCACCTCCGCCGTTTTGGGACCGGAAAACCTGGCCTTTCCCACAGGTGGCCTGAGGGCTTCTGCCTTGGCCGCCTGCCAGGCCCGGAGAGGCCTGTCTCTCAGAGAGGAGAGGCTCACAGTCTTCCCCTTCCTCGTCAGTGTCCACTCTTGCTCTGTGTTTCTTCTCTGGGATGAGAGGGGCGGGCCCCTGAGCACCCAGGCGACTCTCAGACATCAGCGTGCCCTTTCTCCTCTCGCCCGACTTTGTGGTACCGTACGAATGAACATTGATCTTTTCTCCGGGTTCGGGGGACCCAAAACGAAGCTGCTTACCTGTTGGGTTGTGAGGCTTTTCAGGGGAAAGCATTTCTGCTCCCTTGAGGCTCACTGCGCTCAATTGGGCTTACAGGTCCGGGTGTTCCGTGTACCAGGGACATTGTAAGCAGGCATCGCGACCGTCCAAAGCAGTTGCATGGGTTGTTTTGGCATTGACTCGAGCCACAGCCGCCAGGGTTTGAAACACACACACGAAAGGAAGAACTCATCATCTGAAGTAGCTTGGGCTCTGCCAGAGCACGCCACGCAGCCAGGTGATTTTCCTATTGGTTGTCGTGCCAAGCTACCATAGCAGGCAATTCCACAGGTATACTGTGCAGAGTTCCAAACGAAAGCAGATAGCCCCTGTCGCCGAGGCGCAGCTGCCTAGGCGATAAAGCCCCAGGCACTGGTGCTCCTGAGGGCTGCGGGGACAGCCAGGTCTACGCCGGTGGCAGGAGGCTCTGGGCCTCAGTGCCCTGCCAGTAGGCCCTACTTGAGTATAGGTGCTCTTGCATGGGGTGGAGTCGGTCTCAGGTGGGCCCTCCCTCCACAGGCCTCTCCTGTCCCCTTGGCTGAAGCCGAGCCCGGCACTGGGGGTTGGTGGCTGCGCAGGAGCCTTGAGTCTCTGGACAGGCCCCGTGCCAGCTGGGACCTGAGCCCCAGCCCAGCTGCAAGCCCTGCGCTCAAGTTCCTTGGCCTTGCCCAGGTCAGCTAAGAGGGAGGAGAAGATGGTCGTCAGCACAGCGGGAAGCAATAGTGCCGACACCTGGCAGCGGGAGAAGCGCCTCCAACAGCCCCGTGGGATCTAAGCCCCCTCTGGCTCCAGCCGCCGCCCCAGCCAGGCCTCTCCCCGCCCCCCCACGGCCGAGCCAGGACCAAGGCACAGGCGCCCAAGCCCGCCGGGCAGGCCACGCCCCCAGCCGCCCCCGCCCCCGGGCGCCCCGCCCCCGGCAGACTCGCCCCGCCCACGCCCCGCCCCGCCTATGTTGCTCTGGAGACCGTGGCTGCCGGCGGGAGGGGCCTAAGGCCTGGAGGTGGAAGACAGTGGTGATGAGGGGGAGAATTCTCCACTCGGGAGTTGTCCCCAGTGGTAGTGGCGGGACACGTGCGGCCACTAGACATCCTGCCGAAACCCACCCAAGGCACTCCCCGGAGCGTGTCGACTGCCAGGAAAACTCACCCGCCGGGCTTAGGGGTTAGCGGGGTTCCCAAACGCACACATCGAGTGCCCGCAAGAGGCCACGGGAAGGAAAGGGGTCGCTGGCCTGCTAGGACCCTGCTGGGTGGGGGCTGTGCTGGAAGAGAACCTCTGCTATGGTGTCGTGGACTGTTGTTTTCTCCTCTAAGTCTGATGAAAAGAAGAGACAGAGGAAGGAAGCTCCAGGAACAAGCAAGCGGCTCCGGTGCGGAAACTCAGAGCCCAAACTACCACCGCTAGGGGCCGCGGTTGGGAAAGAATGGTTCCTTCCTGGGTTCCAAGGCAGGGGGAGGGGCAGGGCCCCATGCAGAAGGGGCTGTGGGGGAGGGGACCCCTGGGCCAGTCCCGGGACTGGGCTGAGACCCTCTCTCCATCCGAGAGCGAGGGCTCACCTGGTCCAGGCCAAGAGTCTGCGTTGGGCCAGGCTGCCCCGGTCGGTCCCTCGGAAGAGGGGGCTTCCTCGCCAACCAAAGTCCCCGCGGCCTCGTCAAGCGGGGGCCTACCTAGGGCCGGCGTTGCCCTGCAGGTCTCTCCCACGCCAATGGTCACAGACGTGCTGACTCCCATGGCCGTCACCTCCGCCGTTTTGGGACGGGAAAACCTGGCCTTTCCCACAGGTGGCCTGAGGGCTTCTGCCTTGGCCGCCTGCCAGGCCCGGAGAGGCCTGTCTCTCAGAGAGGAGAGGCTCACAGTCTTCCCCTTCCTCGTCAGTGTCCACTCTTGCTCTGTGTTTCTTCTCTGGGATGAGAGGGGCGGGCCCCTGAGCACCCAGGCGACTCTCAGACATCAGCGTGCCCTTTCTCCTCTCGCCCGACTTTGTGGTACCGTACGAATGAACATTGATCTTTTCTCCGGGTTCGGGGGACCCAAAACGAAGCTGCTTACCTGTTGGGTTGTGAGGCTTTTCAGGGGAAAGCATTTCTGCTCCCTTGAGGCTCACTGCGCTCAATTGGGCTTACAGGTCCGGGTGTTCCGTGTACCAGGGACATTGTAAGCAGGCATCGCGACCGTCCAAAGCAGTTGCATGGGTTGTTTTGGCATTGACTCGAGCCACAGCCGCCAGGGTTTGAAACACACACACGAAAGGAAGAACTCATCATCTGAAGTAGCTTGGGCTCTGCCAGAGCACGCCACGCAGCCAGGTGATTTTCCTATTGGTTGTCGTGCCAAGCTACCATAGCAGGCAATTCCACAGGTATACTGTGCAGAGTTCCAAACGAAAGCAGATAGCCCCTGTCGCCGAGGCGCAGCTGCCTAGGCGATAAAGCCCCAGGCACTGGTGCTCCTGAGGGCTGCGGGGACAGCCAGGTCTACGCCGGTGGCAGGAGGCTCTGGGCCTCAGTGCCCTGCCAGTGGGCCCTACTTGAGTATAGGTGCTCTTGCATGGGGTGGAGTCGGTCTCAGGTGGGCCCTCCCTCCACAGGCCTCTCCTGTCCCCTTGGCTGAAGCCGAGCCCGGCACTGGGGGTTGGTGGCTGCGCAGGAGCCTTGAGTCTCTGGACAGGCCCCGTGCCAGCTGGGACCTGAGCCCCAGCCCAGCTGCAAGCCCTGCGCTCAAGTTCCTTGGCCTTGCCCAGGTCAGCTAAGAGGGAGGAGAAGATGGTCGTCAGCACAGCGGGAAGCAATAGTGCCGACACCTGGCAGCGGGAGAAGCGCCTCCAACAGCCCCGTGGGATCTAAGCCCCCTCTGGCTCCAGCCGCCGCCCCAGCCAGGCCTCTCCCCGCCCCCCCACGGCCGAGCCAGGACCAAGGCACAGGCGCCCAAGCCCGCCGGGCAGGCCACGCCCCCAGCCGCCCCCGCCCCCGGGCGCCCAGCGCCCCGCCCCCGGCAGACTCGCCCCGCCCACGCCCCGCCCCGCCTCCGTTGCTCTGGAGACCGTGGCTGCCGGCGGGAGGGGCCTAAGGCCTGGAGGTGGAAGACAGTGGTGATGAGGGGGAGAATTCTCCACTCGGGAGTTGTCCCCAGTGGTAGTGGCGGGACACGTGCGGCCACTAGACATCCTGCCGAAACCCACCCAAGGCACTCCCCGGAGCGTGTCGACTGCCAGGAAAACTCACCCGCCGGGCTTAGGGGTTAGCGGGGTTCCCAAACGCACACATCGAGTGCCCGCAAGAGGCCACGGGAAGGAAAGGGGTCGCTGGCCTGCTAGGACCCTGCTGGGTGGGGGCTGTGCTGGAAGAGAACCTCTGCTATGGTGTCGTGGACTGTTGTTTTCTCCTCTAAGTCTGATGAAAAGAAGAGACAGAGGAAGGAAGCTCCAGGAACAAGCAAGCGGCTCCGGTGCGGAAACTCAGAGCCCAAACTACCACCGCTAGGGGCCGCGGTTGGGAAAGAATGGTTCCTTCCTGGGTTCCAAGGCAGGGGGAGGGGCAGGGCCCCATGCAGAAGGGGCTGTGGGGGAGGGGACCCCTGGGCCAGTCCCGGGACTGGGCTGAGACCCTCTCTCCATCCGAGAGCGAGGGCTCACCTGGTCCAGGCCAAGAGTCTGCGTTGGGCCAGGCTGCCCCGGTCGGTCCCTCGGAAGAGGGGGCTTCCTCGCCAACCAAAGTCCCCGCGGCCTCGTCAAGCGGGGGCCTACCTAGGGCCGGCGTTGCCCTGCAGGTCTCTCCCACGCCAATGGTCACAGACGTGCTGACTCCCATGGCCGTCACCTCCGCCGTTTTGGGACGGGAAAACCTGGCCTTTCCCACAGGTGGCCTGAGGGCTTCTGCCTTGGCCGCCTGCCAGGCCCGGAGAGGCCTGTCTCTCAGAGAGGAGAGGCTCACAGTCTTCCCCTTCCTCGTCAGTGTCCACTCTTGCTCTGTGTTTCTTCTCTGGGATGAGAGGGGCGGGCCCCTGAGCACCCAGGCGACTCTCAGACATCAGCGTGCCCTTTCTCCTCTCGCCCGACTTTGTGGTACCGTACGAATGAACATTGATCTTTTCTCCGGGTTCGGGGGACCCAAAACGAAGCTGCTTACCTGTTGGGTTGTGAGGCTTTTCAGGGGAAAGCATTTCTGCTCCCTTGAGGCTCACTGCGCTCAATTGGGCTTACAGGTCCGGGTGTTCCGTGTACCAGGGACATCGTAAGCAGGCATCGCGACCGTCCAAAGCAGTTGCATGGGTTGTTTTGGCATTGACTCGAGCCACAGCCGCCAGGGTTTGAAACACACACACGAAAGGAAGAACTCATCATCTGAAGTAGCTTGGGCTCTGCCAGAGCACGCCACGCAGCCAGGTGATTTTCCTATTGGTTGTCGTGCCAAGCTACCATAGCAGGCAATTCCACAGGTATACTGTGCAGAGTTCCAAACGAAAGCAGATAGCCCCTGTCGCCGAGGCGCAGCTGCCTAGGCGATAAAGCCCCAGGCACTGGTGCTCCTGAGGGCTGCGGGGACAGCCAGGTCTACGCCGGTGGCAGGAGGCTCTGGGCCTCAGTGCCCTGCCAGTGGGCCCTACTTGAGTATAGGTGCTCTTGCATGGGGTGGAGTCGGTCTCAGGTGGGCCCTCCCTCCACAGGCCTCTCCTGTCCCCTTGGCTGAAGCCGAGCCCGGCACTGGGGGTTGGTGGCTGCGCAGGAGCCTTGAGTCTCTGGACAGGCCCCGTGCCAGCTGGGACCTGAGCCCCAGCCCAGCTGCAAGCCCTGCGCTCAAGTTCCTTGGCCTTGCCCAGGTCAGCTAAGAGGGAGGAGAAGATGGTCGTCAGCACAGCGGGAAGCAATAGTGCCGACACCTGGCAGCGGGAGAAGCGCCTCCAACAGCCCCGTGGGATCTAAGCCCCCTCTGGCTCCAGCCGCCGCCCCAGCCAGGCCTCTCCCCGCCCCCCCACGGCCGAGCCAGGACCAAGGCACAGGCGCCCAAGCCCGCCGGGCAGGCCACGCCCCCAGCCGCCCCCGCCCCCGGGCGCCCGGCGCCCCGCCCCCGGCAGACTCGCCCCGCCCACGCCCCGCCCCGCCTCCGTTGCTCTGGAGACCGTGGCTGCCGGCGGGAGGGGCCTAAGGCCTGGAGGTGGAAGACAGTGGTGATGAGGGGGAGAATTCTCCACTCGGGAGTTGTCCCCAGTGGTAGTGGCGGGACACGTGCGGCCACTAGACATCCTGCCGAAACCCACCCAAGGCACTCCCCGGAGCGTGTCGACTGCCAGGAAAACTCACCCGCCGGGCTTAGGGGTTAGCGGGGTTCCCAAACGCACACATCGAGTGCCCGCAAGAGGCCACGGGAAGGAAAGGGGTCGCTGGCCTGCTAGGACCCTGCTGGGTGGGGGCTGTGCTGGAAGAGAACCTCTGCTATGGTGTCGTGGACTGTTGTTTTCTCCTCTAAGTCTGATGAAAAGAAGAGACAGAGGAAGGAAGCTCCAGGAACAAGCAAGCGGCTCCGGTGCGGAAACTCAGAGCCCAAACTACCACCGCTAGGGGCCGCGGTTGGGAAAAAATGGTTCCTTCCTGGGTTCCAAGGCAGGGGGAGGGGCAGGGCCCCATGCAGAAGGGGCTGTGGGGGAGGGGACCCCTGGGCCAGTCCCGGGACTGGGCTGAGACCCTCTCTCCATCCGAGAGCGAGGGCTCACCTGGTCCAGGCCAAGAGTCTGCGTTGGGCCAGGCTGCCCCGGTCGGTCCCTCGGAAGAGGGGGCTTCCTCGCCAACCAAAGTCCCCGCGGCCTCGTCAAGCGGGGGCCTACCTAGGGCCGGCGTTGCCCTGCAGGTCTCTCCCACGCCAATGGTCACAGACGTGCTGACTCCCATGGCCGTCACCTCCGCCGTTTTGGGACGGGAAAACCTGGCCTTTCCCACAGGTGGCCTGAGGGCTTCTGCCTTGGCCGCCTGCCAGGCCCGGAGAGGCCTGTCTCTCAGAGAGGAGAGGCTCACAGTCTTCCCCTTCCTCGTCAGTGTCCACTCTTGCTCTGTGTTTCTTCTCTGGGATGAGAGGGGCGGGCCCCTGAGCACCCAGGCGACTCTCAGACATCAGCGTGCCCTTTCTCCTCTCGCCCGACTTTGTGGTACCGTACGAATGAACATTGATCTTTTCTCCGGGTTCGGGGGACCCAAAACGAAGCTGCTTACCTGTTGGGTTGTGAGGCTTTTCAGGGGAAAGCATTTCTGCTCCCTTGAGGCTCACTGCGCTCAATTGGGCTTACAGGTCCGGGTGTTCCGTGTACCAGGGACATTGTAAGCAGGCATCGCGACCGTCCAAAGCAGTTGCATGGGTTGTTTTGGCATTGACTCGAGCCACAGCCGCCAGGGTTTGAAACACACACACGAAAGGAAGAACTCATCATCTGAAGTAGCTTGGGCTCTGCCAGAGCACGCCACGCAGCCAGGTGATTTTCCTATTGGTTGTCGTGCCAAGCTACCATAGCAGGCAATTCCACAGGTATACTGTGCAGAGTTCCAAACGAAAGCAGATAGCCCCTGTCGCCGAGGCGCAGCTGCCTAGGCGATAAAGCCCCAGGCACTGGTGCTCCTGAGGGCTGCGGGGACAGCCAGGTCTACGCCGGTGGCAGGAGGCTCTGGGCCTCAGTGCCCTGCCAGTGGGCCCTACTTGAGTATAGGTGCTCTTGCATGGGGTGGAGTCGGTCTCAGGTGGGCCCTCCCTCCACAGGCCTCTCCTGTCCCCTTGGCTGAAGCCGAGCCCGGCACTGGGGGTTGGTGGCTGCGCAGGAGCCTTGAGTCTCTGGACAGGCCCCGTGCCAGCTGGGACCTGAGCCCCAGCCCAGCTGCAAGCCCTGCGCTCAAGTTCCTTGGCCTTGCCCAGGTCAGCTAAGAGGGAGGAGAAGATGGTCGTCAGCACAGCGGGAAGCAATAGTGCCGACACCTGGCAGCGGGAGAAGCGCCTCCAACAGCCCCGTGGGATCTAAGCCCCCTCTGGCTCCAGCCGCCGCCCCAGCCAGGCCTCTCCCCGCCCCCCCACGGCCGAGCCAGGACCAAGGCACAGGCGCCCAAGCCCGCCGGGCAGGCCACGCCCCCAGCCGCCCCCGCCCCCGGGCGCCCGGCGCCCCGCCCCCGGCAGACTCGCCCCGCCCACGCCCCGCCCCGCCTCCGTTGCTCTGGAGACCGTGGCTGCCGGCGGGAGGGGCCTAAGGCCTGGAGGTGGAAGACAGTGGTGATGAGGGGGAGAATTCTCCACTCGGGAGTTGTCCCCAGTGGTAGTGGCGGGACACGTGCGGCCACTAGACATCCTGCCGAAACCCACCCAAGGCACTCCCCGGAGCGTGTCGACTGCCAGGAAAACTCACCCGCCGGGCTTAGGGGTTAGCGGGGTTCCCAAACGCACACATCGAGTGCCCGCAAGAGGCCACGGGAAGGAAAGGGGTCGCTGGCCTGCTAGGACCCTGCTGGGTGGGGGCTGTGCTGGAAGAGAACCTCTGCTATGGTGTCGTGGACTGTTGTTTTCTCCTCTAAGTCTGATGAAAAGAAGAGACAGAGGAAGGAAGCTCCAGGAACAAGCAAGCGGCTCCGGTGCGGAAACTCAGAGCCCAAACTACCACCGCTAGGGGCCGCGGTTGGGAAAGAATGGTTCCTTCCTGGGTTCCAAGGCAGGGGGAGGGGCAGGGCCCCATGCAGAAGGGGCTGTGGGGGAGGGGACCCCTGGGCCAGTCCCGGGACTGGGCTGAGACCCTCTCTCCATCCGAGAGCGAGGGCTCACCTGGTCCAGGCCAAGAGTCTGCGTTGGGCCAGGCTGCCCCGGTCGGTCCCTCGGAAGAGGGGGCTTCCTCGCCAACCAAAGTCCCCGCGGCCTCGTCAAGCGGGGGCCTACCTAGGGCCGGCGTTGCCCTGCAGGTCTCTCCCACGCCAATGGTCACAGACGTGCTGACTCCCATGGCCGTCACCTCCGCCGTTTTGGGACGGGAAAACCTGGCCTTTCCCACAGGTGGCCTGAGGGCTTCTGCCTTGGCCGCCTGCCAGGCCCGGAGAGGCCTGTCTCTCAGAGAGGAGAGGCTCACAGTCTTCCCCTTCCTCGTCAGTGTCCACTCTTGCTCTGTGTTTCTTCTCTGGGATGAGAGGGGCGGGCCCCTGAGCACCCAGGCGACTCTCAGACATCAGCGTGCCCTTTCTCCTCTCGCCCGACTTTGTGGTACCGTACGAATGAACATTGATCTTTTCTCCGGGTTCGGGGGACCCAAAACGAAGCTGCTTACCTGTTGGGTTGTGAGGCTTTTCAGGGGAAAGCATTTCTGCTCCCTTGAGGCTCACTGCGCTCAATTGGGCTTACAGGTCCGGGTGTTCCGTGTACCAGGGACATTGTAAGCAGGCATCGCGACCGTCCAAAGCAGTTGCATGGGTTGTTTTGGCATTGACTCGAGCCACAGCCGCCAGGGTTTGAAACACACACACGAAAGGAAGAACTCATCATCTGAAGTAGCTTGGGCTCTGCCAGAGCACGCCACGCAGCCAGGTGATTTTCCTATTGGTTGTCGTGCCAAGCTACCATAGCAGGCAATTCCACAGGTATACTGTGCAGAGTTCCAAACGAAAGCAGATAGCCCCTGTCGCCGAGGCGCAGCTGCCTAGGCGATAAAGCCCCAGGCACTGGTGCTCCTGAGGGCTGCGGGGACAGCCAGGTCTACGCCGGTGGCAGGAGGCTCTGGGCCTCAGTGCCCTGCCAGTGGGCCCTACTTGAGTATAGGTGCTCTTGCATGGGGTGGAGTCGGTCTCAGGTGGGCCCTCCCTCCACAGGCCTCTCCTGTCCCCTTGGCTGAAGCCGAGCCCGGCACTGGGGGTTGGTGGCTGCGCAGGAGCCTTGAGTCTCTGGACAGGCCCCGTGCCAGCTGGGACCTGAGCCCCAGCCCAGCTGCAAGCCCTGCGCTCAAGTTCCTTGGCCTTGCCCAGGTCAGCTAAGAGGGAGGAGAAGATGGTCGTCAGCACAGCGGGAAGCAATAGTGCCGACACCTGGCAGCGGGAGAAGCGCCTCCAACAGCCCCGTGGGATCTAAGCCCCCTCTGGCTCCAGCCGCCGCCCCAGCCAGGCCTCTCCCCGCCCCCCCACGGCCGAGCCAGGACCAAGGCACAGGCGCCCAAGCCCGCCGGGCAGGCCACGCCCCCAGCCGCCCCCGCCCCCGGGCGCCCGGCGCCCCGCCCCCGGCAGACTCGCCCCGCCCACGCCCCGCCCCGCCTCCGTTGCTCTGGAGACCGTGGCTGCCGGCGGGAGGGGCCTAAGGCCTGGAGGTGGAAGACAGTGGTGATGAGGGGGAGAATTCTCCACTCGGGAGTTGTCCCCAGTGGTAGTGGCGGGACACGTGCGGCCACTAGACATCCTGCCGAAACCCACCCAAGGCACTCCCCGGAGCGTGTCGACTGCCAGGAAAACTCACCCGCCGGGCTTAGGGGTTAGCGGGGTTCCCAAACGCACACATCGAGTGCCCGCAAGAGGCCACGGGAAGGAAAGGGGTCGCTGGCCTGCTAGGACCCTGCTGGGTGGGGGCTGTGCTGGAAGAGAACCTCTGCTATGGTGTCGTGGACTGTTGTTTTCTCCTCTAAGTCTGATGAAAAGAAGAGACAGAGGAAGGAAGCTCCAGGAACAAGCAAGCGGCTCCGGTGCGGAAACTCAGAGCCCAAACTACCACCGCTAGGGGCCGCGGTTGGGAAAGAATGGTTCCTTCCTGGGTTCCAAGGCAGGGGGAGGGGCAGGGCCCCATGCAGAAGGGGCTGTGGGGGAGGGGACCCCTGGGCCAGTCCCGGGACTGGGCTGAGACCCTCTCTCCATCCGAGAGCGAGGGCTCACCTGGTCCAGGCCAAGAGTCTGCGTTGGGCCAGGCTGCCCCGGTCGGTCCCTCGGAAGAGGGGGCTTCCTCGCCAACCAAAGTCCCCGCGGCCTCGTCAAGCGGGGGCCTACCTAGGGCCGGCGTTGCCCTGCAGGTCTCTCCCACGCCAATGGTCACAGACGTGCTGACTCCCATGGCCGTCACCTCCGCCGTTTTGGGACGGGAAAACCTGGCCTTTCCCACAGGTGGCCTGAGGGCTTCTGCCTTGGCCGCCTGCCAGGCCCGGAGAGGCCTGTCTCTCAGAGAGGAGAGGCTCACAGTCTTCCCCTTCCTCGTCAGTGTCCACTCTTGCTCTGTGTTTCTTCTCTGGGATGAGAGGGGCGGGCCCCTGAGCACCCAGGCGACTCTCAGACATCAGCGTGCCCTTTCTCCTCTCGCCCGACTTTGTGGTACCGTACGAATGAACATTGATCTTTTCTCCGGGTTCGGGGGACCCAAAACGAAGCTGCTTACCTGTTGGGTTGTGAGGCTTTTCAGGGGAAAGCATTTCTGCTCCCTTGAGGCTCACTGCGCTCAATTGGGCTTACAGGTCCGGGTGTTCCGTGTACCAGGGACATTGTAAGCAGGCATCGCGACCGTCCAAAGCAGTTGCATGGGTTGTTTTGGCATTGACTCGAGCCACAGCCGCCAGGGTTTGAAACACACACACGAAAGGAAGAACTCATCATCTGAAGTAGCTTGGGCTCTGCCAGAGCACGCCACGCAGCCAGGTGATTTTCCTATTGGTTGTCGTGCCAAGCTACCATAGCAGGCAATTCCACAGGTATACTGTGCAGAGTTCCAAACGAAAGCAGATAGCCCCTGTCGCCGAGGCGCAGCTGCCTAGGCGATAAAGCCCCAGGCACTGGTGCTCCTGAGGGCTGCGGGGACAGCCAGGTCTACGCCGGTGGCAGGAGGCTCTGGGCCTCAGTGCCCTGCCAGTGGGCCCTACTTGAGTATAGGTGCTCTTGCATGGGGTGGAGTCGGTCTCAGGTGGGCCCTCCCTCCACAGGCCTCTCCTGTCCCCTTGGCTGAAGCCGAGCCCGGCACTGGGGGTTGGTGGCTGCGCAGGAGCCTTGAGTCTCTGGACAGGCCCCGTGCCAGCTGGGACCTGAGCCCCAGCCCAGCTGCAAGCCCTGCGCTCAAGTTCCTTGGCCTTGC
The DNA here is from genome assembly GCF_030445035.2 of Dasypus novemcinctus. Taxonomy (NCBI): domain Eukaryota; kingdom Metazoa; phylum Chordata; class Mammalia; order Cingulata; family Dasypodidae; genus Dasypus; species Dasypus novemcinctus. The sequence goes on from NC_080703.1 coordinate 512,190, forward strand.
CCAGGTCAGCTAAGAGGGAGGAGAAGATGGTCGTCAGCACAGCGGGAAGCAATAGTGCCGACACCTGGCAGCGGGAGAAGCGCCTCCAACAGCCCCGTGGGATCTAAGCCCCCTCTGGCTCCAGCCGCCGCCCCAGCCAGGCCTCTCCCCGCCCCCCCACGGCCGAGCCAGGACCAAGGCACAGGCGCCCAAGCCCGCCGGGCAGGCCACGCCCCCAGCCGCCCCCGCCCCCGGGCGCCCGGCGCCCCGCCCCCGGCAGACTCGCCCCGCCCACGCCCCGCCCCGCCTCCGTTGCTCTGGAGACCGTGGCTGCCGGCGGGAGGGGCCTAAGGCCTGGAGGTGGAAGACAGTGGTGATGAGGGGGAGAATTCTCCACTCGGGAGTTGTCCCCAGTGGTAGTGGCGGGACCCGTGCGGCCACTAGACATCCTGCCGAAACCCACCCAAGGCACTCCCCGGAGCGTGTCGACTGCCAGGAAAACTCACCCGCCGGGCTTAGGGGTTAGCGGGGTTCCCAAACGCACACATCGAGTGCCCGTAAGAGGCCACGGGAAGGAAAGGGGTCGCTGGCCTGCTAGGACCCTGCTGGGTGGGGGCTGTGCTGGAAGAGAACCTCTGCTATGGTGTCGTGGACTGTTGTTTTCTCCTCTAAGTCTGATGAAAAGAAGAGACAGAGGAAGGAAGCTCCAGGAACAAGCAAGCGGCTCCGGTGCGGAAACTCAGAGCCCAAACTACCACCGCTAGGGGCCGCGGTTGGGAAAGAATGGTTCCTTCCTGGGTTCCAAGGCAGGGGGAGGGGCAGGGCCCCATGCAGAAGGGGCTGTGGGGGAGGGGACCCCTGGGCCAGTCCCGGGACTGGGCTGAGACCCTCTCTCCATCCGAGAGCGAGGGCTCACCTGGTCCAGGCCAAGAGTCTGCGTTGGGCCAGGCTGCCCCGGTCGGTCCCTCGGAAGAGGGGGCTTCCTCGCCAACCAAAGTCCCCGCGGCCTCGTCAAGCGGGGGCCTACCTAGGGCCGGCGTTGCCCTGCAGGTCTCTCCCACGCCAATGGTCACAGACGTGCTGACTCCCATGGCCGTCACCTCCGCCGTTTTGGGACGGGAAAACCTGGCCTTTCCCACAGGTGGCCTGAGGGCTTCTGCCTTGGCCGCCTGCCAGGCCCGGAGAGGCCTGTCTCTCAGAGAGGAGAGGCTCACAGTCTTCCCCTTCCTCGTCAGTGTCCACTCTTGCTCTGTGTTTCTTCTCTGGGATGAGAGGGGCGGGCCCCTGAGCACCCAGGCGACTCTCAGACATCAGCGTGCCCTTTCTCCTCTCGCCCGACTTTGTGGTACCGTACGAATGAACATTGATCTTTTCTCCGGGTTCGGGGGACCCAAAACGAAGCTGCTTACCTGTTGGGTTGTGAGGCTTTTCAGGGGAAAGCATTTCTGCTCCCTTGAGGCTCACTGCGCTCAATTGGGCTTACAGGTCCGGGTGTTCCGTGTACCAGGGACATTGTAAGCAGGCATCGCGACCGTCCAAAGCAGTTGCATGGGTTGTTTTGGCATTGACTCGAGCCACAGCCGCCAGGGTTTGAAACACACACACGAAAGGAAGAACTCATCATCTGAAGTAGCTTGGGCTCTGCCAGAGCACGCCACGCAGCCAGGTGATTTTCCTATTGGTTGTCGTGCCAAGCTACCATAGCAGGCAATTCCACAGGTATACTGTGCAGAGTTCCAAACGAAAGCAGATAGCCCCTGTCGCCGAGGCGCAGCTGCCTAGGCGATAAAGCCCCAGGCACTGGTGCTCCTGAGGGCTGCGGGGACAGCCAGGTCTACGCCGGTGGCAGGAGGCTCTGGGCCTCAGTGCCCTGCCAGTGGGCCCTACTTGAGTATAGGTGCTCTTGCATGGGGTGGAGTCGGTCTCAGGTGGGCCCTCCCTCCACAGGCCTCTCCTGTCCCCTTGGCTGAAGCCGAGCCCGGCAATGGGGGTTGGTGCCTGCGCAGGAGCCTTGAATCTCTGGACAGGCCCCGTGCCAGCTGGGACCTGAGCCCCAGCTCAGCTGCAAGCCCTACTCTCAGGTTCGCTGGACTTGCCCGGGCCAGCTAAGAGGGAGGAGAAGATGGTCGTCAGCACAGCAGGAAGCAAGAGTGCCCACACCTGCCAGCGGGAGAAGCGCCTCCAGCAGCCCTGTGGGATCGAAGCCCCCTCTGGCTCCAGCCGCTGCCTCCACCCCGCCCCGTCTTCTCAGGACGCCCAGCAGTCCCCGGGGTCCATGTGCCGTGCGTCTGGCTCCGCCCCAGCCTGCCCCCTCCCCGCGCCGAGCCGGGACCAAGGCGCAGGCGCCCCGCCCCCGCCCCGGCAGACTCGCCTCGCCCCCGCCCCGCCTCCGTTGCTGTTGAGACCGTGGCAGCTGGCGGGAGGGGCCCAAGGCGGGGAGGGCCAAGACAGTTGGGATCAGGGGGCGATTTCTCCACTCGGGACTTGTCCCCAGTCGTAGTGCCGGGACACACGCGGCCATTAGACATCCTGCCGAAACCCAGCGAAAGCACTTGCGGGAGCGTGTCGACTGCCAGGAACTCTCACGCGCCCGCGGGTGCGGGGTTGGCAAATGGATACGCCGAGTGCCCCCAAGAGGCCACCGGGAGGAAAGGGGTCGCTGGCGTGTGGGAGGAGCCTTCTGGGTGGGGGCTGGGCTAGAAGAGAACCTCTGCTATGGTGTCCTGGACTGCTGTTTCCTCGTGTAGGTCTGATGAAAAGAAAAGAGACAGAAGAAGCTCCCTGAACAAGCCAGCGGCTCCGTTGCGGAAACTCAGCACCCAACCTACCACTGCTGGGGGCCGCTCGCTGTTGGAAAAGGACTGTTCCCTCCTCCCACTTCCTGGAGGGCAGGGGGCTGGATTCCAAGGCAGGGGGAGGGGCAGGGCCCTTTGCAGAAGGGGCTGTGCCGGAGGGGAGCCCTGGGCCAGCCCTGGGACTGATGTGAGGCCCTCTCTCCATCCGAGAGCTCACCTGGTCCAGGCCAAGAGTCTGGGGTGGGCCAGGCTGCGCGTTCCCTCTCAAGACGGGGGTTCCTCGCCAACCAAAGTCCCCGAGGCCTCGTCCAGCGGGGGCCTACCTAGGGCCGGCGTTGCCCTGCAGCTCTCTCCCACGGCAATGGTCACAGGCGTGCTGGCTCCCATCGCAGTCACCTCCACCTTTTTGGGACGGGAAACCCTGGCCTTTCCCACCCGTGGCCTGAGGGCTTCTGCCTGGGCTGCCTGCCAGGCCTGGAGAGGCCTGTCTCCCAGAGAGGAGAGGCTCAGAGTCTTCCCCTTCCTTGTCAATGTCCACTCTTTCTCTGTGTTTCCTTTCGGGGAATGAGAGGGGCGGGCCCCTGAGCACCCAGACGACTCTCAGCCACGAGCCTTCCCTTTCTCCTCTCGCCCTCCTTGGCGGTACCATACGAATGAACGTTTCTCTGTTCTCCGGGTTCGGGAGACCCACAGGCAAGCTGCTTACCTATTGGGCTGTGAGACTTTTCAGGGGAAAGCATTTCTGCTCACTTGAGGCACTGCGGGCAAGTGGGCTTACAGGTCCATGTGTTCCGTGTACCAGGTCCATTGTAAGCAGCCATCGCCACCATCCAAAGCGGTTGTATGGTTTGTTTGGGCATGGACTCGAGCCATAACCCTCGGTGTTTGAAACACACACACAACAGAAAGAACTCATCATCTTCAGCACATTTTGCTCTGCCAGAGCACGCCACGCAGCCAGGCGATTGTCCTATCGACTGTCGTGCCAAGCTACCACAGCAGGCAATGCCACAGGTATGCTGCCCAGATTTCCAAACGAAAGCAGAGAGCCCTTCTCGCCGAGGCGCCGCTGCCTTAGTGGGTACAGCCCCAGGTCCTGGTGCTCCTGAGGGCTGTGGGGACACCCAGGTCTACGCTGGTGGCAGGTGGCTCTGGGCTTCAGTACCCTGCCAGTGGGCCCTACTTGGGAATACGTGCTCCTGCGTGGGATGGAGTCGGTTTCGGGTGGGACCTCCCTGCACATGCCTCTTCTGTCCCTTTGGCTGAAGCTGAGCCTGGCACTGGGCTCTTGTGCCTGCGCAGGAGACTTGAATCTCGGGACAGGCCCCGTGCCAGCTGGGACCTGAGCCTCAGCCCAGCTGCAAGCCCTATGCTCAGGTTCGCTGGTCTTGCCCGGGCCAGCTAAGAAGGAGGAGAAGATGGTCGTCAGCACAGCAGGAAGCAAGAGTGCCCACACCTGCCAGCGGGAGAAGCGCCTCCAGCAGCCCTGTGGGATCGAAGCCCCCTCTGGCTCCAGCCGCTGCCTCCACCCCGCCCCGTCTTCTCGGGGCGCCCAGCAGGTCCTGGGGTCCACGCGCCGTGCGTCTGGCGCTGCCCCAGCCCGCCCCCTCCCCCCGCCGAGCCGGGACGAAGGCGCAGGCGCCCCAGCCCGCCGGGCCGGCCTCGCCCCCTGCCGCCCCCGCACGCAGGTGCCCCGCCCCCGCCCTGGCAGACTCGCCCCGCCCCCGCCCCACCTCCGTTGCTCTGGAGACCGTGGCAGCTGGTGGGAGGGGCCCAAGGCGGGGTGGGCCAAGACAGTTGGGATGAGGGGGCGATTTCTCCACTCGGGACTTGTCCCCAGTCGTAGTGCCGGGACACACGCGGCCATTAGACATCCTGCCGAAACCCACCGAATGCACTTGCGGGAGCGTGTCGACTGCCAGCAAAACTCACGCGCCCGGGGGAGCGGGGTTGGCAAATGGACACGCCGAGTGCTGCCAAGAGGCCACGGGGAGGAAAGGGGTCGCTGGCGTGTGGGAGGAGCCTACTGGGTGGGGGCTGGGCTAGAAGAGAACCTCTGCTATGGTGTCCTGGACTGCTGTTTCCTCGTGTAGGTCTGATGAAAAGAAAAGAGACAGAAGAAGCTCCCTGAACAAACAAGCGGCTCCGTTGCGGAAACTCAGTGCCCAAACTACCACCGGTAGGGGCCGCTCGCTGTTGGAAAAGGACTGTTCCCTCCTCCCACTTCCTGGAGGGCAGGGGGCTGGATTCCAAGGCAGGGGGAGGGGCAGGGCCCCTTGCAGAAGGGGCTGTGTGGTAGGGGACCCCTGGGCCAGCCCTGGGACTGATGTGAGGCCCTCTCTCCATCCGAGAGCTCACCTGGTCCAGGCCAAGAGTCTGGGGTGGGCCAGGCTGCGCGTTCCCTCTCAAGACGGGGGTTCCTCGCCAACCAAAGTCCCCGAGGCCTCGTCCAGCGGGGGCCTACCTAGGGCCGGCGTTGCCCTGCAGCTCTCTCCCACGGCAATGGTCACAGGCGTGCTGGCTCCCATCGCAGTCACCTCCACCTTTTTGGGACGGGAAACCCTGGCCTTTCCCACCCGTGGCCTGAGGGCTTCTGCCTGGGCTGCCTGCCAGGCCTGGAGAGGCCTGTCTCCCAGAGAGGAGAGGCTCAGAGTCTTCCCCTTCCTTGTCAATGTCCACTCTTTCTCTGTGTTTCCTTTCGGGGATGAGAGGGGCGGGCCCCTGAGCACCCAGACGACTCTCAGCCACGAGCCTGCCCTTTCTCCTCTCGCCCTCCTTGGCGGTACCGTACGAATGAATGTTTCTCTGTTCTCCGGGTTCGGGGAACCCACAAGCAAGCTGCTTACCTATTGGGCTGTGAGACTTTTCAGGGGAAAGCATTTCTGCTCACTTGAGGCACTGCGGGCAAGTGGGCTTACAGGTCCGTGTGTTCTGTGTACCAGGTCCATTGTAAGCAGTCATCGCCACCGTCCAAAGCCGTTGTATGGGTTGTTTTTGCATGGACTCGAGCCATAACCCTCAGGGTTTGATACACACACCCAGTTCTTATCGAGGCATTTCTTACTCCAGTGAGGGTTGTGCTAAGTGGGTAGCAGGAAGCAGGCTGAGAGTTTTCCAGGGGAACAGTAAGCAGAGAGGGGTCCTGGGCACATGGAAGGGACTATGCAAATGAACTCTGGGAAGCAAGGATGCAAGACTAGCTCGGGAGGCCGCTTCACCCCTTCCACCCACGTGCCTGCCACCCGGACTTGGAAGAGATGAGGCCGTTCTTGAACGCTAGGGCCTTCCCAATTTCAAGACTAGACCCAGTAGCAACAACTGCTGAGGATTTGAGCAGCTGGGAGCTTAAGATGTATGCCAAGTGCTGAGCAGGGATTTTGGGTCTACTTGAGAAAGGACAGGTGAAATGTAGGGTTCATATTCTCTAAAGGAGAAGTGAAGAAGCTTGCAGCGTCTTGGGGCAAGCCAGCAGACTGCTGTGTCAGCTCTGACCCCCATGCCTTTGGTTTTTGGGAGAAGAGGAATCGGGAAGTGGCTGTTAGGTGCCGTTTGCTCAGATCCGTGCCATCTTGCTCTCCGTACACAGGATGTGCAGGCGGGGGCTCCTGTGTCTGGCACAAGGATGATGACCCAGCACCTGAGACTCCTCACTCAGAGCTTCCTGTTCCCTTCATGGGTGATGATGTGCTCAGAAATGCACATGTGGCCGCGGGAGCCTAGAGCTATATGGAAAACGCTTTTGCCTTTCTTTCTTTTCCTGAAAACAGAGCCATCCCCGCCTTGCCCTGAAGAGATGCGTCGAGCCAGTGCGCCGGGTCTTTCTGCCGTGATAGAAATGGCCTCCATCTGTGCCGTAGGCATGTGTGACTAAATGGCTACTCTGTGGGGCCTCGTCCATCACACAGCTCCTTCCCACCAAGGAGAGCTTGAGCCATGTGTTTGTCACTTGCAAGTCCCCAGCAGGCAAAGGAGGCCTCCCTTCCTTGAGATAACACTGGAATTCCAAACAGCAATCCAAATCTCTCCAGGGCAGCAGCAGGAAATGAGGCCCTGGGAACCCATGGGTGAGCAAGCGGGGGAGGGTTGGAGGCTCTGAAACCAAGAGGAGGGAGGGGCCTGTGGAGAGGTCCACCAAGCCCCCATGTAGCACGACACCTGGGATCCTTCAACAAAGATGGGTTTTCTTTCACTCCCCATTTCTGGACACACACTTCAATCACACCCATTCTGCCCTCCCAGCCCCCAGGCCCCCTACAAACCAAGCAGTACACTGGCACACGTGAGGAGGGCCTCCCTGTCACCAGAGCTTGGAGAAGGAAGAAGCGCGAGGTGAACGTGGGGCTCTGCCACCCAGTGGACTGAGCTCTGGACGGGAAGGGGATGGCAGGCGCCATGGCGTAAGGTTCTAGGCTCAGCAGCCGGGCCTAGAATGTAAGTGGTCTCCTGGAGGGCTGAGCGCTTGGGGGGAAAACAGCCAGTTCCCTCCTGGGCAGGGTGTTTCCCCCGCAGGACACAGGAGTCTAGATGGAGTCGCCAGAGTCTGGAGCCATGGGAGGGAGTTCAGACTCAGGGAACGGGTAGAGTCTGGTCCTGAAAAGACCAGAAAGTGGTGCCCAGCGTTCTCCAGCAGGAATGAGGGCCCACGTGGTTCTGCCACTCCTCGCGTGGCCAAAGTGGGAGTGTGTGGCAATGGGGCCTTGGTGGGCACTGGACCTAACAGAGGGGGCAGAGGCTGGGAGGAGGAATGCCCCAGCAGAGCTGAGCACCCAGGTGGGGCTGGAGCCGAGAACACCTGAGGGCCCTGTGCTGGAGCCTGCGTTCTGGGGCTCCAAGGGAGGACCTCCGCACCCAGGTGTCCCAAGTCCCTGCAAGTGTCCCATCTCTGGATGTAGTGTCCCGTTAGTAGAGACAGTCCAGGGAGGCCAGCGCCTGGTGGCTCCCAGGCCAGGCTAGGGCATGGCATGCTCTGCAGGGTCTAGAACTGGCAAGCCACTGAGAGCTCTGCAAGTCCAGCCTGGAAGGCAGCTGGCAGGGTTTCCTGAAACCTCTGGCACTGCAGGGCAAATGGCCCTAGGGAGGCCCATCTGACCAGGTCTCGGGACTTTGGTTGGTGAGGAAGCCCCCTCTGAAAAGGGACCCGGCAGCCTGGCCCAACCCAGACTCTTGGCTTGGACCAGGTGAGCGATGGGATGCAGAGAGCTTCTCACATCAGTCCCAGGTCTGGCCCCGGGGTCCCCTGCCCCACAGCCCCTACTGCCAGGGCCCCTGCCCCTCCCCCTGCCTTCCGATGCAGCCCCCTGCCCTCCAGGAAGTGTGAGGAAGGAGCAATGTTCATCCGACCGTGGCCCCTAGCGGTGGTCGTTGGGCTCCGACTTGCCGCCACGGCGCCGCTTTCGCGCTCCTGTTTCTGCTTCTGTCTCTTTGACCAATTTTCATGACGTGGGCGGAGATGAGAAAGCAGCTGTCCCAGACACAGTAGAAGAGGGTCTCTTCTAGCCCAGACCCCACCCAGCAGACTCCTCTCACGTCAGTGACCTCTTTCATCCCCGTGGCCTCCTGCTGGCGTGTGGTGAGTACGTTGTGGAACCCTGCTCCCCTGCACCGCATTCATTTTCTTGGCAGTCGACACACGCTCCCCGAAGTGCATTGGGTGGGTTGGGGCAGGAAGTATAAGGGCCACACCTGTCCCGGCACTGTCGCCAAGGGGATAACTGCCAGTGGAGAAAAGCGCCCCCGCATCACAAAGGTCTTCCCACACCCCACCCTCAGCAACTGCCCTGTGGCCACCGTCTCCATGGCAACGAGGTGGGGCGGGGGCGGGGCGAGCCTGATGGGGCGGGGGCAGGGGTGCCTTGCCTGCCAGTGCCAGGGAGACAGTGGGCGCGGTGGCCCCAGCTGGCGGGGCGCTGGCGCCTGGGTCCCGGCTTGGCGGGCAGCAGAGAGCGGGCTGGGGCGGCGCCAGGCGCACAGCGCGTGCCCCCGCGGCGGCCGGGCGCGCCGAGAGGAGGGGTGGCACCCGCCAGCGCCCGGCGCTCCAGAGCCCGCGTCCATTCACCGCGTCCACCTGGTGGGGCTCAGGAGGTCAAGCGGTCGGGAAAGGCCTTGGCCAGCGCCAAGTGTGGCGCTCAGGACATGCAGTACTGCGGGGAAGGCAGGGGAGGGGGCGTCGGGGGCGTGGCGCCGGACCCCGCCCCCCAGGCCCTGGCCAGAATCCCCTGGGCAGATGAGCAGACCCAAACAAGATTTTGGAGTCCCTCTTCTACAGAGAGCAAAGGCCAAATGGCCCTTCTCTTTCGGTTCTCTATAGGCTTGCATTAGCATGCAGCTTCCACACCTGAGGGACGCTTTCAGCACGGACTTCAACCATTCTAGAGGAGCTTTTAGCCCATGTGGTTTGCATTTCCCCTGAATATCAGAAGTTTAGAGACTTTGTGTTGTCCGTCGGTTTCGTGGGCCTGGGGTTGTTGCCATGGTTACCAAGGGCAGGACTGCAGCCTCCTACCATCCCCCACCCACAAGTCTCAGGCAGCTTAGCTTGCCTCTTCAGAGATAAAGAGCCTCCCACGCGTAGCCCACATCACCCTAGTGAACTCTAAGGCTATCCCACCTTCACCTCGGAGGGAGCCAGCGCTCCCGGTCCCCCACCCCACCTCAGGGAGTTCCCGGCATCCTGTCACAGCCTGGTCAACTCCCCAGGGATCCTCAGTTGATCTCGCAGAGCCAAGCCCAGGTATCTGGAGGTTCCCTCCGCTCTTCTGAGGAACGCCCCCGGGTTCCAGACAAGTCCACGCTCTCAGAGACAACCCCAGAAGCCCACCTGCTTTTCCTGTGCCATCCCCCGCACCCCAGAACCCTCACCTCCCAGGATTCCCGACGTCCCCATCAATGTCCCACCTCCCAGAACCTTTCGACTTCCCAGAATCGGCCTGGGGAGCCCTGCATCCCACCCAGCAAACCAAGACCGACCCTCCGCCTCCCACAGCCCCGTTCCCCATTTCACAACCACCTTGTTCTCCAACTGCGTGCCTCACCCACTCCCCCCGCCCCTGGCGGATTGAGTTCAGTGTTAGGTGGGTTGTTTATGGTGGCTGAGGTGGAGGCGCTCTCGCAAGGCCTGGCGTCCAGACCGCTCCGTGCTGTCCCGGGCTGTGTCATTGCAGGAGACTGGGGGTCGTGCAAAGATGCTCACAGATCCGCTTGGGGCTCCATCCCTTCTCCTCTCTTTCCCACCCGGGACTTCTGGGAAATGCGTGTGGAAAGCACTGAACCTGCTTCTGTCTAATGTACACGAGCCTTCCAAGGAGGAGTGGGGTAATACCCTGGATGCCCTGGAAGCTGCCCTGGCCCTGCACAAGTGCCCGAACCAGGCCCTTTTGGATCTGCATGCCCTGGGATCTGCCCACGCAGACCCCCATGTAGGTATCCCCCTCCTCCATGGCTACCCAAACGCAGACCTTCCTTGGGATGAAGCCTCCACCCTAAGCCTTGACTCCCTTGGATTGTCAAGGGAAATTCCTTGCCGGTTGTGGAGTACAACTTGGGCCAGTTGAAGCCTCTGCAGGGCTTCGTGGGGTTGCAGGAGGCGAGGATGACGCGGCCCGGCTAGAGGAGACAGACCATGGAGACTGGCTGATGGGGCAGATCTGATTTATTGAGGAAGTGTTTGACAATATAAGCCCGAGGGAACGGGGGTGGGGCTAGTGCAGGGTGAGAGCTGATTGGTGAGCTCGGGGTTTTTGCCTATCTATGGTATGGGAGCTGAGGCACTGCAGGCCGGCGCGGGGAGGGCTGTTGCTGGCCCCGGCTCCCTATTGGTCCGGGCGGGCTGCATGCCCTTATAAGGCTAGGCGGTCGGCTTGGCAAGCAGGGGGGGGCATGAGATGACATGCGGTGGGAGGGCCGAATGGCGGGCCAAGGGCGGTGATGCCCATACCAGGCCGAGGGCGGAGCGCCCGTACCAGCCACCCTTACCCTAGCGGAAGTGGTACCTACTTCATGCCAGAGCTGGCCAGAGAGGCAAGCCAGACTGTTGCCTGACGCTGTGCCTCACCAGTGAAGTTAGTTGTCTCTGTGGGGACTCTAAGGATTCTGCTGTGGATTGCAGATTAACCTGCCTTAGGTTTTCAAAATGTTTTCCTTGAAGGACAGAATGAGCGAGAGCACCCACACTGAGTCCTATAGCGGGGGCGGTGCCTGCAACAGCTGTTCCTATTAGAATGGGTAGTAGGACAGCTCTTCGCTGGCGACGGCCAAAGAATTGTTCAAATTCACCAAGGGAGTAGTAGGAAACCTGAGGTATTAAGAGGACGGGGATGCAGGGGGAAGGTACAGATGCCCTGATGCACCCGTAGGTGGTATGATTGCACCAGTACAGGTAAGGTTCTTGGGAACAACTCTGATTAATGGTTATGTTGAGGGTACAGGCTATGGGAGAAGGATAATTGGTAGCATCAAGTACGTGGATACAGGTGACGTTTGTTTCAGAGGGTGCCAAAGGGATTGTTTTGCCAATGTTTGGGGTCACTAGTGCTAGATTATATGAAGGAGTGTCATTAAGCCACAAGGGGGTAGCAGCTAATAGTGGGCAGCTTAGGGCTGTGCAGAGGAAACAACTTGTGAGATTCAGCTGAGATGTGTCATTAAGGATGTAAAGTGTATTTTGAATGATATCAACCCAGGTTAGGAGGGGTGAGCTGTGGACTGGGAATCAAACATTTGTGTTAATTTTTGTTCCTTATCATGCATTTCCTTAGCCACTTCCGATAGGTCCCAGGTGACATTATAAAGAGCATATGTTCTAAAAATGGACACTTTCGCCAAAGGCTGGGAGTATCTATCATCAGGATAGAATGCTCCGTGGACTCCTTTTTGCCACCTATCATCCCATGGGTCCGATATGCGGATCCACATGGTGCCATTAGTACGAGAATGATAAAAAACACACTTTGGATTGGAGGGTGGATGCAATGAAACATAACACGTGTGTTCATCATTCAGGAAGCAGGACCAGTATGGGCACCCTCCGTAAGTCTTTCCCTACTCATACTGGTTGCAATAGTTTTTGGTTTGTAAATGAGGAAAACACATGTAGGCATCATAAACGGTACCTACTGAGGTATCTAGGGTTAAAGCTGTTTCTTTAAAAGACATAGTCACTGCAGTTTGACATCCTGAAGGGCTACAATAGCCCGTGGCTAGGGTGGTACCTTTATTGTGTCCACCTTTGTTTTTATTTTTTTTATTTTTTTATTTTTATTATTATTTTTAATTACATTAAAAAAAATATATGAGGTCCCATTCAACCCCACCGCCCCCGCCCCCCACTCCCCCCACAGCAACACTCTCTCCCATCATCGTGATACATCCATTGCACCTGGTAAGTTCATCTCTGAGCATCACTGCACCCCATAGTCAATGGTCCACATCATAGCCCAGCACCTTTGTTTTTAAAGAAGACGCACACTGTAAAGGTTTGGAGATATAATTCTTTCTGGTATTTTCTGCTTGTGGTCGAAGTGGATTCTTAAGTGCAGCTGAAAGTGGATAGTAGGAAAATGGTCCCTACCACAATAGGATGCATAATGACAATGCCAAGTTACCCAAAACAGGACACTGTAACAAGAAAGAATGTATACATTATGAAAAGGATAATAAGCAGGAGTCTCTCCAGTGTGGTCCAATCATCAGGTGTTCCAGAATAGAGCAGGAGGATTCCTGTGATGATGGCTCCACAGCAAAGGAGGATTCCAGGGATGCTGCATGGCTGCATAAAGGCTGGTAAATGTACCTGTGGGTGAAAAAGAGTGCTAACCTCAGGGAGAGTTCTCTGCCTTGGATGGCTTATTGTTATCTATTTGTTTGACCAAACGTTCAGGCAACCATTTGGCTGCATCTAGTTCCTTTGAATATACACAGATGGGTTCTCGGCCCCATATCAGAACTGGGTCAGGTCCATGCCAGGTGTTATCCATTGGGTCTTTCCACAGGACTGTGGCATGCTTTGTGTCAGTGTTAGAATGCCAGAAGCGTTCGGCTGCTGAATGCCCTTGCTGGTCCAAATTTAGAAAATTTAATATGAAGAGAGAATGAGATATTAGATTTTTTGGCGCTCCTCTTGTGGGATACCATTCCCCCTTTTATATCTTTTGAATGGTATTTTTTAAAGATATATGTGCTCTTTCAACTATACCTTGTCCTTGGGGGTTGTATGGAATTCCTGTGGTGTGTTTAATGCTTAACTGTTGGCAAAAAGTGGAGAAAACATGGCCAGTATATCTGGAGCCATTGTCAGTTTTTATGTGTTGTGGGGTCCCTAACACTGACATGGCAGCTAACACATGAGCTACTACGTGTTTCCCTACTTCTCCTGTTTGCGGGGTGGCATAGATAAGGCCGTTAAAGGTGTCAACTGTGACATGCACATATTTTAAGTTATCAAACTCGGGAATACGGATTACATCCATTTGCCAGAGGGCATTAGGTATTAGGCCACGGGGATTTACTCCTAGATGAGGTGTAGGTAAAAGGGTTACACAGGAAGGAAATTCTTTAACAATCTTCCAAGCTTGTTCTCTGGTAATTCTGAACATAAGTCTTAAAGTATGTGCATTAATATGATGTAACTGGTGGGCTTTGACAGCCTTGTTAAGGTTATTCGAGTTGTCATGCATGCCTTGGTTAACATAGCATAATAGCCGAGTGGCCTGATCAGCCAAATGGTTTCCTTGGGTAAGGGGACCTGGAAGATTGGAATGAGCTCTAAGGTGGCCAATATAAAAGGGGTGATTTCTCTTATGAATAAGAGATTGCAACTAAGTGAATAAAATAGCCGCCTCTGAGGCATTTTTTATTTGAGCAGCCGTTTCGAGCAAAGGGACTGACTGAGCTATATAAGAGCTATCTGAGAAAAGGTTAAAAGAGGAACTTTGGAATGCAGAGAACACAGCTATAACACCTTGTAGTTCTGTAAGCTGTGCAGATTTTGAATGCGTTTGAAACCGGACAGTTTTGCCATTAAAGACGTAAGTAGCCATTCCCGAGGAGGGCCCGTCAGTGAATACTGACAGGGCTCCAGTGATGGGTTGGGGAGAGGTGGTTAAGGGAAAAATGAAGTCATGGGTACTTAAAAATTGTAATAGCTTATCATTGGGGTAATGATTGTCTATTTTCCCGGCATAAGATGCACAAGCAATAGGCTAGCTGTCAGTTGTTTGCAACAGCCAACTACTTTGCTCCTTAGTATATGGCTGAATAATGGCATCAGGTTCTTTACCAAAATAACGTTTGCCTTGTTCTCTCCCCAGGCAGACAATATCTGCGACAGCTTGGTAGTAAGGATAAATTACTTTAGCGGGTGATGCAGGTAAATGCACCCACATTATGGGGGCCGTTAGCCAGAATACCGCCATGGGAGTAAGGGAAGTTTTACATATGACAAAAAACAAGGGTTGGCTATAATCTACGGTAGTGACAAATTGTTCAGCCATCTTAAGGGCTTGGTGTCCTTCCTGAGTAATACTCCTAGGAGAGTTGGGGTTAGAGTCCCCTTGTAGTATGTCAAATAAGGGTTTTAAATCTCCTATAGTCAGTTTTAAATAAGGGCAGAGCCAATTTATATCACCTAAGAGTTTTTGGAAGTCATTTAGGGTTTTTAATTTATCTAGCCTGATAATGGTCTTTTGAGTGGTTATTTTACTTCCTGTCATGTGAAAGCCTAGGTAAGTGTAAGGGTCTTGTAATTGTACTTTATCTGGGGCAATTTGAAGCCCGTGTGCCTTTAAGGCCCTCTCCATATCATGGTAACATCTTAGGACATCTTGTCCATTTTTACCAGCCATCAAGATGTCATCCATGTAGTGAATAATATAAAGACCCCTCCATGTAGCTCTTACCTCCCTTATGGCAGTAGCCACAAATTTTTGACATAAGGTAGGACTATTTGTCATACCTTGGGGTAGGACTTTCCATTGATATCTCTTCATAGGTTCTTTAAAGTTTATGGAGGGGAGACTAAACGCAAAATGCTTTTGGTCTGTTGGATGCAATGGGATGGAAAAGAAACAGTCCTGTAGGTCTATAATGATTTTATAATACCCAAGGGGAATGGCTACAGGGGAAGGAAGCCCAGGTTGCAGGGCCCCCATGGGGACCATGGTTTTATTAACGGCTCTCAGATCTTGGAGCAATTGCCATTTTCTGGATTTTTTCTTAATGACAAAAATAGGTGTATTCCAGGGTGAATTGCTTTCTGTAACATGTCTGGCTGCAAACTGTTCCTGTACTAACTGTTGGGCAGCCTGCAGTTTGTCTGCTGACAAAGGCCATTGATTGACCCACACAGGTTCCTCTGAATACCAAAGGATGGGGTCTGCATGGGGTACAGGAGAATCAATGACCTCTAGGCTAAATTTCCTAAGCCTTTCCTATCACATTGTCCCTTTATCGATAACAGCTGGGGGATGCCCGATTCAAATTTTCCTAAGCCCTTTCCCAGCTTGAAACCCTGTGAGAGCATTTGAGCTGTAATCACGCTGTTGGGACTGCACATAGTAAGTTGCATTTGGGAAAGTATGTCCCATCCCCAGAGGTTGATGGGGAGGTTAGCTATGATGTAAGGCTGCACTGAACCTTGGCTGCCCTCGCTGTCTCTCCAGGTAAGCAGTTTTGAACTTCTTTCGGGGTTAGTAGTTGGCCCTATACCAGTCAAATGTGTAAGCGTTGGGACAAGGGGCCAGGATTGGGGCCAGTCTTTCTTTTTTATAATAGTTACATCTGCCCCTGTGTCTATGAGTCCGGCAAAATTTTTTTCCGTCTAAGAGTAGAGACAACATTGGTTTACCGGGTGAAATGGCTTGAGCCCAGAAGACATCAGAAGAACCAAATCCCCTATCTCTACGGTCACTGCATTTTACTGTATTGTCAGTTTGTACTAGAGCGAGGATTAATAACTGGGTGAGCCAATGCCCTGCAGGAAAGGAGATAATACTTTGTGGGACTGAAGCCATACCTTTATCTCACCGGTGAAATCATTATCAATGACTTCAGGAGAAATATGGAGGCCACTGATAAGGGAACTGCCTCGCCCAATTATTAGGCTGAAGGTGTTTTTTGGCGTGGGGCCAAACACGCCGGTGGGCAGGGCCTGGACTCCTATTTGAGGTGTTAATACTGTGTGGGAGGAGGCACAGAGGTCCAATCCTGCGCTCCCGGGTGTGGCTCTACAGAGCTGCAAAAGGGATTGGCATTTGCCGGAATGAAGTTGATTGTCCCATAAGTTTGTTTGGATTTCGGGGCCTGGGGCTGGCCCGCCTCCCGTTTCCCTGCTGGGGAGGGAGAGGCTGACCTTGTATGTCGGTTTGAGACGGACAGTCACTAGCCCAGTGCTGGCTGCGGCGGCAGTGTGGGCAAATTCTGGGGGTACTATTAGACTTTTTGTTAATACCAGGGGTGGGACAGTCTCGGGCGAAATGGCCGGGACCACTGCACTTAAAACAAGTTCTTTTTTGCTGTGGCTGTAAAACCTCTTTTAAAGCGGCGGCTTGTTGGTAGGCAGGGCCAATTTCAGAACAAAGCCTGATGTAACTAGAGAAGTCCTCCTTTTTTCTATAAGGTCTAATTGCAGCCTGACAAGCCGCATTCGCATTTTCAAAGGCAATTTGCTTTACATAGTCTGTTTCTGTATTGGTATCGCCAAACAGCCTTTCTGCAGCCGTGCACAATCTGCCTACAAAATCTGAAAAAGGCTCCTCTGGCTTTTGCTTAAAGTTAGTGAGGGAAGAGGCGGCATTCTCTTTGGTAGGCAACCTTTTCCAAGCCTTAAGGGCAGCGGTTTGAATTTGGGCAAACAGGCCAGGGTCATACCTACATTGGTTTACATTATAATCATTTGACCCTGTAAGCGTATCTATATTCCACCCGTTGCCGGCCTGAGCATTACGCCTGGCTGTATCAGCACTGAACTCGGCGTACTCGGATTTCCATAATAGGTAATCTCCCACACTGAGAGCAGAGCGAGCAAGAGTACGCCAATCATGAGGTGTAAGCCAGCCATCGGCAATGTGCCCCAAGATGGTAACAGTATACGGAGCAGTGGGCCCATAGGTAGAGGCGGCAGACTTAAGCTCTTTTAAATTTTTAAACGGGAAAGTGGAGTGTACCCAAACTTGCTCATCATCATCATTTCTTTTTTTGGTAACCGGGTAGGCAGAGGTAATTACAGGGGGGTGGGATGGAGAAGAGTTAGGAGGTTATTTAGGTGACGGTTTAAGCATAGGTTGCCCTGACGGGAAACTACAGCTGGGCAAAAAGTCGATAAAAGGATTGTGGTTAACTGCCTTCCTGCATTTGTGATTTCTAATGCTTTTAGCTGCTCTAGCTCCTTTAGGAGTTGTAAATGTTCCCTCTGTAAGCGAATTTGCTCTTTTGTTTTCTCTCTCTTTGCTATGACTCCTTGGTTATCCTGACTTTCAAAATTGCCAGCACCGGTAGGGCGATTGGGCGGTGGTGCGGAGGGGAAGGGAGCATATGGTGGCGGGTAGTCAATGGCAGTGAGTCTTGCTGACTCTGACTCGGGGTAAGAATCTGAGGTTTCGGAGCTTGAGCTTGCACCCGTTTTCTTTTTGCGCCTATTTTTATTTCTCCTACCTATTTTGGGTTTGGCCTCGTTATTTTGAGATAGGGGTATTTCCTCCTGACTTTCTATCTTAATAGAAACTGAATTTGAATCGATAGGAAATGGGCTAAGGGTGATAGAAGGACTGGATCCGAGGGGAATCCGGCCCTGTGACAGAATCTCTTCGTCCTTTGTAATTACATTTGCCACGACTGCATCTCTATGGCGGACACAAACTATATCACTGATAAGGTTCCAATAGTTGAAGGCACTTATGGGGATTTTTTTCAGGACCAAAAGGTTTATAGAAATCCTGTAGGGCATCTCCCACTCTCTTCCACCACTGTTCATCTATGCTCCCTTCCTGTGGAAACCAGGGACAAACTTCTTTTAGGAAATCAAAGAATTCTAGGAGCTCTTTAACTTTAACCTTTACTCCTCGTGCCTTTAAAGGCTCACATACACTTTCTACAAACACTTTATGCTCACTCATTGCTTGTCCCATACTTTCGCCGATCACTTACCGAGATCCTAACCACACAGCAGGCTCCTGGTGGTGTCTCTTCAAATATCTTCTTTTGGGCCCATCAGTCAGCGTTTTCTATATCATTGCTTGATTTGATTCATCCCTTGGTGGTCGCCACTTGACCCGGCCCACCTGCGGGCCAGGCGAACACGACAGGACGTCTCCTGTCTGACCAAGTTCAGGGAATCTAGAAACAAAGCAGATGACACAGAGACGGGGACAAGAGACACGAAGAATGAGGACAAGACAGGATTCTGATCAAGTCTCATTTATTGAGGGTCGGTCAGGGGTATTTATAATTAGAAAGGAAGAAGGTAGTATGTACTGACGACAGCGCATGTGTTGGTAAATGATGAAGTAGCTAGATTTTCGGTTTTTGTGCCACACCCATGTGCAGATGGTTGTTTGGCAACGTCCACAGAAAAACTTTCACCGCTTTAGGGAATGCCAAATCAGAGCCTGGGGGAGTGGCATAAAGAGAAATAGAAACTTACTTCAGTGAGGATGGGGGAATAGAAATGTAACTGGGTTAGTATCTAAGATGGCATTTGGTAACAAGATGGCTGATACAATACTAGTGCCAGAGGCAGCTTCCCACAGGATTACAATCCATAGGAAAATCACCTGGCTGCGTGGCGTGCTCTGGCAGAGCAAAATATGCTTAAAATGATGAGTTCTTACTTTTGAGTGTGTGTTTCAAACACTGAGGGTTAAGGCTCGAGTCCATGCCAAAACAACCCATACAACTGCTTTGGATGGTGGCGATGGCTGCTTACAATGGACCTGGTACACGGAACACACGGACCTGTCAGCCCACTTGCCCGCAGTGCCTCAAGTGAGCAGAAATGCTTTCCCCTGAAAAGTCACAAAACCCAATAGGTAAGTAGCTTCGTTTTGGGTCCCCCAAACCTGGAGAAAAGAGAAATGTTCATTCATATGGTACCCCAAAGGAGGGCAAGAGGGGAAAGGGCAGGGTGATGGCTAAGAGTCATCTGGGTGCTCAGGGGCCCGCCCCTCTCATCCCAGAGAGGAAACACAGAGAAAGAGTGGACATTGACAAGGAAGGGGAAGACTCTGAGCCTCTCCTCTCTGGGAGACAGGCCTCTCCAGGCCTGGCAGGCAGCCAAGGCAGAAGCCCTCAGGCCACGGGTGGGAAAGGCCAGGGTTTCCTGTCTCAAAACGGTGGAGGTGACGGCGATGGGAGTCAGCACGCCTGTGACCATTGCCGTGGGAGAGACCTGCAGGGCAACACCGGTCCTAGGTAGGTCCCTGCTTGACGAGGCCTCGGGGACTTTGTTTGGCAAGGAACCCCCCTCTTCAGAGGGACCGGGCAGCCCGGCCCAACCCAGACTCTTGGCCTGGACCAGGTAAGCTGTCAGACAGAGAGAGGGCCTCACATCAGTCCCAGGTCTGGCCCAGGGGTCCCCACCCCCACAGCCCCTTCTGCAAGGGGCCCTGCCCCTCCCCTTGCCTTGGAATCCAGACCCCTGCCCTCCGGGAAGTGGGAGGAAGGAACAATTCTTTTCCAACTGCGGCCCCTAGCAGTGGTAGTTTGGGTTCTGAGTTTCCACAACGGAGCCGCTTTCTTGTTCATGGAGCTGCTTCTGTCTCTTTCTTTTCATCAGACCTAGAGGAGAAAACAACAGTCCAGGACACCATAGCAGAGGTTCTCTTCCAGCACAGCCCCCACCCAGCAGGCTCCTCCCATGCCAGCGACCCCTTTCCTCCCTGTGGCCTGTTGGGGGCATTTGGAGTGTCCATTTAGGAACCCCACTCCCCTCGGCGCGTGGTTTTTCCTGGCAGTCGACACGCTCCCGGAAGTGCATTCGGTGGGTTTCAGCAGGATGTCTAATGGCTGCCTGTGTCCCGGCACTACCACTGGGGACAACTCCCGAGTGCAGAAATGGCCCCTCATCACAACTGTCTTCCCCCTCCCCACCTTAGGCCCCTCCCGCCAGCGGCCACGGTCTCCAGAGCAAATGAGGAGGGCCGGGGGCGGGGCGAGTCTGCTGGAGGCAGGGGGCGGGGCACCTGGGTGCAGGGGTGGTGGGGGGCAGGGGAGGCCCAGCGGGCTTGGGTGCATGCACCTTGTTCCCGGCTGGGCGGGGGCAGAGGGCGGGCTGGGGCGGCGCGAGATGCACAGTGCGTGGACCCCAGGGCCTGCTGGGTGCCCCGAGAAGAGGGGGTGGGGCGGAGGCAGTGGCTGGAGCCAGAGGGGACCTTAGATCCCACAGGGCTGCTGGAGGCGCTTCTCCCGCTGGCAGGTGTGGGCACTCTTGCTTCCTGCTGTGCTGACGACCATCTTCTCCTCCCTCTTAGCTGGCCCGGGCAAGTCCAGCGAACCTGAGCGTAGGGCTTGCAGCTGGGCTCAGGCTCAGGTCCCAGCTGGCACTGGGCCCGTCCAGAGATTCAAGGCTCCTGCGCAGGCACAACCCCCCAGTGCTGGGCTCAGCTTCAGCCAAAGGGACAGGAGAGGCATGTGGAGGGAGGTCCCACTGGAAACCGACTCCACCCCACGCAAGAGCACGTATTCCCAAGTAGGGCGCACTGGCAGGGCACTGAAGCCCAGAGCCACCTGCCACCAGCATAGACCTGAGTGTCCCCACAGCCCTCAGGAGCACCAGTGCTTGGGGCTTCATCGACTAGGCAGCTGAGCCTTGGCGAGGAGGGCTATCTGCTTTAGTTTGGAAATCTTGACAGTATACCTAGTAAATTGCCTGCGCTGGTAGCTCTGCCTGACAATCAATAGGAAAACCACCTGGCTTTGTGGCGTGCTCTGACAGAGCAAAATGTGCTTAAGTTGAGGAGTTCCTACTTTTTTTTTTTTACATACACTGAGGGTTATGGCTCGAGTCAATGCCACACAACCCATACAACCGCTTTTCTTAAATTCATTTTTTAAAAAATATTACATTCAAAAAATATGAAGTCCCATTCAACCCCACTGCCCCCACCCCCCACTCCCCCCACAGCAACACTCTCTCTCATCATCATGACACATCCATTGCATTTGGTAAGTACATCTCTGGGCATCATTGCACCTCATGGTCAATGGTCCACGTCATAGCCCATACTCTCCCACGTTCCATCCAGTGAGCCCTGGGAGTATCTACAATGTCCAGTAATTGTCCCTGAAGCACCACCCAGGACAACTCAAGTCCTGAAAACGCCTCCACATCTCATCTCTTCCTCCCATTCCCCGCACCCAGCAGCCACCATGGCTACTTTTCCCACACCAATGCCACATTTTCTCTGTGGACATTGTAATGGTTGTGTCCATTGCACTTCTATGACAAGAGGGGGCTTAGATTTCACATGGATACTGGATGCAATCCTCCTGCTTTCAGTTGTAAGCACTCTAGGCTCCATGGTGTGGTGGTTGATCTTCAACTCCATGTTAGCTGAGTGGGGTAAGTCCAATAAAACAGAGTGTAGGGGCTGAAGACTGTTGAAGTTCATGGCGTGGCTATCATATTGTCAGTCCAGAGATTCAAATCCCCCAGATATATCTTAAACCCCAGCACCAACTACAATTCCAATAAAGTAGCATGAAAGTCCCGTGAAAAGAGATCCCATCTGAGTCCAGTTCCATCATGCAGAAACACTAGCTCCAAAGAAGGGCCAACTAACATGGCAGTGAACCCCATCTGCCACGACCATAGAACCCGTGGGTCTCTTTAGCCCTCAAGAGAACCAATACCTGGGGTTGTATCTACTTTATCTGTATCTGAGACTCTGCTCAGGTGTGCATAAGGGCCATCCTTCTGTCAACCTCCAGACTCTTTCTCAGAGACTCATAGCCATATAAACTCATTTCTCCTTTCCATTTCCCCCTTACATTAAGTCAAACAGCATTTTAAAGTCCTGTTATTATATGTAGACAGGGACATTCTGCTGATCTGCATTGAACCTTTAATTCAAGGTCATTTTCTAGTTGCATCAACAGCTGGTACAACTGCTTTTGACCATCACGATGGCTGCTTACAATGTACCTGGTACACGGACCCCACATACCTGTAATCCCAGTTGACTGCAGTGCCTCAAGTGAGCAGAAATGCTTTCTTCTGAAAAGTGTCACAATGCAATAGGTAGGCAGCTTTGTTTTGGGTCCCCCAGACCCAGAGAAAAGGGAAATGTTCATTCGTACGGTACCACAAAGCAGGGCAAGAGGAGAAAGTTCAGACTCATTGCTAAGAGTCGTCTCGGTCCTCATGGGCCCACCCCTCTCATCCCAGAAAAGAAACACAGAGAAAGAGTGGACATTGTCAAGGAAGGGGAAGGCTCTGAGCCTCTCCTCTCTGGGAGACAGGCCTCTCCAGGCCTGGCTGGCTACCAAGGGAGAAGCCCTCAGTCCACCAGTGGGAAGGTCCAGGTTTCCCATTACAAAAAGATGGAGGTGACAGCGATGGGAGTCAGCATGTCTGTGACATTTGCTGTGGGAGAGACCTGCAGGGCAATGCTGGTCCTAGGTAGGCCCCTGCATGATGAGGCCTTGGGGACTTTTGTTGGCAAGGAACTCCCCTCTTAACAGGGACCTGGCAGCCTGGCCCAACCCATACTCTTGGCTTGGACCAGGTTATCTATGGAATAGAATGTGGTTCTCACATCCGTCACAGACGTTGCCCAGGGGTCCTCCACAGCTCCTATTGGAAGGGTCCCTGCCCCTCCTCCTTCCTTTAAATTCAGGCTCCTTCCTCCCAGGAAGGGTAGGAGGGTACAATTCTCATCCTACTGTGGCACCTAGTGGTGATATTTTGCTCTTACTTTCCACAATGGAGTCCCTTTCTTGTTCATTTTTCTTCTTTGTTTTTTTTTCATGATACATAGATCACAAAAAACTTTTCATTAAAATTTTTTTAAGATGTTCTCTTATACCACAGTATGAGTGTCCTTCAAACAGGTTCTGTTGAGACCTGCAAACATTTTCCATATTTCACAGGGAAGAATATAGTGGAAGAAGATGATACCCCTGTGTGAAGTTTTTGTTGAATAATATATGCTAAGTATGAATTGATTTCCTGGGAGCTATTATCATAGGGCTGTTTAAAAGAAGAATAACTATTGTATTTGTAGTGACCTTGAAACAAGAGCTTCCCCTTGGGACTGCTGAATGTGTTGATGTCTTTTAAAACAATGTGCCTGAGGTAGCTTCTGTCCTCCTGTGGTTCCTCACAGCCTACCTTTTCCCTGCTATCTTTTGTCTTTCATTTCTTCACTCTCTGCCCTCCTCTTTCTAGGGACTGCATAGAGGCTGTTTGGCCGTGACTGCACCCCATGTGTAATGGCAACTGAGACCCAAACAGGCACCCGAGGCACTGGCTAATTTCAAGCAATCTGGATGCAGCCAGTGAGTAGGCCCTATTCTGGAGGTTGTTGGCTGCAGTGAGACCACTAAAAGGGATAAATGCATAGGCCATGGCCCATAAGCTTGGGTCTGTTCAGCAGGTGTGAAACATGGGGAATCACACTTTTTCTCAATGTGATATGTATGCCCAAATGTTGAAGGACTGTTGTCTGACTGAGGTTCTAAGGTAACTACTCAACAGGTAGAACAATTTTTAGATTTTCTCCAGTAGACTTGTCCTTGGTTTCCAGGTGGCAGACAATTGTGATTCTACCCCTGCCACCATCCAAGGGCAGCAGTCACAATTGTCTTTGGAGGATCAGCAAGTGTTCCAGAAAGCTGCCCCTGTTGGTCAACAGTGCCTTCCCCCTAACGTGAGTTCTCCTTCGCTAGTGTCTCCTGTAGCTTTGGTCCCTCTTGTTCTGTCTCTCTTACAGGCTGGTAACCAGCCCACCTGGATGCATGGCCAGGATGTTTCTCAATTTACTCTTTTTCCTGCCATAGAACACCCTGATCCCAACAATCCTGGTCAATATGTTACATCTGCATGAACCCATTCCTTTTAAGTTGTTAAAAGAATTGAAATCTGCTTGTAGCACATATGGACTTACTGCCCTGTTCACTTTATCCTTGGTAGAATCAGTAGGGGAAGATCCTCTTTGTCCCGAAGGTTGGGTGGTTTTGGCTAAAGCTTGCTTGAGGAGGGGCAGTTATCCTTTATGGAAAAGTAATTGGTTTGAAGAATGCAGTGCTCATGCTGAGCATAATCAGGCTCACAATATGGCCATTACCTTGTGCATGCTTATGGGCACTGGGGCCTATGAGCCTTTGCAACAAATACAACATCCCACACAGGGCAAATTGCTAAATAAAGCCCTTGTTAGTGAAATCATGCTCATAAGAAAACTCTGTTAAAGTTTTAACTAAGATAAGGAAAATATTCTGGCAGCAACTGTGCAACCCCTGCTGCCTACATGATAATGTGGTTGTGGGCTAGTGGGGGCTGATAGAGTTAAAATCCTGGAAGAGGAGGAAAATATGGCAACATTGGTGTTTTGTTTTCTTTCCATGCTGATTCTGTTTGGGCCTATTTAGCCTGATGTAGGCTATGGGTGGGGGCTGTGTGTCTCTTCATAAATAACCCAAGCTGTGAATATCAGACAATAAGAAGCTGTGTGTATTAGACAATAAGAGCCACAGCCCTGCCCTTGGTAACCATGCCAACTACTCCTGTCCTGGAAAAGCAATTGATATAGGCTCTATACTCTTTGAACATTCAAGAAGGATGCAAACTAAATATATTAATTCAAGCCTACCTGGAATGTAAGAAATATGTGTTAACTCAAGCTTATGTTGTACTAAAAAAAAGCATCATTTGACTCTTCCTCTGTATAAAAAGAACCCAAAAATCATATCTGGGGCTCAGGGTTTTCAACAAGAGTTCCTGAGCCTGGTCAATTGTTAGTAAATTTTTTCTTCCCAAAATTATTACTGCGCCCTGGTCTTCCATACACAATTATTGAATCTCTCAGCTTCTGCAACAAGCCAAATTAATAAAATTAGTCCAAATTTTTTATCAAGGTGTTAAAAAGAATTTTCAGTTTTGAGTCAGTAGCTCACTCCTGAACTTCAAGTCTCAGTGTAGTATAAAAGAGTAGTAACCCAAAAATTTGTGTTAACTGTTTAACATCTAAAAGCTTAACTGCATTTATGCTGTTCAAGTTATCTTAACTTGTTGCTAATAAATAATAAAAGTATTTCCAAAAATAAGCTTGCATGTTACAGGCAACAAGATTCCAGAAGAAACCTTAAAAGCAGTAAAATCTAAGATGTGAAATGATGGAGAACTTAAAAACAACTACACCAAAAAAGTAAGAATTATAAGTCAAATTGTAAATTTTATGTTTCTGTTGGTGTGTTGTATGTAATTGTTTTTGTGTTTTGCTGTTCAATGTCAGTGTATATTTTAATATCTCTGGGTGGTAATATGAATTGATATATAAAAATTTCTACAAAAGCTCTATTCAAATGACCAAAAATTAAATAAGCATTTATATTAATACATAAGTTTACATGTTAATGAGACCTCTACAATGATAAAAATTATAAGTCTTGGTTAATGAAATTACTATAAGTTTCTTCATACATAATAGTTCTTGCCTAAATTGAAATGAATAATTTCTTTTTCTTCACAGGATAAAATAAAAGATATAAAACTTAAATGAATATTTAAAAAGGTAAAAAGTTCATGGGAGTGCTGACTAAAATTTAATAAGTTTGCTTGTGAAAGTGTGTTTGTCCTAAAAGAAGATGGCTAGTTTTCATAAGATCAGAACGAACATATGCAGGACAGGACTTGAAAACATGTGGCAAACTGTATTAGCTATTGTGGTAACTTTATGTAAAGGAATGTTTCTGTAAAGGTGAAATTTCTCTTAAAGTAATTATAGCCTACATAGTTAAAAATAATTATAAGAAGTTTGTGGAAGCATTGTTTAAATTAAAGTGTTTAAATGGCAAATTCCAAAGCGTCATTATTAAACATAAACTGAAATAATAATAAAAACAAAAAGTAATGTGAGTAACAGGAAATCATGTAGGCAATCAGCATCACTTGCCAACTTGTTTCTAAAAGACTGTTTCTACTACTGCATGCTACTAAGTATTTAAAGTGAAGAAATGTTATATTTGCATATAAGCAAACTGAATCATTATTTTAACAAGTTTGTTTACTGTTGAAAGTAATTGTATGTTTTAAGAAGTTTGCTTGGAGACACTTTCCAGAAACATTTTGGTAACTTATATAAGTAAGATGTATAAGACAAAGTGATTGGTTTTTAAGAAAGAGTAAAATGTGGGACAAAACCTGAATAAATACAGAAAGTGCAGAAAGTTTGTGGAAAAGGAATTTTTATGGTTAAAGTTGACTAAGATTTGATAGGTCTATCTATAAGGTTTTAAAAACTTTAATAGTATACTAATACAAAGTTAAATATTGTTATTTCTCAAAGTTTCTGATGTCATCAGTCTGTTTTAGTAAAAGTTTTTAAACAGTTTTTCTCCTGAATAATCAGTATAAAAAAGTCTTTTTTATCAGAATAGCTTTTTGTAATTTAACCTATCATTTCCTTGGTTTTCTAAGAAAAAGCAAGTCTTCTCACTTTTGAAGGAATGTAGTATTCAAACCTGCTTTCTTGAAGTCAAATCCTGAAAAGTATCTTTTTATTTCAAACTGTTAAAAAAGATTTGTTCTTTTACCTTGAAAAAATAAAATGATAAAATAGTTAAGTTCCTTTGATATGTTGTGGGTTGAATGGAGAGTGTTTAAAAGTGTTATAAGTGCTAAAGAGATTCTTTAACCCTCTGTTAAGTGAAGTTGTATTGTTGTAGAAGTTGAGAGAGGTACAATTATTTGCATATAGAAAGGCCAGGACTCAGGAATAATTTTGGGAAGGAAAGAAAGATTTATTTATGACTAGCTGGACTCAGCTTTTCATTCAAAATCTGAACCCTGAACAAGATTTTTGAGTTCTTTTTATACGGAAGATGGGGCAAATGGTCCTTTGTTTCAGTGCTCAGTAAGCTTGAATTAACATATATCTTCCAAATTCTAGGTAAGATTTTAGCATGGACTTCATACATTCTAAGTAAGCTTTTAGCACATTTGTTTTGCATTACCCCTGAATGTTTAAAGTTTGTAGAGTTTGTATTGCTAACTTGTTTTTCTGGGACTGCACTTGTCATGGTTACCAAGGGCAGGGCTGCAGTTTTCAGTGTCCCAAATGCACAGCTCAAGACACATACAGCACAGGTTATCTACGGAGAGATGAACAGACCCTCCCACACATAGCCTACATCAGTATGAGTAGAAAGTTCATGTAAATACTTAAAGAGTATATAAAATTCCTGAAAATTTAATAGTGTTTCACCATAATATTAAAGTATAATATGGTTAATCATCATTTTAATTATTATTAAAAATAGTATGTGTCACCAAAACAACCTCTTACCATAAATTAAAGTAATACCACTGCTGTATGCCACAGTCCCAAATATTGTTAGTTTGTTACAAGAAATTAATATTCAGTTATATTATTATCACTTTGTTTTAAAACTTACTAGTATCTTCTTAGGGAAATCAAGTCAGCCTACATTCTCCTATCTGTAGAAAAGCCAACAACGGACTTTTGCAGTGCCTCCCCAAGGATTTGTGCATAGCTAAGCCATCTGTCCTGGCCTTGTGGCAAAAAATCTGAGAAGAGGCAAAGTGGCTCCACCAAAAAGGTGAACATCATAAGTACCAAACCTCATGGTGCCTAGCCCAGCAGTTCCTGCTGCCTGTTACCTACCAACAACTCATAAACGTCATCCATGAGTGTTCTTCATGCTCACTTCAATGACTGTGACATTGGTTCCCTCCTGGTCTTGAAAGGGATGAGCCCTCAGAAGCATGCTACAAACCCTCTGCCGAATAATACAACAAGAAACCACCCAAGCTATATTCAGTACTTTGCAAAAACAAAGAGGGGGAAATATGTAGTTATGGATGGAGGTTAAAATACTTCAATGAGAACTGTGGCAATTGGTAGCTGTCACTCATCAAATTATTAATATTACAGATCCTGGAACTGCAAACTATCCCTTGGAGTCTACTTATGGACTTCAGGCCTGTGAGCCTCCTTATGTTATTATAGAAGGAACTGTTAATATCACTATTGGAGAAAAATGGCATTCACTGGGACATGGAGACTGATTGACCACAGGCAGAAAAATAATTTATTGAGAAGCTCTCCCAGTGGAGGGGGTCTGAAGAACAGACTTCAGCCCCCCCACCAGCATGATGGGGGTCTGAAGAGAGGCTTCAGTGCACTCCTGGAAAGGGGGGGGGCTTGAATTTATACAGAAATTTCCTAGGAGGGGAAATGATAGTGCGAGGGGGATTGAGGGTCTGAGTGAGGTAGTGCGCAGGGGTTGAGGGAGTTTATGGCTTTTTGGAATGCTGCAGGAGCAGGTGTTTTTTCATCTGTAGGGATTAAAAGATATGTAAATATTGAAGGCTTCCATCTCCCTCTCCCTCTGATATGCAGGTAGAGATAGTAAAGATCTCCATCTACCTCTGATATGCAGATGGTGAAGATCTCTATCTCCCTTTATTCCTGTCTCTATGAGGTTTCTTTAACCTGTGGGAAAGTGCCATGCTATGCCCTCAGACCCAGGGGAGGGGGCTTGCCTTTTCCCAATGCATATCAGGGGAAACTGAGCTACAGCTTAATTGTTGCAAATCTCTAACATTCCTAATTCTTTGTTTATATATATATAGGGGAACTGGGTATTGGGGTGTATGGTACTGGGCAGGATGGGAGGGTGAGGGGATTTTGGGTGTTGGCTCTGTCTGGCTACTTCCTGCTGTCAAGGGGCAAAGAAAAGAAGTTCTCTTCCATCCTGTATAGCAGGCTGTGGTTTTAGGTCCCGTAGACATTGATATTGTTGTTCACATAGCAGAGAGACACCATTTACATATTCCTGGGTTATTGACTATATGATTTGGTGTATGAATTGGACAAGAAGCTGTAAGAGACAAGGACAAAAAATAAGCAGGCAATACTGTTAATAATAATGTTATAATGGGTAAAAGGATTGATTTTATGGGTGATGAAAAATAAAAAAGGAATGAGGATAGCCATGGTTTATTTTCATAATTATTATTTTGGGTTCTCTGAATGATTTCTATATTTTTCTTAGGACTTTAAGATTTTCTTTTACCTGACTGTGGCGGCTTGCTCGGTCGGTAGAGGTGGGGTCTGGCTGCGGACGAGGGGTCGGTCCAGCTTAGGATGAGGGGTCGGTCCCACTTGGGACGAGCGGTCAGTCTGGCAGCAGACGAGGGGTTGGTCTCACAGGGGTTGCGTGGTTCGGCTGACGGGGTTGCCCGGCGAAGCCAGCGATGAAGGGGTTGCCCGGAGAAGCAGGTGACGAACTGGGGACAAGGGAGGCCAGGCCCTTGTCGGGGGCTCTCAGGACTGGAGGGCGCACAGCAGAAGAACTACCGTGGAGACAAGGTAAACATGCAAGTCCACTTTATTGAGGGAGAGGCAACAGTTTTATAGGGGCTGGGGAAGGCTGATTGGTCGAAGCCATGCCCTGTTCTGATTGGCTGCCGGAGAAAGGTCAGTGGGTGGTACTGGATGGGGGAGGGGTGGTGGTTAGGGATTGGCTGTCGCTGTTGCTGGGGGAAGGGGCAGGGTTTAGTGATTGGAGGTTGCTGTTGCTGGGGTAGAGGGCAGACTTGAGTTTCCCGCCCATGCCTGGCTGTTGCTGCTGTCAGGGGAGGGGAAAAGGGCAGACTGGAATTTTCTGCCCTGTGCCTGAGCAGGGAGAAAGAAGAAGAAGGGTGCCACCCCACAGGCATCGTGTGGCGCCATCCAGGAGGAGCGCGGCCGCGGAAGCATGGCTGCCGAGAAGGGGAGACCCGAGGGCACTCTGCGCCCATGCCGAGCTCCCTTCAGGGGTGGCGGTGAGTCCGACCAGCCAGCCTATTATGGGGGCAGCGGCTTGGCCTGCCACGGCTGCTCCCCCGCCAGGCCAGCAAACCACACTTCAGCCCGAGGGGTGACCGCACCTGACCAGTTCTGTTAATGTAAAAACAACAAGTTTCATTTATGATTGCACAAGGACAGGGGTGGGGGTTTGTGGTCATCTGTTAACTGTCTGATATTGGGGCAGGGGAGGCCTGAAAATTACAAAAGTAGAAGGGTATTTTTATGTACACTGTTTGCATTGTAATTTAACTAATGTGTTACTACTGCTAATTGGGATGATGATCTTTTGATAGTTCATCAGCCTACTTTTGTTATGCCTCCTGCACACTTAATCAACCCTTGGCTAAATGCTTTAGAGGAAACTGTTATCTCCCTGGGCAATCAACTTGATGCTTTGCAATATTGGAGGCACCTACAGTGTCATCCTCAATATGCTTTTGTTTGTTTTACCCCCATATTATTCAGTGATACAATACAGAATTGGACGGCTGGCCATTTCCATTTACAAGGGATTTAGAATCATGAACATATTAGTAAAGATTTATGGAACCTACATGATGAGATCCTGGCCCTCCAATTAGCTCTTCTTGCTGCCTTAAATCCTGAAGCTATTTCTAACAGTCTGTTAAGCAATTTGCAAAATTTCAGTCCTTGGGACTTCCTCCTCCATCACAGCTTTTGGTATCTCTTAGCCCTGGCCGACCTTTTGCAGGGCACTGAAATCTGGAGCGATCAGACATGAATGTAGACTGTGTGTCTCCTTAGCCACCAGAAGTACCAGTTCCTGTGGTTGTACCTACTCAGCTGGTCTTTGGTAAGAAGGTGTAGTAGCAGAGAAGTCAGGTGTATGCAGTATCAAAGGCCAGGACATGAGAACTCTGGAAGCAAGATGGTTTATTTGAACCAGCTGGACTTGATGGGCTCCTGTGCTAATAAAAACTGAGTGCCTAATAGAATTTTTGGGTACGTTTTATACAGAAGAAATAAGGGGGGGGGAAGCTAATGGTGGTTGTATGCAAAAGAACTTTTTGTGAGTTTCTTCAAGTGTTTTACCTGACTATTAGATAGGTTATTTCCTCTAGGTAAGCTTGATTTAACACATATCCCCCACAGTCAGTAGGTATGACACATTTGGCTTGCATCCTCTCTGAATATCCAAAGCTTATAGAGTTTATACTTCTCAATTGGTTTTCTAGACATATTTGGAAATAAAATAAGTTTGAATCTATGCACAGGCTATATTACTTCCCTCCTTTGATGCATGCTTAAGGTTATTAGGCTTTGGCATCACTATTGTCAGAATCTCTCTGGAGTGACTGGTATGTATATAGAGCCATGAGATGGGCAGCTGTCTGCCTTTTTACTATACCATTTATTAGGGTGTGCATTCTGTTTTTGATGAAAGGGAGGATGCAAGGAAGTATGGTGCATCCTCCTATGATGAAGACAATTATTCCCAGTAGAAGCTTGAAATTGTTTACTATTCACTGTCAGCTTCCAATGGGATTACTTAAATTCCACCCATTCCAGCTCTGCACTGGAACATGAGCAATTTTTACCATTTTGCTTGTAATTTCATCAATAACCTTTCCAGTGCTGTCTAGTTCAAGGTAGCAGTTAGAGAGATTGAATTTTCCA
This sequence comes from Dasypus novemcinctus, assembly GCF_030445035.2. Taxonomy (NCBI): domain Eukaryota; kingdom Metazoa; phylum Chordata; class Mammalia; order Cingulata; family Dasypodidae; genus Dasypus; species Dasypus novemcinctus. Next base: position 543,622 of record NC_080703.1, read on the forward strand.
CAAATTCCCCCTTTAGCTGCCAGGAGATAGTGTAGGGTGAGATGGTTTTGATAGATAGCATTTCTGAATTTAGTTTGCTGTTGGGCTAGTAGGTTTAGAGCATGGGCAGTTTCATTAGTTATTATTTCCACCATGGCTTGCAAGTGGGTGATTCAGTTTAGCATATAGATGAGGGTTCAATAACTTCACATGTCATCCTCTGCCTGAGATGCTGGCCCATAGTACAGGATTACATGTTCAGGGGGCCATTCTTCACCTCTCCAGGTAACAACAGCCCTTTCTTATATTTTGATACACTGGCTGGCTTAGCTCTTTCCCTTCTGTTAAGGGAATGAGGAAGAAGGAGGGTTTTATTGTACCGAGCATACAATACCACACCAGTTTTGGGGAATTTCTTAGAATGCAACTTTCCCACAAGTCCAGTACAGACCATTTGGGGCAATAAAGGAGCCTTTTGCAGTGGAGTTCCACACTGTGATTAATTTGGAGAAAGTATAATTTATGAGAATGAGGTCAGTTTCATTCCATGTTCCCCAAGGCTCTGTTGTATTGGTGGTATAATTTTGGAATTCTCCCCCTGTACATGTTAGGTTTCCAACAGATATAGAAGAGTTTAGGCAGGCCCTTGAAGCACAATATTTTCCTATGACAGAAGTTTACAAGGGCCACATACTATCTAGGGGACAGCTGAGAGGCCAGTTTCATTATATGTTTGACTGTAATTGTATTCTCTAGTTTCCCAGGGTCATTGGTCTCCCATATTAGTACCTCCACATACATAGCACAAGGAGACATTTAAGCTGCCCCTACTACTTCAGCTAGGCTTATGAAGAGTGTGGGAAGCTGCCTCTGGCATTGGTATCGTATTGGCCATCTTGTTACAAAATGCTATTTTTAGGTACTAACCCAGTTAAGTTTCTGTTTCCCCACCCTCACCGAAGTAATTAAGTTTCTATTCTTACACCACTCCCCCCGGGCTCCAATTGGGCACTCCCTAAAAGAGCATGAAAGTCTTTCCAGGACATTGCCAAACAACCATCTGCACATGCATGTGGTGCGAAATTCAAAATCTAGTTACGCAATCATTTACCGACATATGTGCTGTCATCAGTATGTACCACCTCCTTCATCCCTGGCTATAAATGCCCCTGATAGACCCTCAATAAATGAGACTTGATCAGAATCCTGTCTTGTCTCCATTCTTTCTGTCTCTTGTCCCTTTCATTCCCACTCCCTCCCTCAGGTCTTGGTTCATCTGACCCGTGGGTGGGGTCAAGTGGTGCCCGAACAGGGGCCAGAATATGAGGGATCAAGTGAGGAACACCGATCGAGGAGCGGGCCAGGACAGGAGCATCTCAGAGGATGCCGCGAGGGAACCTGCCTCTCGGTTGAAGCCTCAGTAAGTGATCGGCGATCATGGGGCAAGAAATGAGCCAGCATGAGACATTTGTAGAGGGTCTCCAAGAGGCATTAAAGACACAAGGAATAAAGGTGAAAGTAAAACAGTTATTGAGGTTTTTTGAGTTTTTGAAGGATGTATGCCCATGGTTTCCTCAGGAAGGAACTATTGATGAGAGAAGATGGAAAAGAGTAGGGGATGCTTTACAGGACTTTTACAAAACTTTTGGCCCTGAAAGAATCCCAGTAACTGCATTCTCATATTGGAATCTCATTAATGATATTTTAAGTATTCGCCATAGGGATGCGGTGGTGGCAAATATTATTAAGAAAGGTGAGGAAATTTTACAAGAAGGTCAGGGGCTGGAGGCTCTAGCCACCAACCCTAAGAAATCAGCAGACTGCCCAAAATCCAACCCACCTGATGCATCTGGAGCATCTGGTCCAGAGGAGGACTTGATCTTGTTAGATAGCAGGGAGGACAGGAAACCTACCACCAGGTCAAAGCAGCCATTAACCCATGCAAACAAAAAATCCTGTAAGGAGGATAAAAATAAAGGAGAAACTAAAGCCACATCTAGTAGGAACCTGTACCCTGACCTCAGAAAATTAAAAGTGGAAACTGATGATGAATCTTCTAATATAGAATTGGGTGAATCTGAGGAGGAGACAGTAAAGTCTCGACCTCCACCGTACATTCCCTATCCCACAGCCCCACCTATAGTTATGCCGGTAGTCGACCCAAGGAAGGAGTTATTAGAAAAAAATAGAGAAAAGAAAAGAACAAATCCAGTTAGAGGAAGAGCATCAAGAACTTATATCCCAATTAGAAAAGCTGAAAACAGGAAAAGCAAAAAGTGAAACTAAAAATATAGAGCCCTACGCCAAGCCACCCGCGCGAGGAGCAGCATTAAGGAACCCCCAGGCCTCTAATCCTTTAACTACCTTAAGTGAACCCGAGGTTTTTCCTGTAACTGAAACCACAGATGACCAGAATCAGGCTTGGAGACACCATACCGGCTTTGACTTTAAACTCATTAAAGAAAGGAAAACTGCAGTCGCACAGCACGGAGCTACCGCTCCTTATACTCTAGCTATTCTAGAATCAATCGCCGAAAACTGGCTCACCCCCATCGACTGGCATACCATCGCCCACGCTACTCTGTCTGGGGGGGATTATCTGTTATGGAAATCTGAATATGTTGAGCTTTGTAAGGATAACGCCAGATGTAATGCGCAGGCCAGCAATGGGTGGATCCTAGATATGCTGATAGGAGAAGGAAACTACGCTTCCAATGAAACCTAAATGCAATTCAATGCAGGCTTATTTGCTCAAATTCAAACTGCAGGCACTAGGGCCTAGAGAAAACTACCCACCAAAGGAGACCTTAGCTCTTCCCTTACTAGTATCAAACAAGGGCCAGATGAGCCTTTCGTGAATTTCGTGCATTGGCTCATAACCGCTGCGGGAAGAATATTTGGAAACGCCAAAGCTGGCACTGAATTTGTAAAACAATTAGCTTATGAAAATGCAAATGCCACTTGCCAGGCTGCAATCCGCCCATATAGAAAAAAGACAGATTTGTCTGGCTATATTAGATTGTGCTCAGACATAGGAGCTGCATATCAACAGGGTCTAGCAATGGCAGCAGTCCTACAAGGGTTTACAGTTAAACAGTATCTGGCCCAGCAAAATAAAGGGAAATGTTTCACCTGTGGTGAAGAGGGCCACTTTGCTAAAAACTGCAAGGGTCAGAAGCTTACAGGAGGGAAAAGCGTTACTCCTAGTTTATGTCCTCCATGTTGACGAGGAAGGCACTGGGCTAACGAATGTAAATCAAAAACTGATGCCCAGGGTCAACCCTTACCTCCTGCCCAGGGAAATGGGAACTGGGGCCAGCCCCAGGCCCGCAAACCCAAGCAAGTTTATGGGGCAATCAACCTCATTCCCGCCAACAGCAATCCATTTCAGACCTCTGTAGAGCCACCGCAGGGAGCACAGGACTGGACCTCTGTGCCACCACCCACAGAGTATTAACACCACAAATGGGAGTGCAAGCTTTAGCAACAGGCATATTTGGTCCTTTGCCAAAAAACACCTTCAGGTTGATAATTGGATGCGGTACCTCCATAATTGATGGACTTCTAGTTTCCCTGGGTATTATTGACAACGACTATACAGGGGAAATAAAAATCATGGCATCCTCTCCACAGAATATTACCACTATTCCTTCAGGGAAAGGGATCATCCAGCTATTGCTGCTTCCATTGCTAGATACAAACAATCAAATTAAATGCAATAAGTGCGGCTCAGGAGGATTTGGTTCCTCCGATGCATATTGGGCACAAGCTATCTCCGCTAGTAAACCTATGATGACCTTATGGTTGGACGGTAAGGAATTTAACGGGCTTGTAGACACCGGAGCAGATGTTACCATCTTAAAAAGAGAGGATTGGCCACTTAATTGGCCTCTCTCTCCCACGTTGACTAATTTAAGGGGCATAGATCAGAATCAAAATCCTGAAAAAAGCTCAAAACTACTAACCTGGAAGGATAAAGAAGGGAATCAAGGAACTATACAACCCTATGTAATACCAGGGCTCCCCATTAACCTTTGGGGAAGGGACTTGCTTTCTCAAATAGGGCTTCTCATGTGTAGTCCCAATGATATAGTCACAGCTCAAATGCTCTCGCAAGGGTTTAAACCGGGGAAAGGTTTAGGAAAATCCGAATCAGGCATTGCTCAACCCCTATCTATAAAGGGACAAAATAGCAAAATGGGCCTGGGAAATTTAGCCTAGGGGTCATTGATCTTCCTGTACCCCATGCAGACCAAATCACCTGGCTTTCAGATGAACCTATATGGGTCAATCAATGGCTTTTATCCTCAGACAAGCTACAGGCCACCCAGCGGTTAGTACAGGAACATGTAGCGGCAGGACATATCACAGAGAGTGACTCTCCCTGGAACACTCCTATTTTTGTCATTAAAAAGAAATTTGGGAAATGGCAATTATTGCAGGACTTAAGAGCAGTGAACAAAACAATGATACCTATGGGAGCTTTGCAGCCTGGTCTTCCAACCCCTGTAGCTATCCCCCTTGGATATTATAAAATTATCATAGATCTAAAAGATTGCTTCTTTATTATCCCATTACACACAGCTGATCAAAAGCGCTTTGCATTTAGCCTCCCCTCTGTGAATTTCAAAGAACATATGAGAAGATATCATTGGAAGGTCTTACCCCAAGGCATGACAAATAGCCCTACCTTATGTCAAAAATTTGTGGCTACTGCCATAAGGGAAGTAAGAGCAATATGGAGGGGCCTTTATGTTATCCACTACATGGATGACATTTTGATGGCTAGTAAAAATGGACAAGATGTCCTCAAATGTTACCATGATATGGAAAAAGCCTTAAAGGCTTCAAATTGCACCTGATAAGGTACAGTTACAAGACCCTTACACCTACCTGGGTTTCCATATGGTAGGAAATAAAATAACTACTCAGAAGGCCAACCTCAGACTAGATAGACTAAAAACCTAAATGACTTCCAAAAGCTCTTAGGCGACATAAATTGGCTCCGTCCCTACATAAAACTAACCACAGGAGACTTAAAACCCTATTTAACATATTACAAGGAGACTCTAACCCCAACTCTCCTAGGAGTATTACTCAGGAAGGATGCCAAGCCCTTAAGATGGTTGAACAAGCTATACAATCACAATTGTCACTACCATGGACTATAGCCAACCCTTGTTTTTTGTCATATGTAAAACTTCTCTTACTCCCACGGTGGTATTCTGGCAAACGGCCCCCATAATGTGGTGCATTGACCTGCATCACCCGCTAAGGTAATTTATCCTTACTACCAAGCTGTTGCAGATATTGTCTGCCTGGGGAAAGAACAAGGCAAACATAATTTTAGTAAAGAACCCGATACCATTATTCAGCCATATACTAAGGAACAAATCAGCTGGCTGTTGCAGACAACTGACAGTTGACCTATTGCTTGTGTATCTTATGCCAGACAAATAGACAATCATTACCCCAATGATAAGCTACTACAATTTTTGAGTACGCATGACTTCATTTTTCCTTTGACCACCTCTCTTCAGCCCATCACTGGAGCCTGTCAGTATTCACTGATGGGTCCTCCTTGGGAATGGCTGCTTACGTCTTTAATGACAAAACTGTCCGATTTCAAACTCATTCAAAATCTGCACAGCTTACAGAACTACAAGCTGTCATAGCTGTGTTCTCTGCATTCCGAAGTGCCTCTTTTAACCTCTTCATGGATAGCGCTTATATAGCTCAGCCAGTCCCTTTACTTGAAATGGCCGCTCAAATAAAAAACATCTTGGAGGCGACTATTTTGTTCACTCAACTACAATCTCTTTTTTTTTTTTAATTATTATTATTATTATTTTATTATTTTTTTTTATTGACTTTGTAATAATATTACATCAAAAATATATATGTGAGGTCCCATTCAACCCCTCTCCCCCACCCCCATTCTCCCCCCCCAACAACACTCGTTCCCATCATCATGACACATCCATTGGATTTGGTAAGTACATCTTTGGGCACCTCTGCACCTCATAGTCAATGGTCCACATCATGGCCCATTCTCTCCTCCATTCCATCCAGTGGGCCCTGTGAGGATTTACAATGTCCGGTGATTGCCTCTGAAGCACCATCCAGGGCAGCTCCATGTCCCAAAGACACCTCCGCCTCTCATCTCTTCCTGCCTTTCCCCATACCCATCGTCCACCATGTCCACTTTTCTCAATCCAATACCACCTCTTCTATGTGGACATTGGATTGGTTGTGTCCATTGCACCTCTATGTCAAGAGGAGGCTCAAATTCCACATGGATGCTGGATGCAATGCTCCCATTTTCAGTTGTAATCACTCTAGGCTCCATGGTGTGGTGATTGTCCTTCTTCAACTCCATCTTAGCTGAGTGTGGTAAGTCCAATAAATCAGATTGTAGGTGCTGGAGTCTGTTGAGGCTCAGGACCTGGCTATCACATTGTCAGTCCAGAGATTCAAATCCCCTAAATATATCTTAAATCCCAACGTTAACTGCACCTCCTGCACATTAGCATGAAAGTCTTATGAAGGGAGATCCCATCTGAGTCCAGATTCATCACACATAAACACCATTTCCAAAGAGAGGCCATCTGCCCTGGTAGTTAACCCCATCGGCCATGGCCATAACTCTCATGGGTCTCTTTAGCCTTCAAAGGAACCAATATCTGGGGGTTGTAGCTGCTTTATCTGTCTCTCTGACTCTGCTCAGTTGTGCATGAGGGCAATCCTTCTGCCAGCCTCCAGACTCTTTTTTAGAAACTCATAGCCATATAAACTCATTTCTCCTTTCCATTTCCCCCTTACTTTAGGTCAAACAGCATTTTAAAGTCATGTTATTTTATGTAGACATGGATATTCTGCTGATCCGCATTGAACCTTCCGTATAAGGTCCTTTTCCAGTTGCATCATCAGTTGGTATTTGATTGTGGTCCCTCGTTGCCAGGGAGGCTCGTCCCCGGGTGTCATGTCCCACGCTGGAGGGAAGGCATTGCATTTACATGCTGAGTTTGGCTTCGAGACTGGCCACATTTGAGTAACACGAAGGCTGACAGGAGGAAATTCCCAGGCACAATGTTGCTCTAGGCCTTGTTCTTATTTTAGGTTTATCAGCTCACAAGCATAGTCATTAGCATCAGGGGCTCACTGTTGAACCCTCACTCCCTCCAGGTCCCCGCCGCTGTACCTGGGAGACTGTCGCTGCTCCCCTAGGGACCGCGACAGAGCACCACTGGCCAGGAACCCAGTACCCCCCCTGCTGTGGTTTTTAATTGTTGCCACTATGAGTATATCCAATCATTACCATGCCCCCTGGACATATGTTCTGTACAGCTCCCTGTCAGCCATATATCACCTGTCATTGGTATCCCATACCAGTATCCCTCCATTGCCATTGTTGAAACACTCTGTGGTCCAGAACTCCCCAAAATTTGAAGCCCAATATAATGTCATGGTCCCTTACTAGGGAATGGTATATAGCGATGGGTTTAAAGGATAGATAAAGAACTTGGATAAAGTTAAATAAAGAACTTAGATAAAGAATGTTGACTTGAAAAAATTCCACATCCTATCCCTTTTCTTTTTTTTTTTTCCCCCCCCCCCCCTAATTATTCAGCATTTCTTCACAGGAGTCCTAGACCACAGCAATGCATATATATAATATACAGCACTCCCATACATCCACCACAAAACCTTTTTCCTTCCACAGCGATACTCTTACACCCTTTTCACATCATATTTACTTAAGGTGATGTACAGAGTCTGAGATATTAGGTTTCTAACAAGGTAATATCTGTGCTTACATTATGGTGCATACTTTAGGATACACAGTTCTTTACATTTTTAGTTATCCTATGTTTTACATTATGGTTTACATTATCAGTCTGTCATCTCCTATATGTTATGGTGTAATATTACATGTTTTATATCCATCCTTGTGTACTCTCAAAAAAACTCCTCTCTTGCCCCCCTTTTACTTTGGTTCCACACATTTAACGTCCATTTTCCCTTCCACCTTGGTGCCCACAGTGACAGCCTACCTTCGTTTCCTGAGGAGCCACTTCCAGAAATAGATGGAATAGTGTTCAGGGCCTAACTTGCTCAACTGCCCCAATGCCCTGGGAGCCACCCTTTCTCTCGAGGGATACAGTTCCCTCTATTTGGTGGCATTAGTCCTCCCCAGGATGTGGGTCCACCCCCACTCTCACTACTTGGGATTTTACCCCATGGTGTCACCCACTCTGGCAGAATGAGCATTTAGGCATTCCCCAGGAGCCCGTCCTGCATCAGACCCTCCCCTCCGAGCATTCTAAACAGGTAATCCTCTTTATTATATTTTGATATGATTTTCTCGGCATTTTACTCTCCACCAACACCTGACCCTCTCCTGTGTTCGTATGCTACCCCTCCCCCCCCCCCACTTTTGGGCAACGTTCCCCATCCGTCCCTCCCCAGCCACCCTCAAACCCGCAAAGCCCCAACCAAAGGCAACCCCTTGCCCCCCTTTTATCTCTTCTTTGTGTTCATACTTACCACCATCTCGTCTTAAATTCCACCCCTGCAGACATCGGCTCATATCCTTCCTCCACCCTCCGATTTCCTGTAAGCCTATCATTCAGTCTCTTGCTATCTAGGGCAGCTTGTTTATTTCATATCATTGAGGTCATGTAGTATTTGTCCTTCAATGTCTGGGTTGCTTCACTCAACATAAGGTTCTCAAGATTCATCCATGTTATCACATGTGTTTGTAGTGTGTTTGTTCTTACAGCCGAGTAGTATTCCATTGTGTGTATATACCACATTTTATTGATCCACTCATCTGTTGATGGGCATTTGGGTTGATTCCAACTTTTGGCAATAGTGAACAATGCTGCTATGAACATTGGTGTACATATATCGGTTTGTGTCCTTGTTTTCAGTTCTGCTGGGTATATACCCAGCAGTGATATTGCTGGGTCATATGGCAAATCTATGGCTAGTTTTTTTTTTTTTTTTTTTTTTAAAGATTTATTTATTTATTTAATTTCCCCCCCTCCCCTGGTTGTCTGTTCTTGGTGTCTATTTGTTGCGTCTTTGTTTCTTTGTCTGCTTTTGTTTCTTTTGTCCGCTTCTGTTGTCGTCAGCGGCACGGGAAGTGTGGGCGGCGCCATTCCTCGGCAGGCTGCTCTTTCTTTTCACGCTGGGCGGCTTTCCTCACGGGCGCACTCCTTGCGCGTGGGGCTCCCCCACGCGGGGGACACCCTTGCGTGGCACGCTATGGCTAGTTTTTTGAGAAACCGCCATACTGTCCTCCAGAATGGATGGATCCTTCCGCATTCCCACCAGCAGTGGATGAGTGTTCCCCTTCCTTCACATCCTCTCCAGCACTTGTATTCTTCTGTTTTTTTCATAGCTGCCAATCTTATGGGTGTAAGATGGTATCTCATTGTAGTTTTGATTTGCATTTCCCTGATAGCTAGAGATTTGGAACATTTTTTCATGTGCTTTCTTGCCATTTGTATTTCTTCTTCAGAGAAGTGTCTGTTTAAGTCTTTTTCCCATTTTTTAAATGGGTTGTTTATCTTTTTATTTTCAAGATATAGGAGTTCTTTATATATGCAAGTTATAAGTTTCTTATCAGATATATGGTTGCCAAATATTTTCTCCCACTGTGTGGGCTCCCTTTTTACTTTCTTGACAAACTCCTTTGAGGTGCAGAAGGCTTTAATTTTGAGGAAGTCCCATTTATCTATTAGTTCTTTTGCTGCTCGTGCTTTTGGTGAGATATTCATAAATCCATTTCCTATTACAAGGTCCTGTAGATGTTTCCCTACACTGCTTTCTAAGGTTTTAATGGTCTTGGCTCTTATATTTAGGTCTTTGATCCATCTTGAGTTGATCTTTGTATAAGGTGTGAGATGGTAATCTTCTTTCATTCTTCTACATATAGCTATCCAGTTCTCCAGACACCATTTGTTGAATAGGCCACTCTCTCCCAATTGAGAGGGTTTGGTGGCTTTATCGAATATTATGTGGCTGTATATGTGAGGTTCTATATCAGAGCTTTCAATTCGATTCCATTGGTCTATGTGTCTCTCCTTATGCCAATACCATGCTGTTTTCACCACCGTAGCTTTATAGTATGTTTTGAAGTCAGGTAGTGTGATTCCTCCAATTTCGTTTTTCTTTTTCAGTATGTCTTTGGCTATTCGGGGTCTCTTTCCTTTCCAAATAAATTTCATAGTTAGTTTTTCTAGTTCCTTAAAGAAGGCTGCGTTGATTTTTATTGGGATTGCATTGAATGTGTAGATCAGTTTTGGTAGGATAGACATCTTAATAATGTTCAGTCTTCCTATCCATGAACAAGGAATAGTCTTCCATTTATTTAGGTCTTCTTTGATTTCCTTGAACAATCTTGTATAATCCTCGTTGTATAAGTTCTTTACCTCTTTAGTTAAATTTATTCCTAAGTATTTGATTTTTTTATTTACTATTGTGAATGGTATTTGTTTCTTGATTTCCTCCTGATCTTGCTCATTATTGGTGTACAGAAATGCTACTGATTTTTGCGCATTGATCTTATATCCTGTGACTTTACTAAACTCATTTATGAGTTCTAGAATCTTCGTTGTAGATCTCTCAGGGTTTTCTATGTATAGGATCATGTCATCTGCAAATAATGAAATTTTGACTTCTTCCTTTCCAATTTGAATGCCTTTTATTTCTGGTTCTTGCCTCAGTGCTCGTGCAAGTACTTCTAAGACAATATTAAATAGAAGCGGAGACAGTGGGCATCCTTGTCTTGATCCTGAGTTTAGAGGGAAGGAGTCTAGGATTTCTCCATTGTAAACAATATTGGCTTTAGGTTTTTCATATATACTCTTTATCATGTTCAAAAAATTCCCTTGTATTCCAATCTTTTGGAGTGTTTTTATCAAGAAAGGGTGCTGTATTTTGTCAAATGCTTTTTCTGCATCAATAGATATAATCATGTGATTTTTTTCCTTCAATCTGTTTATATGGTGTATTACGTTGATTGATTTTCTTATGTTGAACCATCCTTGCATACCTGGGATGAATCCCACTTGGTCATGGTGTATAATTCGTTTAATGTGTTGTTGAATACGATTAGCAAGTATTTTGTTAAGTATTTTTGCGTCTAGGTTCATTAGAGAAATTGGTCTGTAATTTTCCTTTCTTGTGATGTCTTTGTTTGGCTTTGGTACTAGGGTAATGTTGGCATCATAGAAGGAATTGGGTAATGTTCTTTCCATTTCAATGTTTTGGAATAGTTTCAGCAGGATTGGTGTCAGTTCTTTCCGGAATGTTTTGTAGAATTCACCTGTGAAGCTATCTGGCCCTGGGCTCTTCTTAGTTGGGAGATTTTTGATAACCAATTCTATCTCTCTGCTTGTGATTGGTTTGTTAAGATCATCAATTTCTTCTTTCGTCAATATGGGCTGCTTATGTGTTTCTAGGAATTTGTCCATTTCCTCTAGATTGTCATTTTTGTTTGAATATAGTTTTTCAAAATATCCTCTTATGATAGTCTTTATTTCTATGGGGTCAGTGGTGATATCGCCTTTCTCATTTCTTATTTTGTGTATTTGCATCTTCTCTCTTTTTTTCTTTGTTAGTGTTGCTAAAGGTTTGTCAATTTTGTTAATCTTCTCAAAAAACCAGCTCTTGGTCTTGTTTATCTGTTCAAGTGCTTTCTTATTTTCTATTTCATTTAGTTCTGCTCTTATCTTTGTTATTTCCTTCCTTCTTCTTCTTGTTGGGCTACTTTGTTGTTGTTTTTCTAATTCCTTCAAATGTGCAGTTAGTTCTTCAATTTTTGCTCTTTCTTCTTTTTTGATATATGAATTTATGGCTATAAACTTCCCTCTCAGTACTGCTTTTGCTGCATCCCATAAATTTTGGTATGTCGTGTTATCATTATCATTTGTTTCAAGGTAGTCATTGATTTCTTTTGAGATTTCCTCTTTGACCCACTGTTTTTCTAAGAGTGTGCTGTTTAATTTCCAAATCGTGGTGTCAAATCTGGGCTTCTGTCCCTTGCAAATCTCCAGCTTGACTCCACTGTGGTCAGAGATAATGTTTTGTATGATTTCAATCTTTCTGAATTCGTTCAGCCTTTCTTTGTGGCCTAGCATATGATCTATCTTGGAGAATGATCCATGTGCACTTGAGAAAAATGTATATCCTGCTGTGTTTGGGTGTAGCGATCTATATATGTCTATTAGATCGAGCTCCTGTAATATACTATTCAGATGTTTTGTTTCTTTGGTGATTCTCTTTTGAGATGTTCTGTCCAGAGTTGATAGTGGTGTATTAAAATCCCCCACTATAAGTGTAGATGTATCTATTCTTTCACTTAGTTTTTCCAGCGTTTGCCTGACGTATTTAGAGGCACCCTTGTTAGGGGCATAGATAATTATGATTGTTCGATCTTCTTGACAGATTTTCCCTTTCACTAAAATGTAGTATCCTTCTTTGTCTCTCACAATTGCTTCACATTTAAAGTCTATTTTGTCTGATATTAATATAGCTACTCCTGCCTTTTTTTGGTTATTGTTAGCTTGTATGATTGTTTTCCAGCCATTCACTTTCAATCTCCATGCGTCTCTGGGTCTAAGATGTGTCTCTTGTAGACAGCATATGGATGGGTCATATTTCCTTATCCAATGTCCCAGTCTGAATCTTTTGATAGGTGAGTTTAATCCGTTGACATTCAGTGTTATTACTATCAAGGAATTATTTGTGTTAGCCATATTTTGATTGGATTTGTGTTTGTCATATTTTGTTTGTATATATTTTTTTGTCTTTTTTGTTGTTGTTGTTGGTCTTATACTCTTCTCCAACTTTGCCTTTCCTGTTTTTTCCTTTCTTCCTGCAGAACTCCCTTTAGAATTTCTTGAAGGGGAGGTTTCTTGTTGGTATACTCTTTCAGTTTCTGTTTGTCTGTGAATATTTTGAACTCTCCTTCATGTTTGAATGCTAGTTTAGCTGGATAGATTATTCTTGGTTGGAAGTTTTTTTCCTTTAGTACCTTGACTATATCATACCACTGTCTTCTTGCCTCCATGGTTTCAGAAGAGAAATCAGCACTTAATCTAATTGAGCTTCCCTTGTATGTGATGGTTTTCTTTTCTCTTGCTGCTTTTAGGATTTTTTCTTTGTCTTGAGCTTTGGATAATTTGATAAGTATATGTCTTGGGATGGGCCTGTTGGGGTTTATGACTTGTGGAGTGCGCTGTGCTTCTTGGATATGTACATCTGTCTCTTTCAGTAGATTTGGGAAGTTTTCAGCCATTATTTCCTGTAACACTCCTTCTGACCCCTTTCCCTTCTCTTCACCTTCTGGAATGCCTATAATACGTATGTTTGAGCGTTTTGCATTGTCATTCAGGTCCCTAATTCCTAATTGGATTTTTTCTATCTTCTTATTGACCCCTTCTACTATCTGTTTGATTTCTGATGTACTGTCTTCCACATCACTAATTCTCTGCTCTGTCTCTTCTAGTCTGCTGATATTTGCTGCAAGTGTATTTTTGATTTCTTGAACTGTGGTGTTCATTCCCATCATATCTGTTATGTTTTTGTGTATGTCTGCAATTTCCCCTTCAAGTGATGTCTTCATGTTGTTAACCTCTTTCATTACTGCATCAAATTTGTCGGTGATAAATGTTCTGAGTTCTTTCACTGCTTGTGCCAAGTTTTGCTCCCCTTCGTGATTATTGGTTTGTTGATTGGATTCAGTCATGTTTTCCTGATTATTGGTTTGGTTTGTAGATTTTTGTTGCTTTCTGGTCATCTCTTTATTTTGACGGATTTAATCAGTTCCTTAGCTTCTTTGTCTGCTTTTGGAGGTTAATTAGTTGTTATTTTTGCATAGGTGTTATATCTTCTCTTTGTCACTTTTTTCTTCTTATTCAAGTTACTTGTTGTTGGTTAAGTTCACTTTAGAAGAAAGTATTAGTGTTGGGGAAAGGCAAGTGTGTCAGCAAGGGAAAAGTGTAAAGTAGTATTAGTAATGTATGTTAACAAAGCAAGAATATGAGATCTTGGAGGATGGAGGTTAGATTCATGTAGATTGTACAGAGTTATAGCTGTAGGTAGAGTACCTTTTATGAAGTAGATGACTGAATATGGGCGGAATATGGTATGAACTACAAAGCTATTGTTTTCATGAGAGAGGGAAAAAGAAAAGAAAGGTAATAGTTTCAAGAGTGGATAACAGACAGAAAACAGAACAAAGGTATTAGAAATTAAGAGTTAGACACTTTGTGTATCAAAGAATGGGAGGTGGGGGGTGGAATATAGTAGAGACAGTAGATGATAGTGGATGTCAAGATGCAGGGGAAGGGGGATAGTGTAGGTAACCTAAATCAGTTCACACAGAAATGAGGCAGTGGAGGATGGGAAAACCCAGCAAATGTGAGGTGTTCCCTGTAGCACCTATTGTGTACTTGAATTAAAATAAAATAAGTGGAAAATGAGGGACAAGAGGGAAAGAGAAAACCGAAAAAAAAACTAATTATAATAAAGAAAAAAAGAAAGACAAGAAGAAAGGAAGAAAGAAAAAGAGGATAAGCAAACGGTGGGGAACAGATAGGGGGAAGAGTGATACAGGTATACACGTGTCACAATTGCAACACTATCTAAAACAACAACCCAAAAAACCCCTAAATAACTGTATATAAAAAAAAAAGGACTTTGGGGGACACGCTAGGAGAAAAGACTAGGGGATAATGCAATATTAGCAATCAGGGCGTCAAAAAGAGTAAAAAATAAGATAAAGTGAAAATAAAAACAAAACAATATGAACCAATATAGATAAAACACAAACGTTAAGGTCCAAAGCACTCAAGGATCCCAGGTAGACCCCAGAGCGTGGTGGATTCAGGGGTGGAAAGTCTGAGACACTGAAGACTCAAGAGGTGTGAGTCTGGGGTGTGGACCGCCAGAGTCCAGGGGACCCAGACCTGGGAACCTCAAATCTGGTCTACGGAAAGCTTAGGAGCCCCGCAGTGCAACACAGCCCTCAGGGATCCCCGTAGCTGGGTGCCAGCCCCGTGGGGGAAGCCAGATCCGCGAATTTTATATTGAATGTCTAATCCCTGAAATTCACCTACTCCTCAGGGTATCAGCCTTTGGACAGCTCCCTCCCTGTGCTCCCACGCAACGGCCACTTGAGGGTGCCTCTACACCACGGCCAGTTCAATGACCCCGATCCCAAGCCCCACCGGGTGGGGTGGGCTTCAGCTGGAAACGCCGAAAACAGACTCTAAGATCCGAAATCCCAAACTTCGCAAAATATTCCCCAATCAGCTTCCAGACGTGTCCTCCTCCCTCACTGCACCCTACAACAGTCTCCCAATTGTGTCCCCTTATTGCTCAAAATCCAATTCCGTTGCAGATCGGCAGCCGGACCTGTGGGGATGGGGCTCCAGGTGGAAGCGCTTCCCCCCCTGTCCGGCAACTAAAACGTCCCCCGCTTCACAAGAAAACACCGTCTGTCTCCCCAAATCAATCCGCCAAGGAGTCTTGTCCCAACAATCCCCCACCAGCCAGCACAGTATCCACGAATTTCTCAGCACCGCAAAGCCTCTAGCAAAAGGAAAAAAAAAAAAAAAAAAAAACCCCTGGCCGCCCCGGCTCTGGAGCTGCAAGAGCGCCCGCTACCGCGGCTCCGCCCACCCAAGGAGGGAACTTCCCGCGCCCAGCTGGGATCTCCGTTTATATATTATAGACGTATCCTCTCTGTTACCTTCCCACTGAATTGACGTCCAGACACCTTCCAACCAGCAAAAATCCCCGAAACAGCGTGGTCCTAAAGAGCCTTCCCAACTACAATCTCTTATTCAAAAAAGGAATCACCCCTTTTTTATTGTTCACCTCAGAGCTCATTCCAATCTTCCAGGTCCCCTCACCCAAGGAAACCATTTGGCTGATCAGGCCACTCGGCTACAGTGCTATGTTAAGCAGGGCATGCATGACAACTCAAATAACCTTAACAAAGCTGTTAAAGCCCACCAGTTACATCATATTAATGCACATACTTTAAGGCTTATGTTTAGAATTACCAGAGAACAAGCTCGTCAGATTGTTAAAGGATGCCCTTCCTGTGTAACCCTTTTACCTACACCTCATCTAGGAGTAAACCCCCGTGGTCTAATACCTAATGCCCTCTGACAAATGGATGTAAATCATATTCCTGAATTTGGTAATCTGAAATATGTGCACATTACAATTGATACCTTTAGTGGACTTACCTTTGCTACCCCACAAAAGGGAGAAGCAGGAAAGAATGTCATAGCGCATGCATTGGCAACCATGGCAGTACTGGGAACTCCACAACAGATAAAGACAGACAGTGGCCCTGGATATATTGGCCATGTATTCGCCACATTTTGCCAGCATTTAGGCATAAAACACATCACAGGCATTCCATATAACCCCCAAGGGCAAGGTATAGTCAAAAGAGCACATCTGTCTCTAAAAAATACCATCAAAAAAATAAAAAAGGGGGAGTGGTATCCTGTCAGAGGATCCCCCCAAAATTTATTATCACACTCTCTTTTCATTTTAGACCAAAAGGGGCACTCTGCAGCTGAGAGCTTCTGGCACTCTAAACCCAGCACTAGCCATGCCACCGTTCTGTGGAAAGACCCAATGGATAATACCTGGCATGGACCTGATCCCATCCTAATATGGGGCAGAGGATCAGTTTGTGTCTATTCAAAAGAACTAGATGCAGCCAGGTGGCTGCCGGAATGATTGGTTAAACAAATGGATAATAACAATCTATCCAGGGTAGAGGACTCTCCCTGAGATGAATACTGTTTTCTTGCAGGAGAGTAACCAATGCTAAAACCAATGCAGCTGTGCAGCCCCCCTGGAATCCTTCTATGCAGCTTCATCATCATCATTGGAGCCCTTCTGTTATATACCGGCACTACGAATGATGGGACCACGCTGGACAGATCCCTTCTACTTACTTTCTTCATAACGTATATTTGTCTTCTTCTCGCTATTGCCTGCTGTGTATAACCCACCCACCATGTGCCTGAAAATCTGGGTACTAAGCTGTCTTCTAGGTATCTCTCAGGGAGGTTTTGGGCCTCCTCCCAACCGTCAAATGCTAATAGAAGCCCTCTATGGTAAACCTTGTGATTGCAGAGGGGGCCAGGTTGCTGTTTTGCCCTCTGTGTATACACAAGAGGTGCACTGCGGCACTAAGGTAGCTTACTTAGAGGCTCCAGACAGTAGCACCGGAGGATACTCAAACCAACAGTGGGTCTGCAGAAATGCCCCAAAGGTGATTCCCTCCATAGGCGGTCATCCAGGACATTGCCCCTCTACGTCTATATACCCATCTATGCACAGCACTTGTTACATTGAGGTCCAAACATGCTCCATAAATTAGGAGGGCTACCTGTTTAGGATGCTCGGAGGGGATGGTCTGATGCAGGACAGACTCCTGGAGAATGTCTGAATGCTCATTTTGCCAGGGTGGGTTGTACCATTGGGTAGAGACCCAAGTAGTGAGAGTTGGGGTGGACCCACATCCTGGGGAGGACTAATGTCATCAAATAGAGAGAACTGTATCTCTCGAGAGAAAGGGTGGCTCCCAGGGCATTAGGGCAGTTGAGCAAGTCAGGCCCTGAACACTGTTGCAAGTATCTCTGGATGTGGCTCCTCGGGAAATCGAGATTGGCTGTCATTGTGGGACCCAAGGGTAGGGGAAAATGGATGTTGAATGGATGGAACCAAGGTAAATGTGGGGGCAAGAGAGGAGTTTCACGAGAGTACACGAGGATGAATATAAAACATGTAATATTACATCAAAAACATATAGGGGACGACAGACTAATAATGTAAACCATAATGTAAAACATAGGATAACTAAAAAATTTACAAAACTGTATATCGTAAAGTATGGACCACATTGTAAGCACAGATGTCACCTTGTTTGAAAGCTATTGTTTTGGAGTCTGTACATCAGTTTCAGTAAATATGATATGAATAAGTTAAAAGATTATCGCTGTGGAAGGGAACAGGTTTTATGGTGGATGTGTGTGAGTACTGTATATTGTATATATGAATTACTGTGATCTAAGACTCTTGTGAAGAGAAGCTCAATAATTAGGAAAAAAGAAAAGAAAAAGATAGGATGTAGAAATTTTTCCAAATCAATATGTACTCTAGATCTAACCTTTAAACTCATCGCTATATTCCACTTTACCAGTAAGGGAACATGACATTATATTGGGATTCACTTTACAGGAAGTTTTGGATCACAGAGTGGTTCAGCAATGGTGGTGGAGGAATACTGGTATGGGATGTTATTGACAGGCTACATATGGTTGACAGGGAGTTATACAGGGCATATGTCCAGGATGCATGGTAATGTTTGGATATACTCATAGTGGAAACAATTAAAAACAACAGCTGGGGGGGGTACTGGGTTACTGGCCGGGGGGGCTCTGTTGTGGCCCCTACGGGAGCAGTGGCAGTCCCCCAGGTGCAACGGTAAGAACCAGGAAGGAATGAGGGTACAACAGTGGGCTCCTGATACTAATGACTATGCTTGTGAGCCTATACGCCTGCAATAAGAACAAGGCCTAGAGCAGCATTGTGCCTGGGAGTTTCCTCCTGACAGCCTTCATGTTACTCAAATGTGGCCAGTCTCGAAGCCAAACTCAGCATGTAGATGCAGTGCATTCCCCCCAGCATGGGACATGACACCCGGGGATGAGCCTCCCTGGCACCGAGGGACCACTACCAAATACCAGCTGGAGATGCAACTAGAAAATGACCTTGAATTAAAGGTTCAATGCAGATCAGCAGAATATCCCTGTCTACATATAATAACATGACTTTAAAATGCTGTTTGACCTAATGTAAGGGGGAAATGGAAAGGAGAAATGAGTTTATATGGCTATGAGTCTCTAAAAAAGAGTCTGGAGGTTGTCAGAAGGATTGCCCTTATGCACAACTGAGCAGAGCCTCAGAGACAGATAAAGTAGATACAACCCCAGATATTGGTTCTTTTGAGGGCTAAAGAGACCCACGGGTTCTATGGTCATGACAGATGGGGTTCACTGCCATGTCAGATGGCCCTTCTTTGGAGCTGGTGTTTCTGCGTGATGGAACTGGACTCAGATGGGATCTCTTTTCACAAGACTTTCATGCTACTTTACTGGAATTGTAGTTGGTGTTGGGGTTTAAGATATATCTGGGGGATTTGAATCTCTGGACTGACAATATGATAGCCACACCCTGAACCTCAACAGCCTTCAACTCCTACACTCTGATTTATTGGACTTACCCCACTCAGCTAACATGGAGTTGAAGATTATCTAAGCAATTAATTGATGATGTCCAAGCTTTGTCGAGCACTATACAAGATATTCAAGATCAAATAGACTCTCTAGCTGAGGTAGTATTGCAGAACAGGAGAGGGTTAGATCTGCTTACAGCAGATCATGGAGGAATATGCTTGGTTCTGCAGGAACAGTGCTGCTTTTATGCCAACAAGTCTGGCATTGTTCGAGATAAAGTTAAGAAGCTTCAAGAAGACCTGGGGAAAAGAATAAAGGAGTTGACTGACAACCCCTTGTGGAATGGACTTCATGGATTGTTACCATATATACTCCCCCTCTTGGGACCTCTGCTTGGCTTACTAATACTTCTATCACTAGGACCTATTCTCTTTAACAAGATTATGGCCTTTTTAAAGCAACAACTGGATGCCATAAAAATGCAGCCCATACAGGTCCATTATCATAGACTGGACATGGCCGACTACGACGAGGGGTCTAACCACTACTTGCAAATGGATCCAGCCAGTAGGCCTGATCCCAGACCATGAATATCTCATCAGTATCTTCTGAGGCACTGGACTAGTCAGTCAATGATGGGCAACAGGGCAAGTCAATAACAACCACCTAAGACAGAGACATGGCCTTTCGCTGCCACGATTCTCAATGACGGGTAAGGTCTAATGTGATTGTCTGTTTGCCAGCCCTGACCTAAGACAGGCACAGTCCTCCCAGAATGGGCCGTCTTGTCAGTCTTCCTTTTCTGCTAAAAATATTAAAGAAAAGGGGGGCCTGTTGGAAGCTGCCTCTGGCATTGGTATCGTGTTGGCCATCTTGTTATAAAACACTATTTTTAGGTACTAACCCAGTTAAGTTTCTGTTTCCCCACCCTTGCTGAAGTAATTAAGTTTCTATTCTTAGGCCACTCCCCCAGTCTCCAATTGGGCACTCCCAAAAAAGAGTGGAAACGTCTTTCCAGGGACGTTGCCAAACAACCATCTGGGTATGCGTGTGACACGAAATTCAAAATCTAGTTACCCAATCATTTACCGACATATGTGCTGTCATCAGTATGTACCACCTCCTTCATCCCTGGCTATAAATACCCCTGATCGACCCTCAGTAAATGAGACTTGATCAGAATCCTGTCTTGTCTCCATTCTTTGTGTCTCTTGTCCCTTTCATTCCCACTCCCTCCCTCAGGTCTTGTTTTGACTGATCCGCGGGTCAGGTCAGAAGAGGTTTCTCACTCCTTGTGGAATGGAAAAGGGCTTTTCCATTTCTTCATAGAAGGAGTGGAGCACAGAATGGGCTTTACTTGTGAGTGGGTGTTCCCAATACCCAACCCAGATGTAGTCTCCTGGGTCTATTCCTCTACCATCAATGCAGAGACTCATTTGGACTCCATGAGCCTGTCAGGATTCAGGTTTAAGGATGGTGAGGCTTAAGTGGTTACAATGATGGCATAAACAGCCAGGGCCATTCCTTTCATGAGGATGGCTGTTTGTTTATTTGTGGCTGTGTTCCACATGGCCCAGGTGACACAGGACCAGTAGGGGCAGTAGTATGCACCTATGTATTTGAACCAGAAGCCCCCCCCCCCCTTGGCCTGCACTTTTCATTTCTGGAGCACACATATACTTGTTGTTAGTATATTTTTGCTCACTGCTAAGCCCTCCATATTTGGTGTTCCTGGAGTCTATAACTTGGCATGTGTCAAATAAGAGGGACACTCGTTGGTTCTGGCTAGTGACAGGGGTAGAGATAAGTAGCTCCCCATTTTGATTAAGCACCTTTATTTCCCATTTGTGGGAGACTGTTGGGGGTTTGGGGTCATAGCAGGTTATTTGACCAGATATGTTACAGACACTATAGGAGATTCTTTGAAACTGACAGGCAGCTATATGGCCCTTGCAGGTGTAATGGTTATGATATATTAATGTGGTATTGACTTAGGCCCCCATTCGCACCTTTTGGATAATGGCTCACACTCTGTGATGCCAAACTGGGACCACGGGAGGGTCAGGGCCAGGAGTAGGGAGAATAACCAAAGGGGCATTGTAACTGGGATTAAACTGGATTCCTATTCTTTGCCTGTATGTAGACCTATCAGTTTCTGGGGTGTGACTGGAGCAGAGCTCAGTGTTCCATCCTCAACCTTTGGCTATGCATGGACCAGTTAGCTTCCGGGGTGTAACTGGAGCAGGGCTTGGTGTTTTGTTCCTTTGCAAGATGAGTTTGGTTGAGTTGTGGGTTTCTGGAATATGGGTCCAGGTTTCTGGGGCAGCTCACTTGACCTGGCTATGGTGTCTCCATGGGGTGCTTTCAGCTACTTTAACTGCACTGGGGGTGGATAAAATGGCAAGATAGGGTCCTCACTATAGAGGGATTAGTGGAGCTGATTTCCAGTCTTTGACACAGGCTGCATCTCCTGGCTTGTATGGGTGTATATAGCTGCTTAAGCTAATGGGGGCCCTTTCTTGGACCTAGTGTTGCAGGTTTTGTAATGTTTTTCCTAAGCTGATCATTTGCTGAGCTATTGATAAGTTTCCTCTTTCTCTGAGATTCCCTTCTATATTTTGGATTAAGGGGGGGGGGGGGCGCGGTTCTGAAAGAGGATTGCAAAAGGGGTTAGGCTTTGCTTTCAGCTTGGGCTTGCCCGAACTTGGAGAAGAGGACTCAGAAGTACTTGCACCCATTTTGGCCCAGTTTCTTGGCAAATCTTGGCAATATAAGTCTATTGCATGGTTCATTCACTCTACTTTCCTGAGCTTTGAGGATGGTAAGAGGAGTGCAGTTTCCATCAGATGTGCAGTGCTTTGGCAATCTTTTGAGTGATTTCAGAGACGAAGGTGGGTCCATTGTCAGAGCCAATTGAGAGGGGTAGCCCATATCTAGGAATGATTTCCCTGAGGAGAACTTTGGTTACTTCTTCAGTTTTTTCTGTTTAAGTGGGAAAGGCTTCCACCCTGCCAGACAAGGTGCAAACAAGGACTAGGAGATATTTATAACTTCCAGAGTGTGGCATTTCAGTGAAATTAACTACTAGATCTTCAAGAGGCATATTGTCAATTCTTTGGACTCCTGGGACTCCTGTAGGCCCCTGCCAAAGGTTTTAGTTTTGCACATGTGATGCACCACTGGCATATGTCATAGGTGATAGCAGCTAGCCTTGGGATGTAGAAGAATCTTTCTAACACTTTTTTAAGATGGGTTTTTCCCAAGTCTGTGTTCTTATGGTAGTGTTGAACTAGAGTTGTGGCTAATATTTGTGGCACAACTATTCTGTGATCAGGCATTGTCCACCATCCATTTTCTCCTTATATCACACCCTCAGAGAGTATCCACTCTCTCTTGGCTTGAGTATATTGCAGCTATCGGTGATTCAGAGGCTGTGAGACAAGAGCAGGCAGCATATACTGGAGTTTCTGATAATTAAGAGGTTGAGGAATGAGAACAGTGGCCAGCTTTTCAGATAGGGATCCTTCCCATGCCACTCTTTTTGCTTCAGCATCTGCCCTCTGATTTCCCTGGATGATGGGACTGTGACT
Organism: Dasypus novemcinctus; assembly: GCF_030445035.2. Taxonomy (NCBI): domain Eukaryota; kingdom Metazoa; phylum Chordata; class Mammalia; order Cingulata; family Dasypodidae; genus Dasypus; species Dasypus novemcinctus. The sequence goes on from NC_080703.1 coordinate 566,474, forward strand.
TGTCTTGTGTCCCTTGCAGTGCATTACAGCTACTTTGATAGGTTCCCAAACTGCTTCTAGTAGTTCTGGAATCTGTGCCATATTTAATGCTCTTTCCTCCTGAGTTAATGAGTCCTTTTAGTTTGTATAAGGCTCAATGTGTGTGCAGGGTAAAGAAGGCTTATTTGGAGTCTGTGTAGAGGTTAACCTTTGCTCCAGCTGCAAGTTGCAGAGCTTGGGTGAGGACAATGAGTTTGGCTTTCTGTGCTGATGTGTTATCCAGGAGGCTCTGGGCCTCCTGATACCATAGTATATCCCACTCATTGATTGCTGCCCTGCATAAAGCTACTCCCACCCGTGAAGAACTCCATGTCAGAATTTGCCAGTGGCTGGTCTTGGAGGCCTGGCCTGCTGGAATATACTTCTTGTGATGTTTCCAGGCAGTTATGGGCTAGAATCCCCAGCTCCATGGGTAGCAGGGTGTCAGAATTTAGGGTTTTTACAAGTTCCAGTTGAATGAATGAATTTTCACGTAATAGGGTTTGATATTTAACCAGGCAGCTGTTAGTTAGCTGGTGTGTTGCTTTGGCTTCTAAGACTGTGATTACTGCATGCAGAACCCAGACAATTAAAGGCTGCCCAAGAATCAATTTTATAGCTTCTAGTGTAAAAATGGCTGCAGCTGCTACAGCTTGCAGACATGAGAGCCCATCTTTGGACTAGTGTCCAGTTGCTTGGATAGATAGGCTACAGGTCTTTGCCAGGAACCGAGGTATTGAGTGGGTGCCCCTACTGCGATCCTTTGGCGGTTGTGAATGTAGAGGTAGAATGGTTTACTGAGATCTGGAAGTCTGAGGCTCAGTGCTTCCATTAGAGCTTGTTTGAGAGCAATGAAAGCATTTTTCTGTGGGCTTTCCCAGAGCAGGAAATCATGATCTTCCCCCTCTGTGGCTTCATATAAAGGGCATGTGAGGACACCAAAACTGGGGATCCAATTGCAGCAGAATCCTGCTGCTCTGAGGAACTCTTGCAGCTTCTGGTGAGTGTTGGGCTCAGGGAGATTACAGATTGCTTTCTTGCTTTCAAGTCCCAATTCACAGTGCCCCTGCATTATTTTATAACCTAGATATCTGATTTGTGATAGGCAGATTTGGGCTTTTTTCTTAGACACCCAATAGCCTTTTTGCTGTAGATGCATTAAGAGGGCATGGGTTCTGTCAGCACAGTCTTGGTAGGTGAGACTTCTGAGAATGAGGTCATCTACATATTGGAGGAGAAAACAGTTATGGCTTTCTGGTTTAAAGGATTTGAGATCACTGGCCAGGACTTGTCCAAAAATAGTGGGTGCATTTTTAAACCCCTGAGGCAATCGTGTCCATGTTAGCTGCTGCTTTTCACCTGAGTTCAGATCGTCCTACCTAACGGTGGAAATTGGCTGGCTCCAGGGCACTACCCCAATACAGAAGAGGGCATCATTAAGATCTAGGCATGACAAGTAGATTGCCAATGAGGGCATTAAGCTGAGAAAAGTATATGGATTAGAAAACTGCAGAATGAAGGGTTATTACTGCCAAATTAACTGCTCATAAGTCCTTGACTGGGCAGTAAACTCCATCAGCTTTTTTAACTGGAAAGAGTGGGGTGTTCCATGGAGATGGGCACTGCCTCAGTATGCTTTCATTCAGTAATCTCTGAATATGTAGCTGGACCTTTACTTGAGCTTTGCGTGGAACGGGATATTGCTTTATGCTTATTGGACTGGCTGTGGCCTTTATATCAATAATAATTGGAGGAATGTCATATGCCATCCCCGCTGGGTTACCCTCTGCCCATACTTCAGGCACATCTTCAAAAGGGAGCTGCATGGGCATGGATTGGCCAGTTTCACTGAGACAAAACAGTCTCCATTCCTCCTGCAGAGGAAGGGTTAGTGCTATTCTCAGAGGGTCCTATGGCCCCAGTGTCAGTGTGGATTGCCCCGTGATGTCAAAGGCAATTTGAGCTGCAGTTTAGACAGCAGATCTCAACCCAGGAGGTGACTGGGCACTCTGGAAGATAAAGGAATTTGTGAGGGACCTCTTTTCCCCCAATGTTGCTGGTCCTGGCTTGCAGGAAGGGCCGTTGGGTACTTTTGCCAGTTGCTCCTCTCACAGTGGCCTGTCTTCTTGAGAGAGGCCCAATTGGCTTGGTTATTACAGACTGTTGAGCCCCAGTGTCAACCATCATATGTATGGTGTGGCCCCCAATTTGGACTCCGACCATAGGCTCTGCAGGGCCAGGAGAATAGGAGCCTGGTCTGTCCTAATAATCTCTATCAGAGTCCTCTATTCCTGCCAGCCCAGTGGCCTAATTTGCAGATTTTTTTCTTGAACTTTTATGGACCCAGGTTTTGGTTTGTGATGCCTGACTAGCTTTCCTGGCTAATGTTTTGGCTGCAGTGGCAGGGACGAGTGGCCAGCTGGGACACTCTTGCTTCCAATGCCCATTCTCTTTGTGGTACACACACTGATTTTGCCTTAGGCTTAAGCCCTTCCCTCTCCTTAGGGTAGGGCCTTCCCAGTTTACTCTCCTTGACACAGGAATGGATTTTTCCATGATTGCCACTGTTAGAAGATCTGCCTTCTTCTTCATCTTCTGACTTTCTTCCCTTCTTGTTTCAACAGCACGGTTGAAATAGACTTTAGTAGCTACTTCCATGAGCTGAGAGAGACTCATTCCAGCAAACCCATACAACTTCCTCAGCTTTCTTTGGGTGTCAGCTTGTGATTGGGAAATGAGCACTGCATTGACCACTGTTTGGCTCTCAGGAGCATCTGGGTTTGAAGAGTGTGCATACATAAAACATGCTGCACAGCCTCTCATAGAATTGAGCTGGACTCTCATCCAGAGCCTGTAGAATTTGAGTAGTTTTTGCCATGTTTACTGTCTTGTGGCTCCCCACACTGAATCATTCAACTAAGGCCCTATCGAAAGTTTATAGTCAGTTGAGCCTGGTTGTGCTCTTTGGATCCCACAGGGGGTCCTCTTCTGGGAACGGCAAGTGGGCATAATGGTCACTGTCCAAAGTTCCCTCAGGTGGGTGCTCTCTAAGCCAGGTTAGAGCTCCCTGCATGACACGCATTCTTTCTTCAAAGTTTAGTAAAGTCATTATAAGTTGTTTACAATCAACCCAGGTGGGTTTGTGGGTCTGTAAGATGGACTGGAAAAGGTCCATCATGGCTTGAGGCTTCTCTGAGAATGGTGAGGTGTGGCTTTCCCAGTTAAAAAGGTCCATTGTGGTAAAGGGCTGATAAATGAATATCCAGTTCCCCCCTAAGCCTGGCAATGTGCATCATAAAAAATTGGGGTCCAGACTTCATGGAGAGGTAGCTGGAAGGCAGGCTTTCTCTCTGCTCCCTCTGCCCCTGGGGCTTCCCGTGGTTTGAGTTGCCACTTCTCAGCATCTCCCCCTGACTGACTGGGAGCACTGCAGCAGCATTGCCAGGGGCAATGGGCTGTAAAAGCAGCTGATCTGTATTTTCAATTGCAGAAGCTGCCAAAGACCACTGAGGAAATGGTAAAAGCTGCTACAGGGATGGCGTAGTGCTCTCTGGTGCAGATGTCAATAAAAGGAACTGCAGGGATGGTACAGGTTCCCTCTCTGATGGTGATAAAAGCAGCAGCAGGGATGGTGTGGGCATCACACTTCCCCATGTGGATGATGACAATGGGGCACTGCTTAGGGAGACTAGGTCATTTTCATTCCTTAGTACTGCTGGGACAGGAGTCATCATATAAGGTGGTGGAAACTCATGTTCATATGGCCCTTCTAAAATGGGCAGATTGGCACTGGACTTGGGGCATACTTTCTCTGGGCCCTTTGCACAGTGATTGTTTGGTCTGGTCCCTAGGACAGGACTCCTTGGTTTCTGTATTAGGCAAATTCTAGCTTCCTTAGCATGCACTACCCTAACCAAGGTGGATTTTGGCTCACAGTATTTTCCCAAGCATCAATGTAGGGGAATTGGTCTGGGTGTCCTGGGTTTCCAGTTACTGCATCATGGACTTCATGGATGATCCAGGGATCTAAAATGCCATCCTGGGGCCAGCTTATGCTGAGAGTTGGCCATTCTAATTCACAAAGCATCCTAAACTTTCCTGGTTGGAACCTTATGCTGTATACATCTTCACAGAATGCACGGGGGAAGTTTTTCAGCATACAACCTAACAGGATCCTACTTTGTGTGTTTCCCAAGATTCCATACTGTGCTGATGGTACAAAACAGTCACTCAAGCCTTACACTTAGTCCCTCTCCAGCTGCAACCCTCATGGGAACTTTCAGCACCTCTTAAATTTAGCGGGTCTGTATAAGCCCCCGACTTGGAAGAGGGTCCCTTTGCAGAGACCACCCCCCCCCAGACTGCCCTTGACCATATGAGGTCACCACAGAACCACAGATCAGGACTCTGCACTTGCCCTGTAGAAGTGATTTTCTGCATCTCACTCAGTTGCCACAATCACACGCACACAACCACCCCCCTTTCCTTTTTTTGGACCTGGAGAGGAGGCAGCTTCCTCCCGTATTCTCAGGAGTACTGGGGCCTCCCCTTTTAGAAAGATGATAAGTCTCCCTCCTAATTTTAGAATTAGGCTTTTCCTGCCCCTGGGGGTCTTACCCCTCTGATGTGTGGTGCTCCTTGCTTCATTCTCAGGGTCTCTCAAAACCACTGGTGCTCTGGTTCTTCCAGGAGGGCTCTGGTGAAGACCACAAACTCTTTCTGGACTAAAAGGGGAGTCCAGGGGCACCCAGGGCTGGGTTTCACCTGGGCCCTCCTGGCCTCCTCAGAGACAGCTGAAAGGGGCAAACAATTGTTGCCACCTCTGACCTTCTCAGCGCAATCCTGGACAAACCCCCAGAATTGTAGTAGCAGAGAAGTCAGGTGTACGTGGTGTCGAAGGGCAGGACACAAGAACTCTGAGAACGAAGTTGATTTATTCTGACCAGCCAGACTCAGCAGACTTCTGTCTTAATAAAGACCAAGCCCCAAATGAATTTTTGGGCCCCTTTTATACAGAGGAAATAAGAGTGGGGAGACAAATGGTGCTTGTATGCAAAAAGACTTTTTGTTAGTTTCTTCAAGTGTTTTATCTGAGTATGGGATAGGTTATTTCCCCCAGGTAAGCTTGAATTAATGCATATCCCCCACATTCCAAGTCAGCATTTAGCACTAACCCCCCACATTCCAACTTATATCCTCCCTGAATATCCAAAGCCTACAGAGTTTATACTTCTCAATTGGCTTTCTAGGCATATTTGGATATAAAATAAGTTTGGATTTGTGCACAGACTATATTACATCTGCTGCTTTCAGTCCTCCATTTATAAAGGACTCCAGCAAGAGGACCAATACCCACCCTAGACTCACTGAAGCCATCCAATCAAAGACCCCAAATTGAATCCAATTCAAGTTCTCAAGCCCACAGGAATGAATTAGCTCCAAGAATATGTGATCTTTCCTGGGCTTCACATAAAGTTTCAAAGTGCCCCAACATGAAGGCCAGTTTCTTTCTCTTGCCTAGTATTTTATTGTTGATTGGTTTTATATTAAAATCTTCTCTGACACTTAGAATTGGCTGTATTTAATTGATCAAATTTTTCCAGTTCTTCATCTCATTCTAGCCCTGGATATTTGGTATAAATTTTAAGATTGTACTATTTGTGTAATTATTTCACCCCAAGAAAAAAGATTCTTTCCTAGTTCCTTCTCTGAGAATATTGATCTGTTCTGTTTTTGTTTGTTTTTTGTTATTTTAGTCTCTATAGTTTTTTACACACTCCTTTCATTGCCTCCAGCTGTTTTACATGATATGCAAAATCTTGGAGGATGGTCACCTCAGAAAGGACTTTCTGAAGTCAGTATTTCCAGTCAAATGAGGACCAGAGACTCACAAAAAGGGCTCAGACCAGCCCCAATGAGCCCTGGAGAAAGGTACAGGGAATACACCAGAAGCCTTTTTCACAACTCGGTGAAGCTTGAATTCCTGGCCTGCCAAAAATATGGCACTCTTTAGAAAACTGTTCCCTGCAACCCTAAGGAGGCATTGTGTCTTTAAACCTTAAATGCCTTCCTCCATGTCAGCAGTGGGGTTGAGTCAATGGCAGTGGCTGTCCTTGTCTGGGTTAGCTAAAACAGCAGCTCAGAACTGGAACTCAGTGATCAAAACTTGCTGATGAAAAGATATGCTCAACCCCACCATTCTCGGGGTAGACTTCCATGTTCCTCTCCACCCACAACAGCCAGCCAGGGACTAGATCCTAAGATAGCCCATATCATGAATGGGGGATGGGTGCCAGCTGTCTCTGCAGAGTGAGCTACTCAGTATTTTTTAAAATTGATAAAATTGTAATTAGACTGTGTAGTGTTCTTTTTTAACAAGTCAATTTTATTTATACATATTAATAAAGCTTACAATTCATACAAAATATAAAAACAGTGGAATTTGGTATGATCCCATAGTTGTGCATTCATCACTTCAATCATTATTGGAGCATTTCCATTATTTCAGTAATAATAAAAAACAAACAAGAAAATTCCTCACCTCTCAACCTCTCTATGATTCTCCTGCTGTACATAGTTGCTATTTCTGGCTACTCTTGCACAATTATTTATTAGTTTATTAAGTTGTTTTTTTGAGATGTATTCACATACACTATGATCTATCCAAGTGTATAATCAATGGCTTTTATTATAATCATAATGTTGTACATACAGTTTTTAGCACAATTTCTCAGCCTTTTCCATACACCATTCTCTGGATGCCGTATAATGCTCCTTTGGCCTCCTGAGCTCCAGAACAGCTGTTACAGACAGTTTCTGACTCTTCAATCTATAACAATCTACTGCTAGTAACAGACACACTATGTTGTTGTTTAAAATTCTCCCTCAGTTCTATTCTAAACTCATAGTTCAGTTTATTTTATTGCCCTCAACCTGTCATAACCAGAAGCAAAACACTGGAACTTTAAATTAAAACTCAACTACACTTGTCTAAAGGTTTGTTTATTCATACTCTTTTGCTGAAGGACTCATATGTATATATAAATCAATAAGATAATCTGTGCAGTTTGACTGCCATATTAGAATCCCATGACCCTGTAATTCCTGAAGGAAGTGATGTATATTTTCTGAATAATTTAGAGAAATGTTGACCTTTTCAGCTATTCTTTAAAAAATGAAGAGTTCTTCCTTTTAACTAATTTATGAATTAATCTTTTGTAGAGGAGCAGGAGCCTGTAACCACCCCCACCCAAGAGGAAAATTCCACAGCCCCCTAACCGCCTATATCTAGCTTCTGTAACAAGCTTGCTTGACTGTAAAACCTTATCTCAAGGCCTCCTCCTGTTGAAAATGTCGTCAGCCCCTGCCAAAAGGCCAACCTGACCCAGACCCTTGTAAATAACAAGAGCTCCCTGACCGCTTGTCTCCCCTGATAGAATTCCCAGCGCTTGATTAACCGCAAACACCTGCTTCTGCATGTGCTTGCTTGCTGAGCTACTGCCCCCTGCCCTGAAACTAAAGGCCTATATAAGCAAACTCCCCCATGACTCGGGGCTGCTCTCCCCTCTGCATAGGATGAGGCAGGTGCCATGCAGCTAATAAAGCTCTCAATTGGAACTTTTGAGTCTGAGTCTGGTTGATTTCGCTAGTCTATAACACTTCCTGAATTCACTGGTTTCTGAACCTGGTCTTAAGCAAAGATCTGATATATAGGCAATTAATAGAGACTGTGTAACCCTTTCTAAGAAGACACTTCAAAGTGAATTAAACTGTTTTTCACTTGAGAGAAACAAACAATTCCCACCAAACCCTGAAAATGTATGTCACATTGGACCTCCCAGGACAACTCCACATTTTAGTAGAGCTTTAAAAAAGTTGTATTGGCTCTTCTGAAAGACTCTCAATGGACAACATCATCACCACCTATACCTGGAGAACAAGTGGTACATTTTTACTTCAGTAGCAGAGAATGTAACTACCAATTTCTATTTATCTGTAAAGAATATTTTTTAAAGATTTTTTTTCTCTCCCCTTCCTGCCCCCTGTCCTCCAGCCCCCCTGCCCCAGACATTTGTTCTCTGTGTCCATTTGCTGCGTGTTCTTGTTTTTGTCAGCTTCTGTTGTCAGCGGCATGGAAATCTGTGTCTCTTTCTGTTGTATCATCTTGCTGTGTCAGCTCTCCATGTGTATGGTGCCATCCCTGGGCAGGCTGCACTTTCTTTCGTGCTGGGTGGCTCTCCTTACAGGGCACACTCCTTGCACGTGGGGCTCCCCTACTTGGGGGACACCCCTGCATGGCAGATCACTCCTTGCACACATCAGCACTGCGCATGGCCAGCTCCACACGGGTCAAGGAGGCCCGGGGTTTGAACTGTGGACCTCCCATGTGTTAGACAGACACCCTAACCAGTGGGCCAAGTCTGCTTCCCTGTAAAGAATATTTTAAGAGACTCTGAAAGAGCAGAGTAACTAAGGATGAGAAGATTTAAGAGTATCTAAAATTTAAATAATAAATCTTTCTCACAAAATTTATCTCCTTAAATGAAAGATACTAAATAACTTATATGTGAATACCCTACTTATATTTTGAAAAATCAGATATTTTTATTTAAGCGAAGGTGGAAATGAATTAAAATATGAAGGATAGAATTAAATAATCAGCTATATAGCCATTTCAAATTACATTAAAACCTAAATATGAACTATAAACAGAAGTGAAAATTTCCTAAAATGAAGTGAATATTCACTAAACCCCATCCCCTCCCCAAATAGGTAAATTACATTAAGGAGAAGAATTCTACATGGACTGAGATACTTTTACACTTCAATATGTATAAAAACATAAAAAGAAATTTAATGTTGCCAAAATACTGTCTGAGCTTTTAGGGTTACATAGTTAGAAATATATAATTCTACTCTTACAAACAAGTCAACTAGGAGAAATAAGTTAGCATAATCATTTGAACTGGCTGCCTACATATTGGGCAGGCCTTATTTTGTTTTTTGTTTTTTTAGCTTTTTTGAACATGTAAAACAAACCATAAGATGTCCTTTTTTTTGTCATGGATGATACAGTCAATTTTAGGTCACAAGGCTCAATGGCACAAAGATGGAAACTAGATTCCATGCATTTCTCTTTATCTTGTGTTTCATTCTTCTCAAATTCTCTGACAGCTTTAATTTTTTATTTTTTAAAGAAGCTTTAGATTATATAAATGCTTAATAAAAAATATAGGGGATTCCCATATTCCCCAACTCCTCACCCTAACCCTCCCACACTTTCCCACATTAACAACATCTTTCATTAGTGTGGTAAGTTTGCTACAATTGATGAACACATATTGAAGCATTGTTATTAACAATGTACTGTAGTTTCTATTATAGCTTCCACTCTGCCTTACCCAATTTTATAGGTTATGGCCAAATGTAATGGCCTGTATCTGTCATTGCAATGTCATGTTGGACAATTTCAGTGCCCCAAATGTCCCCATAGTATACCTATTCTTCCCTCTCCCTCACCTCAGAACCTCTGGTGGCCACCACCTTTACATCAATGATAAAAGTTCTTCCATTGCTAGAATAATGTTAAGTCTATAATAGAATAATACTAAGTCTACTTTAGTCCATTGTTCACTCCCCAGTCTTGAGGATTTCGGGATGGTGATCCCACTCTGCTTCTACTGGAGAGGGGGCTTAAATCCCAATGGGCAGATGGCTGACATCTTCTTGACTGGTATAAATGTTGCTACTAGAAGTTGATGGCTGAGAATAGCCCTCATTTTCTTGGAATTGGGAGGCTTGTGTGATTTTATTATTTTCCTCTATGTCATTTTTCTGAAATCAGGAACATTAAAACCCTCTTCTACATGTGTTGAGTTTTCTAGTATGGCTTTCCCAGGTATTTTCCCTTTATTATTTCTTTTATCTTCAGGAAGTCAATTCTCACATCTGTTGTAATGCATTTCCACAAGGGGAGGATACATTTCATTGCATGAAGTACATTTCCCACAGAGAACTAAGGAAATTTCAGGATCTTCTTCAGATGAGTCTGTATCACTCTCCGCTGCTTGATATACAATAACTTGATAAACCTGATCATCTTCATATGAGAGTTCTTGTCCTTCTTCACTAATCTTCTGAATCAAGAGATTCAACTTCAAATTATACACTGAATTGATCTGAAACTGAATCCTGATTCAACCAACCACCAGAATGTTCACTTATACCAGCATCAAGATCCAGATCTGATAGTCTCCATGGATTCGCTCCTACAGAATCTTTTACACCATATCTTCCTTATTATACATAGAGCAAGACTTTCATCAGAGGAAAGATAAATGCTAGCAGATTTGTGGTGCTTTCTCTGTTGTCTACCAGCTAAGTCTTTCTGAATTTTCTGTCTCACTAATTACTCTCCTTTTAGATGAAGTTCTAAAAATCAAATTTGAGGATGAAGGTTTCTCCTCCTACACCTCTTGCACAGGGTCCCTTTGATGGCTGCCATCTTTTTTTTTAAGATTTATTTTATTTCTCTCCCCTTCCCTCTCCCCTGCCCCAGTTGTTTGTTCTCTGTGTCCATTTGCTGTGTGTTCTTTGTCCGCTTCTGTTGTTGTCAGCAGCATGGGAATCTGTCTCTTTTTTGTTGCGTCATCTTGTTGTGTCAGCTCTATGTGCATGTGGCACCATTACTGGGCAGGCTGAACTTTCTTTCACGCTAGATGGCTCTCCTTATGGGGTGCACTCCTTGTGCATGGGGCTCCCTACACGGGGGGCACCCCTGCATGGGGCAGCACTCCTTGTGCATATCAGTGCTGCACATGGGCCAACTCCACATGGGTCAAGGAGACCCGGGGTTGAACCGCAGACCTCCCATATGGTAGATGGACACTCTATCCAGTGGGCCAAGTCCGCTTCCTATGGCTGCCATCTTGAAGGTGACACCTGTTTTCACTTAGAGATGCACCTGAATCTGATGGTTCCTGCTGGTTGACTACTACCAAGTTTCTGTAGACATTTTCCTATGTTCTTTCACAGAGGAGCTTGACACTACAAACAACTCCCCTAGAAGATAATTTGAACAATATACAATATATTGTTGTTTCTCATCACTTGGTCATAATATAGTGATGAAGATAAAATATAATGTCTTTCATTGTGTGACTTTTTGTGCACCAACAGACTTTAGCAACTTCAGTAATGATTGTTTTGTTCTAACCAGGGTCTCTGGTTCTGAAACAGGAATCTGTGAGGTGCTCATAGCATATCAGTAGATAGATAATTGTTGGTATTGCACATTTGTCATGCAGGGTTGTTCATGCCTACAGTGGGATCTTTTGAGGCTCCCCAGTTCTGTTCACAGGGCACATGGAAGCCTTCGTGTCAATTTCACACCACTATTGTATTCTGACACATTAGTTTGGGAGTAGGAGATTCCTTGAGGCAAAAGCATCAGAACCTGAGCCAGAGGTTCTGACCAGAAAAAGGCTCAGCTTCTTGCTCCATCCCCCTTCCAGTCACACAGGGCAACACAAGCCCCAAACAAAAGAAACAAAGGTTGCTAATAGCCATGCTCCCCCCTCTTCCCATCTGTCCTCTTGATAGTGGGAGGCCACTGGGGCTGGGAAGCTAAATGTGGAGACCCCCCAACCTCCTGAGAGCCCACATGGACCAGAATATTCTGCTTTGATGACCTGAGAGACATGCTTGCTGTCTCTGCTAACTAAAAGGGAAGATTAGGGTTCTTCTGTTTTACGTAAGCTCTTAGATGCTCTTATCTTTTTAAACAAAAGAAGCAGCATTTGGAAATGTACACACACATCTTGTCTATTCTCCTGTATGTAGCCAGAAATGAAGCAGTTGCCTACAGATAATAAAATGCTTCTTAGTTTTACTACTGTGTGGTTAGACTGGTAAGAGGATGTGTCTGTCCCCTTGAAGCTGGCACATGGTCTGTATGAATGCCCAGAGCCCAGAGAAGCCCTGGGCTCCCACCCAGCTCTTCAAGGTGGCAATGACCCTCCACCCTGCCATTCTCCCCAGCCCAAGGCTGTTCTACTTATATTTCACCAGGTCCTTGTCTGGTCAGCACCCATGTGAAACACCCTTCTCCATTCTAAAAGATTCTAAAAAGGAATCTTGTGGCTCTTTTAATACTATTACTATGTATCAAAAGGTTTCTCTTCCTTTCTAGCATGGTATTTTTTGTTTGGGTTTTGTTTTTGTGCTGAAATGACAATTCTTTCTTGCTCAGTCAGCCTCCCATCTGTTCTGTATAATATACCATGGCCAGACTCAGTACAGGCTCAGCACACCAGTGTCTTCCCAGCTCATGTCCGTGATAAAACAGCCCACTTCCCTAATTGGCTGACCAACCTTGTGGGTTTAAATTATGTGACACTGACAATTTTCCCAAATTGAGCACATTCAGTTGTTCATATGACCCTCATGGTATTCACGATATATGTAGGTTCACAACATAAGATGATACATTATCAATATGATACCTAAATAATAGACTGCATATGTCATCATTTATAACAATGTAACTTCATCAAGAACTTCCCTCTGAAAGTTCTTTTTTTCGGATTTGTGCTAACATGGGGTCAGGGACTGATTCCACAGGCATCATGTAGACATCAGACAAGGTGGTTTTCAAGCACCATTTTTAAAAAGAAAATATTTATTTATTTTGCCCCATAATGTTAGCAATGTATGTAATCTCTGTCACAAATCTCAGTCCAAGTCTAAATATTTTTAAGTTACTATTAACTTAGGGCAGCACTGGGCAGTTTAGCACTTGCTGAAATGTGTTCAGTGTTCAATTATATTTGTGCATATTCTTTATTGCACAAGGAAAACAACATTTAATTTTCTAATTATGAGAGAAAGTAATGTAAAGCAATGTTTTACTGAGAAATAAGAAATTTTTCTTGTTGTTTTTCAGGGGGTTAGGATTATTTTCTTTGCTCTATTTATTTTTAAAGTTCTTTTACATTCTCCTTTTCATATATTTCCTTCATTTTACCAAAAGCTGCCCTTTATTCTTCAACCTTGATCTTTTTGTCTTCTAAAAATGCCATATTTGCTTAATGTTCCTCAGGGAACTGATAATGCCTCATACACGCTGGATGTGTCACTTGTTTTTATTTTATTTAGTCATTAAATTTTTGTTTGGGGGAAGAGACATGCATGGCAACTGCATGGCATATTCCACTTACTAACTGCCCTCTCCACAAGTATGTCTGAAACATTTCTATAATTGTACAGAAGATGCAAGGAGTACATAGCTTCATTTATATCACAAAATCAAAGATTGGGTTATTTTTCTTTTAATGTTTACAACTTATTTTCTCCATTTAAGGAGTGCTACTTCAAGAACTATGTGGTATTACAGAGAAAGTTGGAGATTAGTTTGAGGACTATTTATTGTTATACTCCTTGTCAATCCCCCACTGATTAAAAGAAAAATTGTTCCAGATAGCTTAGCTTATCTTAGGATGAGGTCTTGTTGGTATTTAAGAAAACCAGTCCATTCTTAGCTTTAAGCTTTCAATTTTAAGAATAAATGCATACAGCAGGAATTTAGAAACTTAAATGTGAGCTTCACTTATTGCAGTCATAGTTTCCTCATAAATTCTTTATCAGCTATTTCATGTGCATTAGAAATAACAAGCTGGGCTCCAGTCTGGTGAAGCTGTTGCTGGTTAAAGAAGGATGTGCAGATGCTACCAAGTGTGGCATCTGGACCCCACACTGTCATGAAGCCCGAGTCAGGGGAAAGGAACTGAAATAAAATCATTGCCTTTCTAAACATGGGAGCCTTTACTCAGCCTTATAAGGTGGGAAGGGAAAGCTAATATTAAAAATCAGCCTTGAAGGGTGGGTACAACACCATTTGCTTTGTTAGGTGGTTTGGTGAACGTTTTTGCATGTGGGTCTTTCTCTTTTTACAGAGTAGATCGAGGTCAAGCCAAGTTGACTATAAAGGAAGTCAGATATCCCATTAAATTGCTATGAATTAGGAATGTCCCATTGGAGATCACATCCACCCTACATTATTCAGAGCAGCAGCAGCTGTTTGCTGAGGGAGAAGGTTCTGTGGTGTCCTCATCACCTACCACCTTGAGAGGCTGCTGTCTGCTCCTTTTTGGACAAAACTGCCACATCCAGCCCTTCCATTCCTCCCTGGTGTGCTTTGCTTTTAGAGTGGAAATTCACAGAATGAATTCCAGCCCTTCATTTGCATGGTTGTGGCATTGACTAGGCCTCAACTTCAGGGTCACAGTGGTCAGGAGGCACTGGTGGCTGTCCTGAGTGCAGTGGCCCTCACTGAGCACCTGCCATCCTGTCTTCAGTCCATGGTAAGTGTTGCTGCTGGGGAATCAGAGCTGAGTCTAAGCACTTCACCCATCACACTGCATAGGACAGACACAGGATTTGAGTCCACATCTGGGAGCCCAGTGTCTGGACTTTCCCTTCCTGGGTGTTTCTCAGTCAGCTAATTAAAGTATTTAGAGCAAGCATGCTTATTTTAAATAAGCAGCTTTTCTAATATTCATTGTGCTGTTCTAGTATACATAGTATTAACTATAGTCCTTTGAGAAACGTGTATCTGCTGTTCACATCTTATTACAGCTACTTAAAAAGATAATCAGCTGTGCCAAAAATAGGGTGCTTTTGCTTTCACTTATTTCCTTAGAAGTTTAGGTATTGTTTGTTTAGCTTTTTAGTCAACAGTGTATTCAAATCAAGTTCTGGAAATATAAAATTACTGCCTTATATTACCTAATATAAAGGCATTCCATGAAGTTTGAAACAAGCTAAAAGGACACTAAAGTTCTTCTTCCTTATAAAGCTTCAATAATTTTCCTGATGAAATTAAAGAGTGTGGTTGAAGACAGTTCATCCAACTTTTTCTTTCTGGGGAAATGTGGTCTCTTGCCTTTACACTTTTAGAAAAAGGGTCATATTTAAGTAGGTTGGTAAAGTTGTGGCTGTGGTTAGGAGACACCAGTGCATGAGCCTGCCTGTCAGCCTGCAATAAACATAGCCTCGTTCCTTTCTGAGTGATTTAAACTACACAGAAGGCCATTAGAAGGCTCTCTGGAGCCATCGGGCTTCTGTCTTCTCTTCTAAAACTGCTGAGCTCATGAACCTGTATAACTAGCACTTATTTTGTTTGTCACTGACATAAGGGAGGTTGAATGGGAGGCTGGGTCATGACAAGACTGGGAATCTTAGGGCACAAAATATGCAGAGGGCTTTATGATGATCATGGTGTTTGTATGTCAGGAGCACTGTGGACCTCTGCTTAGGCAAGGGGTTCCTGGGAACCTGAGTCCTGCACCCTCTCCCCCATCACTTCCACCTGCACACACATCTGTGGCTCAGTGACACCCTGCAAGTGGGGTCTGGTGTTGGTGTGCTGCTCTGCCAGCTACTTCAGGGGTAACTCCTCTCCTGTCTGCCTTTTCTTCACACAGAGAACCTGCAGTTTTGGAGGATTTGACCTGACAAACCATTCTCTGCACATGGGCAGTAGTAATGCCTCCCCAGTGGTGAGTGTAGTCAGAAGGAGACCAGTGGTTTATACTGGAGGGATGTGGTTGGCAAGGGCTTGAGACCGGTGCTTAGAGAATAGAGGCCCTGTGAGCAGGTGGTCCTCTATGGCCCTCATGCTCCTCCTTGCTCCATGGGGGTAAGTGAGAGCTCCCCCAGCCTGGTCTTCTCCCTGGAGGCAGCCACTTCCACAGGGGCTTTAGTCACTCTCCTCACGCAGTGGATCCAGGTGCCTTTGGTCTGTGCAGAGAACACCAAATGGAGCATGGCTGAATGGAGACTGAGATTTCCCACCAAGCCTCTGGGCTCCTGTGGACTCTCTGCCTCCTTCGTGGTCCAGTCCCCACTCACAGGGGGTTCTGCTTCTGGACCTCAGCCCCAGAGGCTTCTGGGTGCCCAGCTTGCTCCCTAAAGGCCACTCTCTCAGGGCCCAAGGGTTTAGGTGAGCTTTCTGTGCAGCTTTGGAAAAACATGCATTTTGTCATGAAACTGAAATTTAGATTACCTACTTTATATTTGTTAGCATCATATATGACACAAGAAGAGTCCGAGAAATTCCTGGGAGAAAGACTATTTGGATGTCAAATTTTATTATTTTGTAAACCCATAATTTTATGTAGTGATGCTTTTAAAAAATGAGAGAAAGTATGATTTTTTTCCCTTTCTCAGGAGAAAGTTTTTTTTTTAAGCAAAACAGAATGAGTGCTGACCACAGTCTGCCTTTTCAGACTAGGAAATTCAAACCTAGAAGAGCCAATACCCTGGGTCACCTGATGCTGGCTTTGCTGGCTTGCATTTTGTTCTCCTGGGAAGGGTTACCTGGACATTAGTCCATGTAAGCCACTGTTGGGCTGATGAAGTGCAGTCCCTTGGGATTTTTGTTGTTGTTTTTGTTGTCTGTTTGAGGTACCAAGGTCAGGGTTTGAACCAGAGACCTCATATGTGGGAAGCTGGAGCTCAAACATTGAGCCACATAGGCTTCACTGAATTGATTGTTTCTTTTGTTTTTCTTGTTGTTTGTTTTTCTTAATTTTTTAGGAGGCATGAGGCAACTGAATCCAAGATCTCCAATGTGAGAAGTGGACACTCAACCACTTGAGTCACATCTGCTCCTAATAGTTATTTAAACTAAGGGTTTTATCTTGATGCCAAGGGAAAGTATGGAAAATTGGCTTTTGAGGAAGATAACAAAAGCATAAAAACAAAATTGTAAATATAGATAAAAGCACAAGGGTGTCAATTAAACAAGGGAATTTTGGTGTAATGAAAAAAAAATTTTTGACACATCTTCACCTTGTCCTGACTTAGTCATTTTGAGCAACCACCTGAGTAAACCCTTCCCTGGGTATAACCACAACTAGCAACACCTGCACCTTCACAGGTATGGATGATAAGAGCTAACCTCAGCTTCTATGATCAGCCTCTGCCACTTCTTTTGAATTGCCCCCTTGCCACTGCACCTTTTTCCTGCTGCATAATTTATTTGCAAGGCATCAATTTCCATATGGCTTGGATGATAAGAAGCTGCTCTCAGCTTCTCCACATGGCCTTAGTCACATCTGCTTTCTGTATAATATATTGTGAAACGGCCAGGCCCAGGATCCATTGGACAAGAGCCTGGAATAACCATGTGCTCCAACCTGCCCTTTCATGAGCCCTCACAGGAACTTAGGTTAGGTAAGCTGGGACCTGCCATGCCAAGATTCTCTATACTCCCCCTCCAGATTCTTTGATGTTATGAACCTCTCATTTCATGCAATCTTGCTGGGTATCTGTGTTTGTACCTCATCACCAAAAAATCTTCCCCATAATCTACAAAACACTTGGCTGAATGGGTTCTTGTTCTGCAATCTTGGCAGTACCTGTCCACATCAGATTCACACACAGTGTCAGCTGCTTCTGGATTATTTTGGTTAATTTTAATATTGGATCATATACCATTTCATATACCCATCTTGGAAGTGACATCAGTTTTAGCTGCATGTGTTATACCCAAGTCTCATTTCCTTCTAATTTGACAGCTATATGTGAAGTTATTAAAACCTGATAAGTTTATTTCAAGTAGGTCAGAGATTGGTTTTTCATTGTTTTCTTTTCCAGAATATAATGCCATCAGTTTGCAGGTGGTGGGATGTTGTCTTTAGGTGGTAGAGGGTCAGTAAATCTTCAATAACTTAAAAACAAGTCCCTGAGGATATTCCACTGATTTCCTACAATCCTGAAAAAACCTCACTTCACTATATTGGATCCTGTTTTAGTTAACCGAGGCTGATGAAAACAATATTTCCCCAAATGAGTTGGCTTTTCCAAAGGGGGTTTATTGACTTGCAAGCTTACAGTTGTGAAGCTGAGAAAAGAGTCCAAATCAAGACATCTTCTGGCAATGCTCTCTCATCAAAGATCAGCTGTGGGTGATCCTGGACTCTTCTGACATATGGGAAGTTACATGGTGTCATCTGTCAGTCTCTGCTTTCTCCTCTGGACTCTGTTGCTTTCAGTTTCTGGTTTCTCTCAGCTTCTGAGCATTTCACTCTGAGCATCTGTGTCTGTCTCTTTCCATATGGACTCTAGTAAGAGGATTAAGTCCCACCCTGGGGCATGCCTTACAGAAGTAATCTAATCAAAGAGTCCCATTTACAATAGGTCCACTCCCACAGGAATGGATTGGCTTTAAGGACATTATTCTCTGGGATACATCCAGCATCAGACTGTTACAGATACTCTCTAGTGAACTGTTCCCCATACATGGGCAGCCCTATAATTACCTCTGGTGGGATCAGTGGTGTTTGCCTGATGGCATAGACCTCAGGGCCATGAGGACCAAAGGGAATGTTTTGGCCAAGACAGCACCAGTGAGTCAGTATTTAAACTTTAATTTAAATATCTCATGGATTTATTCTACCTTACCATAGGTGTTGGATGGTATGGGCAATGGGTGATTTGCTGGATGGGAACCACTTGACAAAAACTTTAAATATATATATATATTTATTTATTTACATTTTTAAAAAAGATACTTAGATTACACAAATGTTTATTGACATGCTTTTTTATAACCTTTCCAGTGAAGTGAGTTTGAAGCTTGCTTGAGAGTTCAAAGGGTACTCCCTGCTTTGGAAAACCATTTTCTTTTTTTCCCCTACAGTTAAAGCATTCTTATTTTGACAAGAGAATGCCTCAACCCATTCTTAATACCTGTAAGCCATAAACTACATATAATTATAATCCATTGAAAGAACTGGCTGGTAAAGCCCTTCAACTGATGTTCAAATAGTCCAGTTGTGGAGGTTAAGTTTATGGAGATATATACATTAATAAATTTTGCCTAGTTTACAAGCCTGTCATGTATGATCCTGGTTACAGATTTTTTAAAGTACCTTATCAAAGACTGCCCACCAATATATTTCCTTGTCCTTTTTCATTTTTTGCATTCTGTAATGGGTAATTTCATGGAGTGCTCACATGTAGTTCCTTCTAGGGACTCTAGGGCAAACAGGGCACCATCCAGCACTTCCTAGATTCTATCCCAAGAATTTAATTGGTGACCCTACCGACTCTATTTTTCTTTTTCAAATACAGAAACACTTTCCTAACTGTGAGCTAACTCATTCGGAGAGGGCTTATGAGGGACATTATACAAGGAAAATGTTTTGCTGTCTCCACATATTGTTGAGCTGCTAGGTTGGCATTTTTTTTCTAAGTTTTGTGAGTGTGAACTTCCATTTTTATCACAGCATTTTTTCTTTGTTTTACCTTTTCCTTAGGTGATAGAAATACATCTATTATTTCAGGTATTTACCATTTTTTATTTGGTTCCTAATGACTTCAGGAAGTCCATTTGTTTTCATAAACTTCCAAAATCATGAATTACTCCAAACACATATCTACAATCAGTATAAATATTGTGATTTTCTTTTAGCTAAATAACTTCCTCTATTTAAAAGTTTTACCACAGCTCACTAGGGCATGGTGAGGCCAGGGACTTGGTGACCAGTAATTGCATCTACTGTAGTGGTTACTTCATAGTTTGCCTCATAATGATCTGTTTCTGTTTTATGGTAAGACACATCTAAAAATATGATCTAAGGCAGGTTTATCAAGGATTTTTATGTTGTTTTTAGTTTAGTTTTGTTTTTGTGTGTGTGTGTTTTGTTTTGTTTTGCTGTATTTTTGGTAAATCTGGTCCTGGCGATAATAATTGAGAAAAAGGAACCTCACAATCTTGAGAATCATATTTTTCAGGCATGAGCAACAGAGTGCTGGATTTAAAGTATCACAATAGAGAATTTGGATATTTTAAGGAGAGAGCAGTATGATTTCAAAAAAGGTCAGTCTGTGAGTTGACATATGCTGGGTTTTTCTTGAGATTAGTAACCAGAAAATCATGAGCTCTATTAACTAAATAGTATGTCCCCTGCCCAAGTCAGCTGACACCTCATGTAATGTTGCAACCCCAGCTACTATCCTTTCACAGCTGAATATGATATAACTACTGCATCCAATTACAGACTGGAATTTTCTATAACTTTTTCCCTGTTGGAAACTGAGGCACAGTGGTCTCACAAGGAGAGACATGCTGTTTCCATGGCTATGCTTGCAACCTAAGGAATGTGGTAATAAAGAGTTCCCAGTAAACAGGAGGAAGCTGTTAAAGGCTGAAAGAAAAGATGAGCACATACCTTTTGTAGTAAATTGAATACTTAGACTTTGTACCTTGAGAAAAGATTTTTTTAATTGCTTAGACTATGAGTAATGCTGATAGTTAACTGCATGTTGCTGCTTGTTCTCATGTAGACTGGGGTATATATAGAACCCCTTGTAAACAATAAAGTTGTCTGATAAGTCTCTACTCACAGACCCCATGATCCCAGCTCTCTCTCTTTCTTCCTCTTTCATTCATTCTTTTTTCTCTTTCTTTCATTCCCAATACCTTCAGGCCCAAATCTCCAACAAATGGTGCCCAATGCAGGGCCCAAAGAAGTGAGTCTTCCAAAACAGTTTTGGGACCCACGGAAAGGACTCCTATGAGGGTCGTGAATGACTTCCAAAGCAGTGTGACTCAAGTCTTCTTTTAGGTAAGTAACATTTCCATGAAGTCATCAGGGTAATGGGTATTCAAACGGGAAGTGTAGAAGAATATTTGCAAGTGTTAAAAACTTTGTTGAAAGCTAGTGGGGTGCCTGTAAAAAGTTGTGAGTTAATTGAATTGTTTGCTTTAATACAAAAGCATTGTGGTTGGTTTCAGCCTCAGGGGCATAATGTTTTAAATTTGAAACAGTGGAGATGTGTAATGAAAGCTTTACAGAGAGCAAATCAAAGAGGGGAATCCATTCCTTTTATCTGTGTGAGCTTTGTGCCAGCAAATTACTGCCACCTTATATCCTTTACAATCAGAGGAAGATGACAAAGAAGAAATTACTATATTTTCAAAACCCATAGACAAACAGAAAGTGGAGGGCCATTTGAAAGAAATAAATTCTGAGCCAAAAAGCCAGAGGAGAGACTCCTGGCTTTATGCTTAGTCCTAGTACTAACCCTTTTATAGTTAAGAAAATAACTGTCTACTCTAATGAAATATGCAGTCTCCATATATCATCCAGGTCTTTATCCTAGCTTATATACAGTTCAACCTAATGCACCTGTTGAGCCAGCAATTATGGCTGCCCCAGTATCAACACCTGGAATCTTTCAGATATGGCAGATGCTTTACCCTATGTTAAAAAGATAGTTGTGGGTAGGAGGCAAGATGGCGTCTGAGTGAGTGCACCTTATAATCTCTCCTGCAAAGAAGCGGCTAAGTAGGGTTGGAGTCCTGCTGGACCAGGCTGTTTTGGGTGTTTGAAGGGAAGGAGGTGTCTGGACATTGATTTGGTGGGATGGTGACAGAGGAGATTCTTGGAAGAGATAGAATTTTGGGTCTCTTTCACGGAGGTCAGGGTTGTGAGTGGGACCCTTCCCCCTGGGGCTGGCAGCCCGGTGGTGGTGATTCCTGGAGGCTTTGCTTTGCTGGGGAATTCCCAAGCCCTGAGCAGGCTGTTTTGGGGGCATGCAGGGTGGGAGGTGTCTGGAAGTCGATTTGGTGAGAAAGTGACGGAGGAGATTCTTGCAAGAGGTGGAATTTTGGGTTTCTGATTCAGAGGTCAGAGGTTCTGGCTGGAGCCCCTCCCCCTAGGGCTGGTGGCTGGGCCGTGGTGATCCCTGGGATCTTTGTTGTGTGGGCTGTTCCTAAACCTGAGCAGGCTGTTTCGGGGGCTTGCAGGGCAGGAGGTGTCTGGATGTCAATTTGGTGAGACAGTGACAGAAGAGATTCTTGCAAGAGGTGGAACTTTCGGTTTCTGACATGGAGGTCAGAAGTTTTAGGAGGAACCCTTCCACCTAGGGCTGGCAGCCTGTCTGGGGTGGTCCCTGATCTCTTTGTAGTGCAGCAGCACACCCAGCAGGCTGTTTCAGGGGCTTGCAGGGCAGGTGTCTGGATGTCGATTTGGTGAGACAGTGACAGAAGAGATTCTTGTAAGAGGTGGAATTTTGGGTTTCTGACACAAAGGTCAGAGTTTGCAGGTGAGGCCCCTCTCCCTAGGGCTGGTGCCCAGCTGCAGGGATCCCTGAAGGCTGTGTTGCACTGCAGTGCTCCCAGGCCCCCTGTTAACTGGATGCATGGTTCCCAGGTCTGTGTCCCCTAAACCCTGGTGGCCCACACTCCAGAGACTCACACACCTTGAGTCTGCAATATCAAAGGCTTCCCATCATTGAATCCACCACACAATGAGGTCCACTGAGGTCTTTGATTATCCTAGCCCTCAGCATTTCTGTTTTTGTTTTTTTTCTTTTTTCTTGTTCTTTTTTTGTCTTGGTTGCTAATATTGCATTATTTCCTGGTCTTTTCTCCCATTTTATCCCCCAAGGTCCTTTTTTGTTTATTTAGGGTTTTTTTTTCTCCTTTTCTTTTTCTTGCTTGTTTCCCTCCCTTTTCTTTGCCCACCCTCTTTTTTCTTCTCTTTTTTTCTTTTCTCTCTTTTTCTTCTTATTTTATTATATTTAATTTATATAATAGGAGCTGCAGGGAGCACTTCACATTTGTGTTTCCTCATCCTCCATTTCCTCTTTTCTGTGTGAATTGATTTTGGCCACCTACACTATCCGCTTTCCCCCATGTCTTGTTATCCTCCATCATCTACTGTCTCCCTTACAGTCCATCTCCCTTTCTTTGGCCCCCAAATTGTCAGACTTTTAATTTCTAATACCTTTGTTCTGTTTTCTGTCTTTTATCCAATCTTTTTTTTTTATTTATGCCGTGAGTTTTATTAAATGCCTGAATCCTGCCTCTTTTTCTGTTCCCAGTTCTGACAAAGTGATAATAACTAGCTGAAAACGCAAATCCAAGCGATCTAGCAAAGCGACCCTACCAAAACATGTTAAAAAATGATTTTGGGTAAAGCCCTTAACTCCTTCCTCTTGGCCTCCATCCCTCTCCTGATTCATTTTCTTCCTCTCCTCTGGTCGTGAAGTCACCTTCCAACTCCCCACTCCACCACACACACCCCACCCCCATTTCTTGATTCCAACCCCTGTTCTTGCACATTTCTTAACCACTATCGGAGAATGATGGCTCATGCACCTGCCTGAGAAACTTCCCAAACCAGGCCTCCCAGCTCTCTCCGGGACCGCACAGCTCACACCCACTGGGGTAACTCCGGAATGAAAAGCTATCCAATCTTAATATTATTGTCTTTCTTTTCTCTTTACCTCTCTCATTAAAACACTGGCTTTTTCATTCATACTCTATTCCTCCCATATTCAGTTGACTGTCTCATTATAAATACTCTATTTACTGCTATAACTCAACACAACTTACATGAGTCTAATATCCATTCTCCCAGATCTCACATTTATGCTCTGTTAACATTTATTACCAATATTACATTACACACTTTCTTTTCTTACTCATTTTGTTTTCCCTGGCCCTAATATTTTCTTTCAAAGTGAACTTAGCGAGCAACAAGAACATAGAATAAGAAGAACAAAGTGACAAAGTGA
The DNA here is from genome assembly GCF_030445035.2 of Dasypus novemcinctus. Lineage (NCBI taxonomy): Eukaryota > Metazoa > Chordata > Mammalia > Cingulata > Dasypodidae > Dasypus > Dasypus novemcinctus. Next base: position 590,084 of record NC_080703.1, read on the forward strand.
AGACATAGCACTTATGCAAGAACAACTAATTAATCCCCAAGACTAGACAAAGAAGCTAAGGAACTGATTAAACCCGTCAAGATAAAATGATGACCAGACAGCAACAAAAAACTACAAACCAAACCAGTAATCAGGAAAACATGGCTGAATCCAATGAACAAACTAAAAACCAGGAAGAGGAGTGGAACATTGGACAAGTAATCAAAGATCTCAAAACACATATTAAAGACCAACTTAATGAAGTAAAGGAAGAGATTAACAATATGAATAAAACACTTGGAGACGAAATTGCAGACATATGCAAAAAGATAACAGATATGATGGGGATAAACGCCACAGTTCAATAAATCAAAAATACACTCTCAGCAAATAGCAGCAGATTAGAAGAGGCAGAGGAGAGAGAATTAGCGACCTGGAAGACAATATATCTGAAATCAAACAGATAGTAGAACTGATCGATAAAAAGATAGAAAAAATCCAGCTAGGACTTAGGGACCTGAATGACAATGCAAAACACACAAACATACGTATTTAGGCATGCCAGAAGGAGCAGAGAAGGGAAAAGGGACAGAAGGAGTGTTGGAGGAAATAATGGCTGAAAACTTCCCAAATCTACTGAGAGAAATGGATGTACATGTCAAGGAAGCACAACGCACCCCAAACACCATAAATCTCAACAGACCCACCCCAAGACATATACTTTTGTCAAATTATCCAATGCTCAAGACAAAGAGAAAATTCTAAAAGCAGCAAGAGAAAAGAAAACCATCACATACGAGGGAGGCTCCATAAGATTAAATGCTGATTTCTCATCTGAAACCATGGAGGCAAGAAGGCAGTGGTATGATATAGTCAAGGTACTAAAAGAAAAAAAAATTTCCAACCAAGAATACTCTATCCAGCTAAACTAGCATTCAAAAATGATGGAGAGTTCAAAATATTCGCAGATAAACAGAAACTGAAAGAGTATGCCAACAAGAAACCTCCCCTTCAAGAAATTCTAAAGGGAGTTCTGCAGGAAGAAAGGAAAAAACAGGACAGGCAGAGTTGGAGGAGAGTGTAAGAGCAACAAAAAAGACAAAAAGAGAAGAAAAAACAAACAAAATATGACAAACACAAGTCCAATCAGACTACAGCTAACTTAAATAATTCCTTGCAAGTAATAACACTGAATGTCAATGGATTAAACTCACCTATCAAAAGACTCAGACTGGGAGATTGAATAAGGAAATATGGCCCATCTATATGCTGTCTACAAGAAACACATCTTAGACCCAGAGACTCATGGAGGTTGAAAGTTAATGGTTGGAAAATAATCATACACGCAAACAATAACCAAAAAAAGGCAGGAGTAGCTATATTAATATCAGACAAAATAGACTTTAAATGCGAAACAATTGTGAGAGACAAAGAAGGATACTACGTATTAGTGAAAGGGACAATCTCTCAAGAAGAATGAACAATCATAAATATTTATGCTCCTAACAAGGGTACCTCCAAATATGTGAGGCAAACGCTGGAAAAACTAAGTGAAAAAATAGATGCATCTACAATTACAGTGGGGGATTTTAATACACCACTCTCAATTCTGGACAGAATATCTCAAAAGAGAATCATTAAAGAAACAAAATATTTGAACTGTATATTAGAGGAGCTGGATCTAATAGACATATACAGATCATTTTACCCAAACACAGCAGGATATACATTTTTCTCAAGTGCACATGGATTATTCTCCAAGACAGACCATATGCTAGGCTACAAAGAAAGGTTTAATGAATTCAGAAAGATTGAAATCATACAAAACAATATCTCTGACCACAGTGGAGTGAAGCTGGAAATCTGCAAGGGCCAGAGCACCAGATTTCACACCAAGATATGGAAATTAAACAGCACACTCATAGAAAAACAGTGGGTCAAAGAGGAAATCTCAAAAGAATTTAATAACTACCTTGAAACTAATGAAAATGATAACACAACATACCAAAACTTATGGGATGCAGCAAAAGTAGTACTGAGAGGGAAATTTATAGCCATAAATTCATACATCAAAAAAGAAGAAAGAGCTAAAATTGAAGAACTAGCTGCACATTTGGAGGAATTAGTAAAAAAAAAAAACAACAAAGTAACCCCACAGGAAGAAGAAAGAAAGAAAGAACAAAGATAAGAGCAGAACTAAATGAAATAGAAAATAAGAAAGCACTTGAAAAGATAAAACCAAGAGATGGTTCTTTCAGAAGATCAATAAAATTGACAAACCCTTAGCTAGAAAAACAAAGAAAAAAAGACAGAAGATGTGAATACACAAAATAAGAAATGAGAAGGGAGATATCACCACTGACCTGACAGAAATAAAGACTATCATAAGAGGATACTTTGAAAAACTATATTCCAACAAAAATGACGATTCAGAGGAAATGGACAAATTCCTAGAAACACATAAGCAGCCTATATTGATGAAAGAAGAGATTGATGATCTCAACAAACCAATCACAAGTAAAGAGATAGAATCAGTCATTAAAAACCTCCCAACTAAGAAGAGCCCAGGGCCAGACGGCTTCACAGGTGAATTCTACAAAACATTCCGGAAAGAACTAACACCAATCCTGCTGAAATACTTCCAAAAAATCGAAACAAAAGGAGTATTGCCTAACTCATTCTATGATGCCAACATTACCCTACTACCAAAGCCAAACAAAGACAAGTAAAGAAAGGAAAATTACAGACCAATTTCTCTAATGAACCTAGACGCAAAAATCCTCAACAAAATACTTGGAAACCGTATTCAACAGGACATTAAACGAATTATACACCATGGCCAAGTGGGGTTGATTCTGGGTACAAAAGGATGGTTCAACATAAGAAAATCAATCTAATACACGATATAAACAGATTTAAGGAAAAAAAGTCACATGATTATATCTATAGATGCAGAAAAAGCATTTGACAAAATACAGCACACTTTCTTGATAAAAACACTCCAAAAGATTGGAATACAAGGAAATTTTTTGAACATGATAAAGAGTATATTTGAAAAACCCACAGCCAACATCATTTACAATGGTGAAATCCTAAAATCCTTCCTTCTAAGATCAGGAAAAAGACAAGGATGCCCACTCTCACCCCTTCTATTTAACACTGTCTTAGAAGAACTTGCTCGAGCACTGAGGCAAGAACCAGATACAAAAAGCATTCAAATTGGAAAGAAAGAAATCAAAATTTCATTATTTGCAGATGACATGATCCTATACATAGAAAACCCTGAGAGGTCTACAACAAAGCTTCTAGAACTCATAAATGAGTTTAGTAAAGTTGCAGGTTATAAGATCAATGCACAAAAATCAGTAGCATTCCTACACACCAATAATGAGCAAGCTCAGGAGGAAATCAAGAAGCAAGTACCATTTAAAATAGTAAATAAGAAATCAAGTACCTAGGAATAAATTTAACTAAAGATGTAAAAAACTTATTCACAGAGAACTACACAAGACTGTTCAAGGAAATCAAAGAAGACCTAAATAAATGGAAGAATATTGCCTGTTCATGGATAGGAAGACTAAATATTATCAAGATGTCTATCCTACCAAAACTGATCTACACTTTCAATGCAATCCCAATAAAAATCAACACAGCATTCTTTAAGGAACTAGAAAAACTAGCTATGAAATTTATTTGGAAAGGAAAGAGGCCTCAACTAGCCAAAGACATATTGAAAAAGAAAAACCAAATTGGAGGAATCACACTACCTGACTTCAAAACATACTACAAAGCTACAGTGGTGAAAACAGCATGGTATTGGCACAAGGAGAGACACACCGACCAATGGAAATGAATTGAGAGTTCTGATATAGATGCTCATATATATAGTCATATAATATTTGATAAAGCCACCAAACACTCTCAACTGGGAGAGAATGGCCTATTCAACAAATGGTGCCTGGAGAACTGGGTATCCATATGTAGAAGAATTAAAGAGGATTACCATCTCACACCCTATACAAAAATCAACTCAAGATGGATCAAAGACCTAAATATAAGAGCCAAGACCATAAAGACTTTGAACAGCAGTGTAGGGAAGCATCTACAGAACCTTTTAATAGGAAATTGCTTCATGAATTTCACACCAAAAGGACAAGCAGCAAAAGAACAAATAGATAAGTGGGACTTCCTCAAAATTAAAGCCTTCTGCACCTCAAAGGTGTTTGTCAAGAAAGTAAAAAGGGAGCCTACTCAATGCGAGAAAATATTTGGTAACCATATATCAGATAAGAGACTTATAACGTACATATATAAAGAACTCCTATATCTTGAAAATAAAAAGATAAACAACCCATTTAAAAAATGGGAAAAAGATTTCAACAGACACTTCTCCAAAGAAGAAATACAAATGACTAAAAAGCACATAAAAAAGTTCCAAATCTCTAGCTATCAGGAAATTGCAAATCAAAACTACAATGAGATACCATCTTACTCCCATAAGATTGGCAGCTATGTAAAAAACAGAAGAATACAAATGCTGTAGAGGATGAGGAGAAATGGGAACACTCATCAACTGCTGGTGGGAACACAGAAGGATCCAGCCATTCTGGAGGACAGTTTGGTGGATTCTCAAAAAACTAACCATAGATTTGCCATATGACCCAGCAATTCCACTGCTGGGTATATATCCAATAGAACTGAAAACAGGGACACAAAGTGATATATGCACACCAATGTTCATAGTAGCATTGTTCACTATTGCCAAAAGTTGGAATCAACCCAAGTGCCCATCAACAGATGAATGGATAAATAAAATGTGGTATATACATACAATGGAATACTACTCGACTTTAAGAACAAATACACTACAAACACACATGATAACATGGATGAATCTTGAGAACCTTATGTTGAGTGAAGCAACCCAGGCATTGAAGGACAAATACTGCATGACCTCAATGATATGAAATAAGTAAACCAAGCTGCCTCAGAGAGCTAGAGACTGGATGATAGGCTTACAGGAAATCGGGGGGTAGAGGAAGGATGTAAGCTGACATCTACATGGGTGAAATGTATGATAAGCTGAAGGTATGTATTTATACAAAGAAGAGATAAAACGGGGGCATATGGTTAACTTTGGGTGGGGCTTTGCAAGCTTGAGGGGGTACGGATGGGACGATGGGTAATATTGCCCAAGAAATTGGGGGGAGGATGGGGCAACATACGAGCATAGGAGATTATCAGGTTTTTGATTGAGAGTATAATGCTGAGAAAACCTTTTCAAAAATATAATAAGGAAAGTTACCTGTTTAAGATGCTTAAAGGGGATAATTTGACACAGGACAGGTTCCTAGGGAATATGTGAATACTCATTTTGCCATAGTGGGTTATATCACTGGATAGAGACCCATATAATGAGAGAGAAGGTATACCCACATCCTGGGAAGGACTGATGCCCTCAAATAGAGGGAATTGTATCTCTCGAGAGAAATGGTGGCTCCCAGGACATTAGGGCAGTTGAGTATGTCAAGCCCTCAACACTGTTGCAAGTATCTCCGAACATGGCCCTTCAAGCAATGAAGATTGACTGTCACTATGGGTCCTAAGGGGAGGGGGAAAGAGGTATTGAACAGATGGAACCAATGTAACTGTGTGGGCAATAGAAGTGTTTCACAACAGTACACAAGGATGGATATAAGATATGTAAAATTACACCAAAAATATACAGGGACTGATAGGCTAAAATGCAAATCATAATGTAAAATATAAGATAACTAAACACTTAGAAAATTGTATAGTCTAAAATATAAACCACAAAGTAAACACAAATGTGACATTGTTTGAAAGCTATTCTCTCAATATCTGTATATCAATTTCAGTAAATATAGTATGAATATGTAAAAAGATTATTGCTGTGGAAGGGAAAACGTTTTATGTTGGATATGTGGGAGTACTGTATATTGTATATATGAATTACTCTGATCTAAAACTCTTGTGAAGATAAGCTTAATAATTAGAAAAAAGAAAAGAAAAAGATAGGATGTAGACACTGAGGAAAAGACGGAAGTAGTTGCCTTGCCAATTTGCATTCAGGGCAAAACTTATTGTAGTGAGGGAAGGCAAAACATCTGGAAAAAACCTTTTGAATTTTTAAATTTTTTGATGCCCCAATTTATTTTTACCGTAATTTTTCCAAATTAATATGTATTCTGTATCTATCCTTTAACTCATTGCTATATTCCATTTTACTATTAAGGGAACCTGGCAATATATTGGGCTTCACTTTTCAGGAAGGTTTGGATCACAGAGAGGTTCACCAATGACAGGGGAAGAATACTGGTGTGGGATGTTATTGACAGGGGACACATTGTTGGCAGGGAGTTCTTCAGGGCATATATCCAGGGTACATAAAAATATTTGGATATTTTCATAGTGAATACAACTAAAAACAACAACTGAGGGAGTGCTGGTTTCCTAGCCAGGGGAGCTCTATCACAGTCCCTAAAGGAACAGCAACAACCCCCCAAGTGCAATGGCAAAGACCAGAACAGAATGAAAGTCCAACCATGAGCCTTTGATACTAATGACTATGCTTGTGAGCCTGTGCACCTGAAATAAGAACAAGGCCTAGAGCAGCAGTGTGCCTAAGAGTTCCCTCCTGAGAGCCTCCATGTTGCTCAAATGTGGCCAGTCTTGAAGCCAAATTCAGCATGTAAATGCTTTCCCTTCCCCCCAATGTGGGACATGACTCCCAGGGATTAGCCTCCCTGGCACCAAGGAATTACTACCAAGTACCAGCTGATGATGTAACTAGAAAATGACCTTGAATACAAGGGTCAACTCGGACCAGCAGAATATCTCAGTCTATGTATAATACCAGGAGTTAAAAATGCTTTTTGACCTGAATCAAGGGGTAAATGGAAAGGACAAATGAGTTTATATGGCTATGAGTCTCCAAAAAAAGCTGGGAGGTTATCAGAGGGGTTGCCCTTATGCACACCTGAGCAGAGTCCCAGAGACAGATAAAGTAGATACAGCCCTGGGTATTAGTTCTTCTGAGGGCTATGGAGACCCACAAGTTCTGTGGTTATGGCAGATGGAGTTCAGTGCCATGTCAGTTTGCCCTTCTTTGGAGTTTGTGTTTCTGTGTGATGGAGCTCGACTCATCAGCTTGTTTTTTCACAAGCCTCTCCTGTTACTTTTACCAGAACTGTAGTTGATGCTGGGGTTTAATATATACCCAGGGGACCTGAATCTCTGGACTGACCATATGATAGCCAGGCCCTGAGCCTCAACAGACTTCATCTCCTACACTCTGTTTTATTGGAGTTACCCCACTCAGCTAACATGGATTTGAAGGTCAGCCACCACACCAGAGCCAAGAGTGCCTACAACTGAAAGCAGGAGGATTGCATCCAGCATCCATGTGGAATCTAAGCCCCCTCTGGATATAGATGTAGAGTGGGCACAACCATTCCAAGGTTCACAGGATGGAGGAATAGAATATGGATTAGAGTGGACTTACTGATGTTCTTTTCATAAAGTATTGTGATTAGTAATCGAAGAAAATGTGGCATTGGTGTGGAGAAAGTGGTCATGGTGGCTTCTGGGAGTTGGGAATGGGAGGAAGAGATGAGATGTGGAGGCATTTTCAGGACTTGGAGTTGTCCTGGGTGATGCTGCAGGGACAGTTACCAGACATTGTATATCCTCCCATGTCCCACTGATGGAACATGGAAGAGTGTGGGCTATGATGTGGCCCTTTGACCATGAGGTGCAGCAGTGCTCAGAGATGTATTCACCAAATGCAATGAATGTCTCATGATGATGGAGGAGATTGTTGCTAAGGGGGGTGGAGTGGGCTGAGGGGGGTAGGTGTATAATGGGGACCTCATATGTTTTCAATGTAATATTAAAAAATAAATAAAGACAAAAAAATAAACCATTGCTGTATGATAAAAAAAGATAATTGTTTCCAACCTCACTCCTCAAACACCCTTGATGTCCTGTTTATTGCAAGGATCTTGGCAAGGGGATCCAGAGGCCATTAAATTCTTATCAGCTTTTCTGGTCAGTGTATATTTTGATACCTCTGGATGGTCATATAAATTAATAAATAAAAATTTCTTCTTTTAAAAGATTTATTTATTTATTTCTCTCCCATCCCCCCCAGTTGTCTCTTCTCTGTGTCTATTTTGATGCATCTTCTTTGCCCACTTCTGTTGTTGTCAGTGGCACTGAGAATCTGTGTTTCTTTTTGTTGCATCATCTTGTTGTGTCAGCTCTCCATGTTTGCGACACCATTCCTGGGCAGGCTGCACTTTCTTTCACACTGGGTGGTTCTCCTTATGGGGCACACTCTTTGTGTGTGGGGCTCCCCTACATGGGGGACACCCCTGTGCGGCATGGCACTCCTTGTGTACATCAGCATTGCACCTGGGCCAGCTCCACATGGGTCAAGGAGGCCCAGGGTTTGCACCATGGGCCTCCCATGTGGTAGACGGATGCCCTAACCAGTGGGCCAAGTCCACCACCTAAAAATTTCTGAGTTCTATTCAAATGGCCAATTATTAAATAAGTGCTTATATTAATACTTAAGCTTAAATGTTAATGGGATCTCTACAATGATAAAAAAAATTGTAAGTCTTAATTAATGAAACTACTATGACTCTTCCTAAAAAATGGTTCTTGCCTAAGTTGAAATGAATAGTTTATTTTTATTCACAAAATAAAGGATGTAAAACTTGAATAAATATTTTGAAAAGTAAAATTTTGTAGAAGTGCTAACTAAAAGTTGATACATTTGTTTAAAAAAAGTGTATTTTGTCCTAAAATAAGACAGCTGGTCTTCATAAAAGCAGAATGAACATATGCAGAATGGAACTTGAATGCATGTGGTAAGTTACAAAGTGTACTGTAGTAACTTTGGGTAAGAGAATGTGTTCAGTGAAGGTAAAATTTGTCTTAAAATGATATAATTATAGTCTTTATGGTTACAAATAATTACAAGAAGTTTAACAAAGCATTGTTTAAATTAAGATACTTAAATGGGGAAACGGACTTTGGCCCAGTGGTTAGGGCATCCGTCTACCATATGGGAGGTCCGCGGTTCAAACCCCGGGCCTCCTTGACCCGTGTGGAGCTGGCCATGCGCAGTGCTGATGCGCGCAAGGAGTGCCGTGCCACGCAAGGGTGTCCCCCGCGTGGGGGAGCTCCACGCGCAAGGAGTACGCCCGTGAGGAAAGCCCAGCGTGAAAAGAAAGTGCAGCCTGCCCAGGAATGGCGCCGCCCACACTTCCCGTGCCGCTGACGACAACAGAAGCAGACAAAGAAACAAGACGCAGCAAATAGACACCAAGAACAGACAACCAGGGGAGGGGGGGAAATTAAATAAATAAATAAATCTTTAAAAAAAAAAAAAAGATACTTAAATGGATAATTCCAAAAAGTAATTATTAACCAAAACCTGAATTGATAATAATAATAATAAAAGGTAATTTTATAACAAGAAAACTTGTTGGCAGCCAGCCTCCCCTGCCAACTTGCTTCTAAAAGACTATTTCTGGTATTACATGCTACTAAGTATTTAAAGTGAAAAAAAATTCATTATTTTAACAAGTTTGTTTAGTGTTTATAGTAATTATATTTTGGAAAAAGTTTGCAGAAAACAGTTTCCAAAATTGTTTTGTGGGATATATGGAATGTGTTTTTATTGTTAAGGAAACAGGACATGATTTTGTCCTAAGAAAAATGATTATTAAGAAAGAGTAAAATGTGTGACAAAGCCTGAATGAATACTGAAAGTGTAGAAGGTTCATGGAAAATAAATTTTTATGATTAAAGTTAAGCAAGATTTGATGGGTCTGTCTATAAAGTTTTAAAAAGTTTAGTATCAAGTAGTATATTAATGCAAAGTTAAAATTTTCTTCTTTCTCAAAGTCTCTCAAGTCATTAGCCTGTTTTGGTAAAAGTTTAAGAAAAGTTTTCATCTTGAATAATCAGTATACAACGTCTGTTTTATCAAAATAGCTTCTTGTGCTTTAACTTCATCATTTCCTCAGTGTTCAAAGGAAAAAAAGGTCTCTCTTTTAAAGGAAATTAATTTTCAAACCTGCTTTCTCAAAATCAAATCCTGAAAAGTAGCTTTTTATTCCAAACTAATTACAAGAGATTTGTTCTTTTACCTTGAAAGAAAAATTAAAGTAATAGTCTAGTTCATTTAATATGTTATAAATTGAATGGAAGATGTTTAAAAGTGTTATAAAATTAACAGGATTTTAAAACCCCATTAACTAAAGTTGTATGAATAAAAGTTTCATATGAATGCTTAAGAGTGTATAAATTTACCAACATTTCAACATAATATTAAACAAAAGTACAATATGATTAATTATGGCTTTAATTAATATAAAAAGATGTGTGTCATAGAAACAACTTCTTATCATAAATTGAAGTAATACCATTGTAGTATGGAGCAGTACCAAATATTGCTAGTTTGTTGCAAAAAATTAATATCCAACTATGCCACTATCTCTTTGTTTTAACATGTGCTAAGACTTTCTTTAGTATTTCCTTAGGCAAGTCAAGCCAGCCTGCATTCTCCTACCTGTAGAAAAACCAACAATAGACTTTTGCAGTGCCTCCCCAAGGCTGTGTGTGTAGCCCAACCATCTGCCCTGGCCTTGTGGCAAAGAATCTGGCTGTGCAGAAGAAATCTGTGGCTAAAAAACACTACTGATGACTTTATGTTAATAAGTAATCCTTTTTTCAAAATTAAAAGAAACAGCAGAAACAATGATATCTTATCTTGACAGCCTGGGGTGGGCAGACAGTTGGGATGGACTGTGAGGTCCCTGCTGCTCTAATAAATTCTTCAATGTTGTTTAGTTGTGTAAAACAAAACTATAACCTCTGCTGTAATTGATAAAGTGCAATGTTTTCTCATGTTAATGTAGTTTGTAATATGGTTGGAATACTAAAAATCTTTCATCCCTCACTTAGCTCAAATATTAAAACCATTGTATGTATTAATTAGGAAAAGTCCTTCATGGAAGTAGGAAAACCTCCAGCAAGCTGCTTTAAATAATAATAAAAGGAAAGTAAATTGTGGACATTTACTTAGTCTATGAATTGGATGTGGCAAGCACCAATATTGGCTGTAGGTGGAGTTTGTGGCAAAGGTAAAACGCTAAACAAGTATCCCTTGGATTTTAATCACAATTCTGGAAAGAGGACAAAAGTACAATATAAAAAAGCAATTGTGTGCAGCATAGGAGGTCCTGCTAAAAGTGAAAGATTTAACCAAATAGTGTCTGGTCACTCTAAAGACTGCCATCCTTTTCCAGGGGTGGATTGCAAATACTAAAATCAAGACAGAAATGATGGACTGTTGTAAATCACCCTCAGATTATGAAAAAACATCTGGGATACCTGCTAGTATTAACAGGTGACTGTCCTGTCCCTGCCCACTCCACTAACACCCCTTTTAGGACTGTTGACACAGATGCTTTTGTGAAGATTCAGGGCCCTACCATTGAAATCTGAGAAAAGGCGAAAGTGGCTCCACTGTAAAGGTGAACATCAATGAAGAAACAATAGCGATGGCCAGAAGAAGAAAAGGCATCTGGATACCTGTGAGAATGATGTGGAATTTGGCAGTCATTTCCTGAAAGTCAGTTACTGCTACATATGGCACAAGAATTCTTGAAATGGATGAGACGCTTTATTGGACTGCTTATTATAAGCATTTTGGCAATGATTGGTATCCTTACAGTTGCTGCTATTGCTGGGATAGCTTTACATGAATGTACAAACACAACAATATACATAATTGGCATAAAAATGCTACTGATTTGTGCCATAGTCAAAAGCATATAGATTCTGGGCAGTTAAATAATTGAGTTAATGATTTAAATCAGCTGTGTTACATATTAGAAATCAATTGCATAATTTGAATTTGTTAAGGGGGTTGAGATGTGATTGGAATGAAAGTAATTTCTGTTTAACTCTGCTTGCATATAATTCATCAGATATAGTATGGAAAAATTAAGAATCATTTATTAGGCCATAAAAGTAATATCTCTCTGGAAATAATTGAATTACAAAGGAAAATATTAGAGATGTCTCAATCAAATTCATATAGCAAATGATAAGGATATTTTCTCAAGTATGATTTCACATAGTACAAAATTTAACCCAGTTAATTGGTGGAAATCACAGCATTTCCTGTCAGCTTTAGGAATAGGTCTAAACATATTTGTTCTGTTGCTCATGATTCTTGCCTGTGCTGGATAGTGCTTTCAAAGAAAATTGCAAAGTGTAACAGCCATGCAAATAATCTGGTGCTAGCCAAAGCACTTCAATAATCTCCCCAAGTCAAAGAGCTTGGCTGGTAGTCAATGATGAGTAAGACCCTGGAGAGGAGTCCTAAGACAGGCATGGTCACCTCAACTAAAACAAAAAGGGGGGGGGGTGGACTTGGTCCAGTGATTAGGGTGTCTCTCTACCACATGGATAAGTCCATGGTTCAAACCCCGGGCCTCCTTGACCCATGTGGAGCTGGCCCATGAGCAGTGCTGATGTGCACAAGGAGTGCTGTGCCATGCAGGGGTGTCCCCCGCATAGGGTAGCCCCACGTGCAAGGAGTGTGCCCCGTAAGGAGAGATGCCCAGTGCAAAAGAAAGTACAGCCTGCCCAGGAATGGTGCCACACATACAGAGAGCTGACACAACAGGATGATGCAACAAAAAGAAACACAGATTCCCAGTGCCACTGACAACAACAGAAGCAGACAAAGAAGATGCAGCAAATAGACACAGAGAACAGACAACCGGGGTGGGGGGAAGGGGAGATAAATACATAAATAAATAAATAAATAAATAGATAAATTAATAAATAAATAATAAAACAAAAAGGGAAATTTTGGAAACTGAGGCACAGTGGTCTTACGAGAGGCATGCTGTTTCCATAGCTATGCTTGCAACCTAAGGAATGCAGTAAGACAGAGTTCCAAGCCAACAGGAGGAAGCTGTTAAAGGCTGAAAGAAAAGATGAGCACATACATTTTGTAGTAAATTGAACACTTAGACTTTGTACCTTGAGATAAGATTTTTTTAATTCCTTAGACCATGAGTAATGCTGATAGTTAACTGCATGTTGCTGCTTGTTCTCATGTAGACTGGGGTATATATAGAGCACTTTGTAAACAATAAAGTTGTCTGATGAGTCTCTACTCACAGACCCCCTGATCACAGCTCTCTCACTTTCTTCCTCTTTCTTTCATTCTTCTTTTTATCTTTCTTTCATTCCCGATACCCTTCAGGCCCAAATCTCCAACACTCCCCATGTCTCCAGTGAGGGCTTTTAATAGTTATATTTTGATTTTCATAAACTTGCAATGATAAGTTTAATTGCAATTGGGTATAAGATTAAAGTTGGAGGTGGTAGAGATTGTATAAAGTCCATTTGAAGATGTTTAAAGGGTCCTCTTTGCAAGGTATTTGACATCTCTTGAACTTTCAGTTTTACAAATGTTGTAAAGTTGACAGATGGAGCATAGCAAATATGCTAAACTTACTTCTCATTTAAAGTTTATTTATTTATTTATTTATTTGCTGAAGATAAAAAGAGCACCAGAAGAATACACTGTAACTGACCAGGCAACTTGGTTATTTTGTGGAATGGAGCATTTTATAAAGAATAACTTGAATGATTAAAAATAATACTGCACTCTTGTCTAATACCTTCCAAATCTGCACCAGTGCCTATCATGAGCAGTAAATATCTTGACAGCTCTCTAAGAACTTCATATAATTTCTGAAATGTTTATATGAATAACTTCTTCGCCCACTCAAATTTACCAACAGAAAATTAGAAAATTCTTTTTAATTTGACAACAAATCCCTTGCAAGTCCCAACATCAAATAATCCTAACAACTTTAAAAATTTCTCTTCTCATAAGGTAAAAAATTAACTATTTTTTTCTCAGAGTCACGGACTCAAAGGGTATCAGGAATGAAAGACAAAGAGAGATTTGGATCAGGGGATCTGAGAGCATTGAAGCCTCAAGCTCATCAGACAAATTTATTAATCTCAGGGGCCTCTTCATATACTCCAAACAATTGTGAGAACCAACAACTATCCTAACTATTCCCATTACCTCAACCTGTGTAACACAATGGATCAAATGCTATGATTATAATCCAAAGTACAAAATTTCAATGTTCTATTATATTGCTGAGAAAATATACCCATAAATCTTGTTGCCCAGGTTGTTCCATTCTACCTAGTCCTTGTTCCACCTGAATGTACACATCTCCTTGCTAGATTTATGACCTGCATGTATAGCTATGGAGATAGCATGACTCAGTGGTCAAGGAAGTAACTTGCTTCCATGGAAACAACATGCCATTGTTTCCCACAACTTTTTATTTTCTGGGACCCCTGCAGAAATCTTTGATTAAGGAGATATACTTAGGATTTGGTTGAGGGAATGCAAGATGTCAAAATTGCCAGGAGTTTTGTAATGTATATGAAATAAGGTCATAGGTCACCATGAACAAGACTCAGCTCCTTATTTAACCAAAGTGACAATGAAAGATTAAAGCAATATTCTGGAGGTAGCATGATCCTTTACAAAAATACATATTTTAAAAGGGAGTTTAGGAGAAGCAGATGTGCCTCAAGTCATAGAGCTTCCACCTACCATATAGGAGGACCTGGGTTTGATCCCTGGGACCTCCTGGTGAAAAAGAAGAAGAGGATGTATGCCTCACATGATGAGCCAGTGCCCACATGGTGAGTCAATGTCTGTAGAGTGAGCCAGTGCCCTTGCAAGTGAGTACCACAACAAGATGATGATGCAACAAAAGAATGATGAAGGGGAGTGTCAAAGTGAAGCATAATGGAGACCAGGAACTGAGGTGGCACAATTGACATCAAACCTCTGTCCACATCAGTGGTCCCCAGGATCAAATACTGTTGAGTCCTAGAGGAGAAAAAAATGAGAAGAAAAAACCAAAAGAGAAATAGATGCAGAAGATCACACAGTAAATGGACATACACAGCAAAAATAGCAGAGTGGGGGGAGAGGAAGAGGATTAAATAAATAAATAAATATTTTTTAAAAAAGGAAGATGACCTGATTCTCTTAAAAAATGCATTCATGTTAAAGACTACATGCAGGGCAGTGGATTGTTGTGATAAGAAACATAATAAATGCCTTCTAGGCCAGTTACTCATAAGGCAAATAAAACTTCTTTCAATCACCTACTAAAAGCAGAACAATAATCCCAGAAAATGCTGTCATTTTAACAGGAAAAACCAAATATCAAATTTGCATGTATATGCTGTTTATAAAAATCTTATTGGAAAACCCATTATGTCTTATCCAGCAATAACCATGAAAAACAAAATTCTTTTTCTGCAAACCCTTTGCAACTTTCCTATTTTTTCAGGTTTTATCCTGGATTTTTCTCTTTTAAAAATTTTTCAATAGCCAATGATTTTGCTTTAAGAAAGAACTATTCTCTTATTTTCTCTACAAAACCATATCCTGCATAACATGTGTATTAGTCAGCCAAAGGGGTGCTGATGCAAAATACCAGAAACTGGTTGGCTTTTATAAAAGGTATTTATTTGGGGTAGGAGCTTGCAGATACCAGGCCATAAGCATAAGTTACTTCCCTCACAAAAGTGTATTTGGAGCAAGATGGCTGCTTGATGGCTGCAAGCGTTCAGGCTTCCTGGGCTCCTCGCTTTCAGGGTCTTGCTTCTCTCTGGGTTCAAGGTTCCTTTCTTCCAAGGGATTGCTTCTTCCTGGGCTCAGCATTCCTCTCTTCCCTGTGCTGGCTTCTCTTTCCTCTGTGAGCTTACTTCCCAGGGCTCCAGCTTAAGGCTTCAGCATCAAACTCCAACATAAAAACCCTCATGAGAGAAACAAAGGTATGTTGTTTCCATGGAAGCAAATTACTTCCTTGATCACTGAGTAATACTGTCTCCATAGCTATACATGCAGGTCATAAATCTAGCAAGGAGATGTGTACATTCAGGTGGAAGGAGAACTAGGTAGAATGGAACAACCTGGGCAACAAGATTTATGGGTATGCTTTCTCAACAATATAAGAGAACATTGAAATTTTGTACTTTGGATTATAATAATAGCATTTGATCCATTGTGTTACACAGGTTGAGGTAATAGGAATAGTTAGCAAGAATAGTTACTGGTTCTCACGATTGCTTGGGGTATATAAAGAGGCCCCTGAGATTAATAAATTTGTCTGATGAGCTTGAGGCTTCAATGCTCTCAGATCCCCTGATGTGAATCTCTCTTTGTCTTTCATTCCTGATACCCTTTGGGTCCATGACTCCAACATCTGGTGCCCAACATGGGGCCCAAAGCAGTGACTGCAGCAGAGATTCTTCCATGGCAGTATTGGAAACACAGAAACTGAAAACCTTCCTGAAAGTTTGAGGCATCCATTGAAAGGTGACTCGAGTCTGACAATACAGTGGTAAGAATCTTAATTAATTTTGTTTTCTGCTTGCATCAGGGTATGGGAAACCAACCAGGACGTCTGGAAGAATATTCACAGGTACGAAAAACTCTTTTAAATACTGTTGGTGTCTCAGTGAAAACTGCTGATTTACTTGAACTTTTTGCTCTAGTACAAAAACACTGTTATTGGTTTCAGCCACAAGGAAAAAATCTTTTAAATCTTAAAAAGTGGAAACAGGTAATGAAGGTGCTATGTAGAGCATACCAAAAAGGAGAGACTATACCACTGTTGGTGTGGGCTTTAGGGCAACAGATTGCAGCAGCCTTAGATCCACTGCAGTCTGAAGCAGAGGAGGAAGAAATTGCCATCTTTTCCAGGGAGTCCCATGACATGGGCCATCAGAGTAAGGACAGGGAGGAAATAGAGGACAAGGACAAGGATGAGCCCCTCGATGAGAAAGAAACTAACCCCTTTCTGCCTAAGCAGATGTCTAAATTGAATATTTCTAAAGCCAACATTTACCCTAATTTGTGTAATGTAGCCCCAGCGGTCCCACCGGTTACAATGCACACAGCCCTGGGAATATTTACTGATGCCATTGACACCAGGCCATACATTAACAATGTATTTGTACCTAATCCAGTTCCAACTACTCCCTTAATGCATTGTTTGCTGCAAGGATCTCGACAGGAGGATCCTGAAGCAATGCAATCACTAACAGCTTTCACGGTAAATATTCAACAGGTTTCCCCAGATGCAAATAACCCTCAAGGAGGATATAATTTTCATCATGAACCCCTGCCACTTAAAATTCTGAAAGAACTTAAACAAGTTGTGCACAATTTGGAACTAATAGTCCTTACACTTTTGGCTTAGTGCAGGTGCTGGCTCAAGCTGACCAACTTATCCCCTGGGATTGGGACATGCTGGCTAGAACTGTTTTAAGCTCAGCTGAGTTTCTGCAATTTAAAACCTGGTGGACAGATGAAGCCAATATGATTGTATGCTGTAACGCAGTACAGAATCCTCCCGTTCTTATTTCTGCTGAACAATTATTGGGGATTGGTGATTGGCCTGGAATTCAAAGACAGCTCCAATACAATGATCAGCCCATAACACAAGTGTGCAATTCATGTTTGGCAGCTTGGAAACGGATTTGTGTACCTGGAAAACCTACTCAATCTTTTGCCAAAGTGATCCAGGGAGTTAATGAACCATATGTGGAATTCGTAGCGCGATTAACTGACATTTTGATGAAAATGATTGAGATACCAGAAGCAAGAGAGTTATTTTGTTAATGCTTGCTTTTGATCAGGCTAACAGTGAATGTAAAAAGGTGGTCCTGGCCGTAGCCTTTAAAGGTAGCTTGAAGAAGGAGAGAAAGAAAGGAAATTGCTTTGAATGTGGGAAACCTAGTCATTATCAGGAAGAATGCAGATCTTTATAGCCTTGGAACATTGTCTGTAGAGGCTGAAAAAGAACTGGCATTGATAGAGGATCAAATCTGTCAAGGGCAATTAATACAAATAGAACCTGACAAATCTATTTTTTTTTTCAATTTTTATTTTTATTTTTATTTTTTTGTTCAATCCTCAGATTTACCTATAAATTTCTTTTTTTTTATTTTTTATTTATTTTTTTATTTTTTTAATTTTTTTATTTTTTATTGACTTTGTAATAATATTACATTAAAAATATATATGTGAGGTCCCATTCAACCCCACCCCCCCACCCCCCCTCTCCCCCCCCCCCCCAACAACACTCGTTCCCATCATCATGACACATCCATTGGATTTGGTAAGTACATCTTTGGGCACCTCTGCACCTCATATACATTGGTTCACATCATGGCCCATACTCTCCTCTATTCCATCAAGTGGGCCCTGTGAGGATTTACAATGTCCGGTGATTACCTCTGAAGCACCATCCAGGGCAGCTCCATGTCCCGAAGACGCCTCCACCTCTCATCTCTTCCTGCCTTTCCCCATACCCTTTGTCCATTATGTCCACTTTTCCCAATCCAATGCCACCTCTTCTATGTGGCCTGACAAATCTATTGATTTGATTATTTTCTCAACCCCTCAATCTCCTACAGCTTTATTTTGGCAAGAAGGTATACTGGAATGGATTTTTTTTTAATCTAATAATAAACAAAAGAGATTGCAGACATCTCCAAAAAATTATTTCCATCCTAGCAAAAGGCCGTGTTAGATTG
The DNA here is from genome assembly GCF_030445035.2 of Dasypus novemcinctus. NCBI lineage: Eukaryota > Metazoa > Chordata > Mammalia > Cingulata > Dasypodidae > Dasypus > Dasypus novemcinctus. The sequence goes on from NC_080703.1 coordinate 608,774, forward strand.
TTACAATTAAAGGGTTCTGATCCATACAGGATTATTTGTGATCTTTCTTATGAGGAAATTCAACACTTATATATAACTAATCCTCAATGGCAAATTGCTATTAGTAATTTTCAAGGCATTATTGATAATCATTATCCTACTTCGAAATTGTTAACGTTCTTATGAAAAACCACTTGGATTGTACCAAAAATTGTGAAAACTGTTCCTATTGAAAATGCATGTACAGTATTTACTGATGGTAGTAGTAATGGAAAAGCAGCATACGTTACCTCTCAAAAGGAACAGCTTTGGCAGACTCCTTATTCACCTGCTCAATGCACAGAGCTTTCAGCCATTATTAAGGTTTTACAAACGTTTCAGGAGCCCTTGAATATTGTCTCTGATTTGGAATATGTGTGTTTAACTGTAGCTCATATTGAAACAGCTCATATTTTTATTACTGATAAGTTGTCTCAACTTTTTGCTGACCTTCAAGCCCTCATTCGGCAAAGTCAGCCCATATATATTATTCATATCCGGTCTCATTCTTCCCTTCCTGATCCTCTAGCTACCCAAAATGCCCAAGCTGATATGTTAGTGGGATGTTTGCAGGATGCAACTAAATATCATGCATTGACTCATATTAATACTAAGGGACTTAGACATAAATTTTCTCAATTGACAAAACATCAAGCTCAAGTGATTATGCAAACCCATCCCACCTGTGGACCCTTGGCCACAGTGCCTTTTCAGGCTAGAACTAATCCCAGAGACCTGGCTCCTAATCAGCTGTGGCAGATGGATGTTATTCACATATCATCATTTGGTAAATTACAATATGTCCATGTCTGTATTGACACTCTCATTTTTTCTGGGCTACTGCACAAAATGGTGAATGTTTTCATCATGTTCGTTCCCATTTGTGGTCTGCTTTTGCTGTGATGGGATGCTCCTTGAAAATTAAAACTGATAATGGCCCTTCTTACACCAGTAAGCCTTTTGCTTCCTTTTGTTCTATGTATGCTATTGAGCATGTTACTAGTATTCCTTACAATCCTACAGGTCAAGCCATAGTTGAATACAGCCATCATACCCTAAAAATTATGCTTTTAAAACAAAAAGGGAGAGATGATGCTATTATAACACCAAAGCATCAGTTGGCAAAAGCTTTATTTACTTTAAACTTTCTTAATGTTTATAATTCACTGACACCTGCAGAATGTCACTTTGGAAAATGTCAAACATCTACAGTGGACACTAGAAATGAAGATCAACCAATATTCTGGAAAGATATTTTAAGCAATGAATGGAAAAAAAGGCAGGATTAAAGTATGTGGGTGAGCCTGTGCTCTTGTATTTCAGAAAATGGAGAGCAAATTCAGCTACTGTGAAGAGGATTAAACCATGTAATGAAGAGATGGGGTCTCCTTCAACTTCTGATGATGGTGATTGTAAGTAATGAGGAAGCCATGGGCAATTACACCTATTGGGCCTATATACCTAACCCCCCGTTACTCAGAGTGTTACCCTGGAAAGATCCATCCTTTCCTATTTATCTGAATAAGTCCCATATATTCCCAGAACCAACTGATAATAGGTTACCAATTAAGTCCCATGAGGAAGGATGAAGAGTCTATAATCTCATATTACCATTTGATTCTCGACCCCTATGCATCGGTAACCATCCTCCATGTATATATGTTAAAAATTGGAGTATGAAAATCTTCAAAAATAATTATAATAAGTCTTTAGTGACGTTATTTCCTTCTTATAATTATATGGTGACTAAAAAACCTACCTATAACTGTCCACAAAGAGATATTGGGGATAAAGAAGGATGGCAAGAATTCCATATAGAAAGAGGATCTCTCATTTTTAATGATTCCTGAGGAATAGTGTGGGAAAGTGCCCCTATGGGGAGTTCCACCAAATATAATGGCAGATTTATTTGGTATGGTCTAAATAGTAAAGGACAGCAAATTAGTAATATGCAATATCCCTTTCATGAATCTCTTGAATTGGATGAAAAAATAATTTTTACCAAAAATAATAGTGTTTGGAAATATAAAGGAAAATGGATCCCTTCTCCATGCTGTAATATTACATCTATGCATAGTCAAAAGAATCTGTGGAAAGTTTTTCTGGGAATAGCACCTACTATAGAATGGATTGGGAATAATAGTGAGAATGGTCAATATTTGCATTTAGATCAGACTCATCATTTTCAATCGTGTGTAAGAGATCATTATGTGTTTGTGGTTGCAAAACGAACTATAACTAAGAATACTCTATTTTATAAAAGTGGGCATTGTATACCTGTTTGAGAATATTTTACAGAATGGAGATTTCATTACAATGGCTCGAAGGTGGTGGGGAGTGTGGATTCCAGTGTGACTGAACCGAATTTGGCAATCGTCACCTGAGAGTCAACTGCTGTTCAATATGGCTCAAGAAACCCTGAAGTGCTCAAAGTGATTTGTGGGACTGTTAATAGCTGGCATATTGGGACTGATTGGTGTTATTGCAGCTGCTGCTACAGCTACTGTGGCCTTGCATGAGACTGTGTAGACTCAGCTATATGTGCGTGATTGGCATAAGAATGCTAGTGATTTATGGCATAGTCAAGAACATACAGATGAAGAATTAAACAATAGAGTTAATGATCTAGAATCAGCAGTTTTACATCTTGGAGATCAAGTATATAACTTAAATTTACTTAGAGGTTTAAAATGTGATTGGAATGAGAGTAATTTTTGTATTACTTTGCTTGCTTATAATAATTCTATGTTTGACTGGGAAAAGATTAAAAATCACTTGATAGGTCATGAGGGTAATATGTCATTAGAAGAATTACAGAAAAAGGTATTGGAATTATCTCATAATCAGATTTATGTAGCTGAAGATAAGGATATCTTTAATGATTTGCTTTCTCATTTCAATAAGTTCAATCCAGTAAACTGGTGGAAGTCTCAACATTTTTTATCAGCATTAGGAATAGGACTTTGTGTGTTAATCTTGTTGCTCATTGTTGTTGCCTGCCTGGGACGAGGTGTTTGCTGAACACTGCACCATGTGAATGCTATGGGACAAGCCAATAATTTGGTACTTGCAAGAACCTTGCAATGAGTTCCCCGTGGTCATTGTGCTTGGCTGGTAGTCAATGATGGGTAAGACTCTCAGAGGAGGGCAACTTAAGACAAGCACAGCCATCCTGACTAAAACAAAAAGGGGGAAATGTGGGAAACAAAGGCATGTCATTTCCATGGAAGCAAGTTACTTCCTTGACCACTGAGTCATGCTGTCTCCACAGCTATACATGCAGGTCATAAATCTAGCAAGGAGATGTGTACATTCAGGTGGAACAAGGACTAGGTAGAATGGAACAACCTGGGCAACAAGATTTATGGGTATGTTTTCTCAACAATATAATAGAACATTGAAATTTTGTACTTTGGATTATAATCATAGCATTGAGGTAATGGTAATGGGAATAGTTAGCAAGAATAGTTGCTGGTTCTCACGATTGCTTGGGGTATATAAAGAAGACCCTGAGATTAATAAGCTTCTCTGATGAGCTTGAGGCTTCAATGCTCTCAGATCCCCTGATCCCAATCTCTCCTTGTCTTTCATTCCTGATACCCTTCGGGTCCATGACTCTGACACCCTCATATCAAAATCTCCAACTCTGTCTTTTGCCATGCCCTTTCTCTATGAATCCCCACCCACCAAGGGGTGGGGACCCAATGCCCTAATGATGTGGCCCAATCAAAGCCCTAATCATAACTCAATCATGCCCAGGTACAGATCAAATTACAAGCTTAATCCAATATTTCTTTTTTGAGTTCATCAATTAAATGAAACTGCTACACCATGCAAGCTCAATTTAGCATAAGCCTAAGGTTTTAAGGTATCAACAGATGTTAGGCTCTATCTTAAAGTTGACAATTTATACAAAACTCAAGTACTGTTGAAATCAAAATTTGATTCCCTTTCATTAGGTTAAAACTTATTTTTTCTACCATAAACATCTAAGAGCACACTATAAGGAATCTTTTTAAAGATGCTATTTTTGAATCATTAAGCCTTTTAAAACTTCTGAATATCAATCAAATGATGCACTCCCTAATTTGTTGAAGACCAGGAGTTTCTTTTTCAAGTGCACACCTCAAATGGTTGTCCTTGGTTAATTCAAACATTCCCCAAGTATTCACTGCAAACTCAAGTCATCCTTGGTGAGATTCACCCATGTATTCAGAAACAAATATGAACTGGTACCACAGTGAGAAAAGAGATATTTTTCAGGAAAGAATTTTCAGGAAAGGAGAAAAGAGATTTAGATTATGAAGTCCCCATGTTCAAGTAAAGGTTCCAAAAATGAAAATTGTATAGAGGCCTGTATTAGTCAGATTCTCTAGGGAAACACAACCAACAGAGGATATCTGTAAATAGTTTGAGGTTTTATAAAATTGCCTCATGCAACCATGGCAATGCATAAGTCCAAATTCTTCAGGGCAGGCAGCACACCAGGGGTTCCAGTGAAGGTCTTTGATAAGTTCCCAGGAGATGTTAAAATAGAGCCAGGACATGCCTTAAACCAGTAACACTTCCTTATTATATTTTCTAAAGAGTTTTTTCAACATTATAGTTTCAACCACATACCAGACAATCTCCTGTGTTCACCTGCTACACCTTAATCCTTCCCCCAATTCCATGGACCATCTGACCCATCCTCCCAACCCTAGCCCCCTGAAGCCTGCAAAGCCCAACCCAATAGTATCCCTATGCCCCTGTCTTATTCCTTCATTGCACAACTACTTACCTCCATTTTATCATAGATTTTGTCTGTGTGGGCATTGGCTCACAACATTTCTCCACCCCTATATTTTCTGTAAGCCTATCTTCCAGTCTCTTGCTATATGAGACAGCTTGATTTGCTTAATTCTTATCAGGAAGGTCATGTAGTATTTGTCCTTCAGTGCCTGGCTTTCTTCACTTAACATAAGGTCCTCAGGATTCATCCATGTTATACCATGTGTTAGTACTGTATTCCTCCTTACAGCTGAGTAGTATTACATTGTATGTATATACAACATTTTGTTTATCTATTCATCTGTAGATGGGCATTTGGGTTGATTCCAACTTTTGGCAATAGTGAATAATGCCACTATGAACACTGGTGTGCATGTATCAGTTCGTGTCTTTGTTTTCAATTCTAGATATATACCCAGCAGTGGAATTACTGGGTCAAATGGCAAATCTATAGCTAGTTTTTTGAGTAACTACCAAACTGTCCTCCAGAATGGTTGGATCCTTCTACATTCCTACCAGTAGTGGATGAGGGTTTCTGTTCCTCCACATCCTCTCCAGCACTTATATTCTTCTGTATTTTTTAATAGCTGCCAGTCTAATGAGTGCAAGATGATATCTCATTGTACTTTTGATTTGCATTTCCCTAACAGCTAGTGATGTTGAGCATCTTTTCGTGTGCTTTTTAGCCATTTGTATTTCTTCTTTGGAGAAGTGTCTGTTCAAAACTCTTGCCCATTTTTAAAATGTGTTGTCTTTTTATTTTCAAGATACAGGATTTCTTTATATATGCTTGATAGGGTCAACTGGCACAGGGTTCACCTGGGGCAGGCTTCTAGGGAGTATGTGAGTGCTTATTTTGCCATACTGTGTTATATCAGTGGGTGGAGACCAGTACAATGAGTGGGAAGGTGTTATACCCCCATCCTGGGTATTCTCAGAGGGAAGGGTTCTCTTGAGAGCATGAGTGGCTCCCAATGGGGGAGGACAGACTAGTTTGTCAAGCCCTCAGCATTGGTGCAAGTATCTATGAATCTTGCTTTTCAAGCAGTGAAGCTTGGTTGTCACTGTGGGCCCCAATGGAAAGGGAGAGAGGAATAGAATGGATGGAAGAGGGGGTAACCAGTGGCAATGGAAGTATTCTGCATGATCCTGTAATGATGGATACAGGCCATGTTAAATTTCACCAAAAATTTATAAAAGTGTATAGTCTAAAACATAAACCATAATGAAACCATGGTTAGTAGCTATGCATCAATATTTGTACATCAGTTGCAACAAATGTGACATCCACGTGTAAAAAGATCATTGCTGGGGAAGGGGGAAAAGGATTTGATGTTGTGTATATGGGAGTCCTATATATTCTAAATGTGACTTTACTGTGATCTAAAACTTTTTTGAAAACATAATTTTAAAAAAGGATGCAGACACAGGAATAAATGGAAAAGATTGCCTTGCCACTGTACACAGAGGGCATCACCTAATACAGTGATGAAAGGCAAAAATTTAAAAAAAGTTTTGAATCACAGAGGAGTTCAACTATGGCAGAGTAGGAGCACTGATATAGGATGTCATTTAAGGAGGATGCATGGGTGGGAGGGAGTTTTCCAGGGCATGCATATGTTGTAAACATATGTTTGGATGTTTTTTGGGTACTGACATAGTGGGTAGAGTTTCACATGATAACAGAGGGAGTGCTGCCCATTTTAATTGTTCTAAAGTGACCCTGCTGCTACATACTACTGGTATACAAGATATCAAGAAGTACAAGAATGAAATGAAACCACTGTCTATGATCTGAGCTTCCTGCCACTCTGAAGTAGGTCCATATAGTTCTCTTGTTTATTTCTGTTGGTTAAAATAATATATTTTGCATAATTTCAATCACTTATAATTTTTGAAATTTGTCTTATGACACAGAATATACTCTCTTTTCAAATATTTCATACACACTTGCAAACATTTTATTCTGCAGTTCTTTGGTAGAGTGTTTTATAAATATCTTTGGTTATGCTGTTGATTAGATAGGTCCAGTCTTCTCTATATTTTTAATGACTTTCTGTTTACACTCTATTATTTTTTAGGGTGGGTTTTGAAATAGCCAAATAAAATTGTTGATTTTTCTGTTTTTCCATTCAATAGTAGCAACATTTTTTCATGTAGTTTGAATTAAACAATATATAGTCTTGATGAATTGAACTCTTTGTTATATTGAAATGTTGCTCTTTATCCCTTGCAATTTTCTTTGCTCCAAAATATGATTTTTCTAATGTTTACACAGTCTTTCCAAATTTCTGTTTATAGATCTTCACATGGTAACCTGTGTTTACAAATGTAAAGTGGGTTTCTTATGGAAATAATATAATTAGTTCTGCTCTTTAAAATAAAATCAACCTCTTCCTTTTACCTGAATTGTTTAGACAATTTTTGTTTAATACAAAATTTGGTATGGTTGGGTTTAAATCTAATCTTTTGGTGTTCTATTTTTCCTACCTCTTCTTTGTTCTTTTTTCCTATCATTTTATTTGTAGAATGACCTTTTTTTTTCTTTATTAGAGATGTTATGGTTACACAGAACAATCCTGCATAAAATGCAGGATTCTCATTTACCACCCCACCATCACCTTGAAACGGCATGCAACATCAGTTACAATTCATGATAGCACACTTTTACAATTGTACTTTTAATTAAAGACCATGGTTTAACTTAGGGTTCACTGTATAGTGTAGTTCCTTGGATTTTTTTTAAGATTTTAAAAAAAGTTTATTTCTCTCCCCTTCCCCCCCACCTCGGTTTTCTGTTCTCTGCATCTATTTGTTGCATCTTCTTCTTTGTCTGCTTCTGTTGTTGTCAGCAGCACAGGAATCTGTGTTTCTTTTTGTTATATCATCTTGTCCATCAGCTCTCCATGTGTGCAGCACCATTCCTGGGCAGGCTGAACTTTCTTTCACGCTGGGTGGCTCTCCTTTACAGGGCACACTCCTTGTGCATGGGGTTCCCCTACGTGGGGACACCCCTGTATGGCAGGGCACTCCTTGCATGCATCAGCACTGAGTGTGGGCCAGCTCCACACAGGTCAAGGAGGCCTGGGGTTTGATCCTTGGACCTCACATGTGGTAGATAGATGCCCTATCCACTGGGCCAAATCTGCTTCCCTCAGATTTTTAAAATAAATTTTCTTCTGTTGCCATAGATACAATCTAAAATTTCCCCTTTTAATCATATTCATATACATGTATCAGTGCTGTTAATAGCATTCACATCATTGTGCTACCTTCACTATCCATTACCAAAACATTTCTATTATTCCAAATAGGAACCCTGTACAGTTTAAGCCTTAACTTCCCATTCCCTATTACATTCCATCCCCTGGTAAACTATATTCCAGATTCTGACTCTAGGAGCTTTCTTATTCTAGTGATTTCAAATCAGATAGCTCATACAATATTTTGGCCTTTAAACCTGACTTACTTCATTTAATGTGAGGTCTTCAAGGCTAACCCATGTCGACACATGTATCAAGACTTCATTCTTCCCGTGTGGAACTGGCCCATGTGCAGTGCTGATGCACGCAAGGAGTGCTGTGCCACACAGGGGTGTCCCCCGCGTAGAGGAGCCCCACGTGCAAGGAGTGCACCCGTAAGGAGCGCCGCCCAGCACGAAAGAAAGTGCAGCCTGCCCAGGAATGGTGCTGCCCACACTTCCCGTGCCGCTGATGACAACAGAAGTGGACAAAGAAACAAGACGCAGCAAACAGACTCAGAGAACAGACAACTGGGGAAGGGGGGGAGGATTAAATAAAATAAATAAATCTTAAAAAAAAAGACTTCATTCTTTGTAGCAGCTGAATTATATTCCATTGTATGTATATACCACATTTTATTTCTCCATTCATCAGTTAATGGTAACTTGGGTAGCTTCAGTCTTTTGGCAATTGTGAATAATACCTCTAAGAACATATGTTTGCACATATCTGTTCAAGTCCCAGTTTTTAATTCTTTCAGAAATATATCTAGAAGTGGGATTGCCAGTTCCTGTGGTAGTTCTATATTTAGTTTTATGAGGAACTGCCAAATTGTGTTCCACAGCGGCTGCACCGTTTTACATTGCTACCAATCATGAATGCCTGTTCCTGTTCCTCTGCATCCTCTTCAATACTTATTCCCATTAAAAAAAAAAAGTAGTCATTCCAATGTTGCTGAAATAGTATCTTATGTGTTTGATTTGCATTTCTCTGAGGGTTAATGATGTTGAGCATCTTATCATATGTTTTCTGATCATTTTTACATCTTCTTTAGAGAGTATTTAGCCCATTTTTAAATTGTGTTGTTAGTCTTTTTGTTATTAAGTTGAAAGATTTCTTTATACAACTATATATGAATCCTTTATCAAATGTGTGGTTTCAAATATTTTCTACCATTGTGTAGCTTGTCTTCTTTTATGATAAAATTCTTTGAGGACAAAAGGTTTTTATTTTAATGAGTCCCATATATCAATTTGTTTTTCTTTTTGTTGCTTGTGTGTGCTTTGGGTACAAAGTCTAAGAAAACATTGCCTAACACAAGATCCTAAAGATGCTACCTTACCTTTTCTTCTAGGAGTTTCATAGCTGTAGCTTTTATATTTAGGTCTTTGATCTATTTTAAGTTGATTTTTTTATATGGTGTGAGTTAAGGGTTCCCCTCCTCCTTTTTAATTATTTTTCATCTTTGAAGAGAGTGTTCTTTTCCAATGGAGTGGTTTTGCCCCTATCTCAAAAATAAGTTAGCCATAAATATGAGGGTTGATTTCTGAACTCTCAATTCTATTCCATTGGTTTATATGCCTATCCTTATGCCAGTACCAGGATATTTTGATTTTGTGATGTGGCTTTGTGATATATTTTAGGTCAGGAAATGGGACTCCTCCAAGTTCATTCTTCTTTTTCAAGATGGCATTATCTATTTAGGACACTTATCCTTTCATATAAATTTGATGATTGGCTTTTCCATTTCTGCAAATAAAGTTATAGGAAGTTTATTGGGATTTCATGGAATCCATAAATTGCTATGGGTAGTCTTTTTTTTTTAAAGATTTACTTATTTATTTATTTAATTCCCCTACCCTCCCCCGGTTGTCTGTTTTCTGTGTCTTTTTGCTGCGTCTTGTTTCTTTGTCCGCTTCTGTTGTAGTCAGCGGCAGGGGAAGTGTGGGCGGTGCCATTCCTGGGCAGGCTGCTACCTCCTTCGCGCTAGGCCGCTCTCCTCATGGGTGCACTCCTTGCGCGTGGGGCTCCCCTACGCGGGGGACACCCCTGTGTAGCAGGGCACTCCTCGCGTGCATCAGCACTGGGCATGGGCCAGCTCCACATGGGTCAAAGAGGCCCAGGGCTTGAACCGCGGGCCTCCCATGTGGTAGACGATGCCCTAACCACTGGGCCAAAGTCCGTTTTGCTATGGGTAGTCTTGGCAACATAACTTATTCAGTCTTCAAATCCATGAACAGGAAATACACTTCCATTTATTTAGGTTTTCTTTCATTTCTTTTGGCCTTTATAGTTTTCTGCATGCAAGTCTTTTATATGTTTGTTAAGATTAATTCCTAGATATTTAATTCTTTTAGTTACTATTAGTAATGGGTTTTTTTTCTTGATTTCTTCTGATTTTTCATTGCTAGTGTATAGAAACACTACTGATTTTGAGTGTTGATGTTGTACCCCACTACTTTGTTGAATTCATTTATTAGCACTAGGAGATTTACTGTGAATGTTTTCAGGAATTTCTGTATATAGGATCATGGCATTTGCATATAGGAAAAGATTTACTCCTTCCTTTCCAGTTTGGATGAACTTTGTTGCTTTTTCTTGCCTAATTGCTCTGACAAGAACTTCCAGTACAATGTTAAGTAACAACAGTAACAGTGATCATCCATGTTTTGTTCCTCATCTTAGAGAGAAAGCTATCAGTCTTTTAAACCATTAAGCAGGATGTTGGTTGTCAGCTTTTCATATATGCCCTGTATCAGGCTGGGGAAGTTTCCTTCTATTCTTATTGTCTTAATTGGTTTTATCAAGAAAAGTTACTGGATTTTGGTCAAATGCCTTTTCTGCATCAATTGAGATAATCATGTGTTTTTCCCTTCATTTTTTAATGTGGTATATTACATTATTTAAATTTCTCATGTTAAGCCAACCTTGCATATCAGGCATAAATCCTACTTGATCATGGTGTATAATTCTTTTTAATATGCTGTTGGACTCAGTTTGCTAGTATATTCTAGAGGATTTTTGCATCTATATTCATAAGACATATTCTTTAGTTTTCTTTTGTGGTATCTTTATCTGGCTTCAGTATGAGGGTGAGGTTTGCCTTGTAGAATGAGTTAAGAACTGTTCTCTCTTCAATTTCTTGAAAGAATTTGTGCATAATGAGTATTAAATCTTCTCGGACTCTTTGGTAGAATTCCCCTGTGAAGCCATCTGGTTCTGGGCTTCTCTTTGTTGGGAGGTTTACTGTTTCAGTCACTTTACTAATTACTGATTTGTTGAGATCTTCTATTTCTTCTTAAGTCAATGTAGGTAATTTACATATTTCTAAGAATTTTCCATTTCATCTATTGTATTTAATTTATTGGCATACAGTTATTTATAGTATCCACTTATAGTCCTTTTTTTATTTCAATGGGGTTGGAAGTGCTGTTCCCCTTTTCATTTCTGACTTCCATTATTTGTATCCTCTCCCTTTTTACTTTGTCTACCTAAATGTTTATTATTATTTTGATATTTTCAAATAACCAACTTTTTTGTTAGTAAAAAGAATTTGTTGGTAAATGGGAGAAAAGAACAGAGCTTGCTGAGAAATGGAAAAGAAGGATGAAATACTCAAGATTTGATGCAGGGTCTTCTAGGCAGAGAGTGGGCTTTGACATGTGTGGTCACTTTTTAAGCTATTAATTATTCCTCCCTTGCTAATGCTAAGGGGAGGGGCCTCAGATGTTATTGACTACCTCACCAATGGTGGGGGTCAATGGTGTGGCCTGTTTGGAATATCCAGGACCCCTCTCAATTCTCGGACCATAAGGTCAAGGTCAAGGTCTCGGCAGGTTCTCACTGCTATGTTGTCTGTCAGCCAGGTTGTCTGCTGGGCCTGCTGCCTTTGCCCTTTCACTATACTAACTTACCTCAACTACTTCCTCAGAGAGTTCATGCCCTTATTCCTAAGGGAACTCTGAGGAGCATTGGTTATTCTTCTGTAGCTACTTCCTGTTGAAGAACCAGCTTTTGATTTTGTTGATTCTATCTCTTATTGTTTTCTGTTTCATTTATCTCTGTTCTCATCTTTAGTTCCTTTCTTCTGCTTCCTTTGGGTTTAGTTTGCTTTTTTCCCCCTACTTCTTCTAGTTTTGAGGTTAGGTCACGGATTTGAAGTATTTTTTTTCTTTTTCAATGTGAGCATTTAGATTTAGAGTGTGAGGTTTATGTCACTAAAATTTCTTGAGTCCAATAACTGCACTTAAGGTGATTAAATAAGTGAATATCCTTCCTAAGAGACATAAAAGGAGGATTTGTGTTTGAGGATTACATATACAACCTGCTTTCAAATGGTCAGATGATAGATAGATAGATAGATAGATAGATAGATAGATAGATAGATAATATAATGAAATGGCCAAAATGGAAAAAATGTTAAAATTTTTGGATCTGGGTGTCTGGATACTTTGAGTGTGGGATTATGTTGGGGTTCTCTCTATGGGGTTTGTATTATTTCTGCAACTGTCCTGTAGATTTGAAATTATTTCAAAATAAAAAGTTAAAAAATAATATGTTGCTAAAGAGTGAGATGCCAGCTAGCAATCCTTGTGATCAATGCAGCCCTTGTGTGAACAGTCAAGAGAAAGATGAGCTTGAATCCAAAGATGACACAGACAGAATGTACATCCTTGAAATCTAATGACTTTAATATTCCAATATTTCTCAGTTAGTTTTTAAAGATGAAATAGTAAAGTGTGTTGAATCTCTGTGCAGGGCCTGTCATAACCCCTCTCATATTCATAACACACATTTCAAGGCCAGGCAGACACAAATTAAGGAGGGCACTGACAGTTGGAGTCTCATCTGATCACCATGGGCTGGCTTAGGTGTCCTAGGCCACAAAATGAAAAGTTTATGTGGCCAGCATTGGGGGTCTGCAAGTCCTCTACCATGAAACCTCCCAACAAATAATTCAGATGGTTACAGGTATGGGAAGACACTTACCTCTTTCTTTCCCTAGGCAGTTGGGAAAAATCTAGGGTGGCCATCCCTGCTAGCTTACGGAGCTTAGCCCATATCCCCTGGGTCATGAGATGTGATCACTGATTTGTGGGTCAAGGTGTGGGAAAGATGGAGGCATTGTTTTCCTATACCCCTCCTCCACCTCCACTGAGGTCTGCCTTGGTTGCCAGGCAGTTGGAGGTTCTGGGCAGGATGCTCACCATGGGGTTCTATCTTTTGTTGTGGGAACAGGTTCCTGGCAATCTGAGGTGACTCAGCAGAGGCCTTGGGAGCCTTGTATGGTCTGCTGACAGTCATGATGCTCTGTGCAATCCTGATCTTGGTGACTTTGTGCCTGTTGTTGGCAGCTCTGCTAGAGGACTTTATACAAAGCCTAGATGTCCAGGGAATGCTGTGGAAATTGGTGGCTTGGATAGTTATAGTGGAGATTTTTATTATTAAATCTTATTATGATGGGAGGTGAGACAAAAAACTGGCCACTGACATTTCTGCTCTTCTAGAGGGAACACAACAAATTGTTGATAAGTTTCACCACATTGAAAGATAATTTGGAGACCTTAACTCAACTATAACAGAAGACAAACACAAGAACGAAGTATCAGAAATTGTATATGTGAAACCTGTAGCTGAGCGAGAGGGTTTCGTCCTCGCTCAGGCCCAAGAGTCGGGGGGGCTTGCTCCTGCCGAACCACCGGTGGGGGGTGCCCCAAGAGGGAGCACTGGTTCTCCAGGCATGGGGGACGTGCGGTTGGGGAAAAACCACGGAGACCGCTTGAGCACAAGAACAGGTCTGCTTTATTACGGAAGTACCCTTAGCTATATAGGGGTGGGTAGAGGGAGGGGCGTGATGAAGGGAGGGTTGGCTAAGGGGCGGCTGTGGACAGGCTGAAGCTGATGGATAGACCTGAGGTAAGCAGTTACTGGGGAAGAGGGAAGATTGTGGGTTGGCAATATGGGCGGGACTGGCGGGAAGGATGGCGGGGGCTGGAAGGGGAGGAGGGGTGGAGAAAGGCGGCAACAATTGCTCCTTTTGTTTTTAAAAGGAAATAGAGGCAACAAGTGTTGGTGCGCACTGTGGGTGTGAATAACTCGGTGTGCGCAGCAACAAAAAACAAGGATTATGAGGAGGAGGAGGAAAAGGAGGTTATAAGGACGGGTACTGGAATAGGACGAGGGGTGGGGGGAGACCACTAGGACCGGCTGGCCGTGAGCGGATGACATAGCATCTGGCCAGGACGCATGTGCCCGCCATTAGGGTCGGCGCACGCCGGTGCCTGGCGCGCGCCAAGCCTTGCCAGCGAAACGGGCTCGTGATGTCCCCGGACCCCCCGCCCGAGGGGGAGGAACAGTTGGGGAGAAGTGAGGGGAGGAAGACAAGAAGCTATAGGCGTGCGGTCTGGAGTAGGTGGTGCGGGCTGAAGGGGCCAGGTGGACGGCTGGGGGGGGACTCAGCGGTGGCGAGGCGTTGGTAGTGGACTTGTACAAAGGAGCTGAACACTGCATTGGCTTGATCTTTGGCAAGGTGGACTATCCTTCTGATGGCCCAGGGGCCCACAGTGAGGGCTAAGAGGATAATGATAAGGGGGCCTAGGAATGGGAGCAGGTATGGGAGGAGAGAGATAGGTAATATCTTGATCGACCGCCTGCCGGAGGGCAAGGGCGGCGATCCCCGGGCCTGCTCCAGCGAGACCTAAAAGGGTGGTGACGGGAGGGGGCTGGGGTACAGAGTAGGGGGTAAGTGAGGCTTAGGGTTGTGGGAGCTGAGGGAGGCAGTGGCGAGGGGGGTGCCGGGCGAAGGAGTGGGCGAGGTGGAGCAGGGCAGAGAAGGGGGCTGTGCCTTTGGAGGATTGAAAATCTGATTTGGGCCCACTGGGGTGGAACGTGTGGGAATTGGCTCCTTTTTTATAGTGATAATGGCACCGTAAATGTAGCCTACTGCATACAGGCGGGCTCCCCACATGCGGCCTCGTAACCAGAGGTCGGAGTTGGGGTCTTTGACTGTGAGTGTGATGGTGTTCCATCGAGTAGCATTACGCTGGAGAGTGAGGTATGGGTCTTTGTTAGGGGCGCTGGACCATCCGTGGGTGATGGTTTTGCACCCCCAGGAAGGACAGTAATAGTGCGTTGGGTCATGGCATCCTCTGGTGGAGGATGGGCACTTGTAGAAACCTGTGGCAGCGGGGTTGTGTCCCCCCCACTCATAAGACGGAAGGTTTGTGCGTCCAATGAGGTTGGCAACATCAGTAGTGAAAGAGGGGGCGGAGGCGGTTACGTTCGAGGTGAGGAGCCTTTTTTGTTGCCAGAGGGAGAGGGTCCAATTGAAGGGCTGGTGACTTGGGTTGGCAGCGGCTGGGAGAGTGAGGGAAGCCAGGACAAAGAGAACGGCTGTGAGGCTGTGTAGAGGCATCATCTGACGGTGCGGCATCTTGATGATGGCTGGTGCTGGATCCGGGTGAACGGGGTGACCTCTGGGCCGTATCCACTGTCAATGTTATCTCTCACCAAAGGCATAGGGTGCTGATCATTCGGTGGAACTAGTGGGTCAGTGGCAGGCCGGATGCAGCGCCCAGGAATCCAGAGCGGCTGCGGCTCAGACTCTGGAAAGAAACAAGCAAAGCCCCTCCCCTGTGCTAGGAGGGGAGCTGTATCTTGCCAATGATTTGTGGCAGGGTCTTTCCAATGGACAAGGGGAACTTGCGAGGGCTGCCACATGGGTCCCCAGTGCTTATGGGTGGGGGAGAGTCCATGGTCATCGAAGGTTAGGAGATTGTGATGAATGAGGCAGGCAGTCACGACGTCGGCTGGGGCCTTGTGGGGAGAAGAGGCCCTTTCTTTTTGAATAAGTAGCTTGAGCTGTTGGTGAGTGCGCTTAACGATTCCTTGCCCCTGTGGATTGTATGGAATGCCAAAATGATGCGTGATGTGATACATCTGCACAAAGCTGGTGAAGGCGGCACTGCGATACACTGGTCCGTTGTCTGTTTTGAGATCCCATGGAATTCCCATGAACAAAATAGCTTGGCGAAGCGCCTGGACGCAGTGTTTAGCACTTTCTCCCGCAAGAGGGACTGCATAGTACAGATGCGAAAAGGTGTCAATTGCTACATGAAGATATTTGAGGTGGCCAAAGGCGCTGACATGAGTGACATCTAATTGCCACCTTGAGTTGGGGCGGAGGCCGCGGGGGTTAACACCCTGAGGCTGCAAATGCCCAAGTGGCAACAATGGTGCGCAAGTCCGGCACGCGTGCACAAGGTGTTTGCAAGTTTCAATGGGAAGGTCTGGGAAGAGCTTCTGGATGGACCGCGCGGAGAAGTGGAATTGGGAATGCAGGAGCTTGGCTTGATTAACAAAGTCTCCAAGACGTGGCCCGTCGGCAGGGTTTTCATGTAGGAGGACCGGGTTTACCTGGCGGCTTGACACAGAAGCATCAGTGAGGTCATTCCCTTGAGCCAGCGGTCCTGGTAGGCCAGAATGGCTTCTGATATGAGCAATGAACCAGGGCTGCTGCCTTGCCTCAAGCAGTCGCTGTACGAAGGCGAGTGCCCGATTGATGTTTGAGTCACCTGGTAGGAAAGTAGCAAGCGGGAGGCTGAGACACACCTGAAGAGTGTATAGGCTGTCAGTAAAGATGTTGAGAGGCTGGTCTGGGTGGAGATTGAGGACTGCAGCGACAGCTAGAAGCTCGCCCACTTGAACAGAAGAGTCATTTGCGAACAGCAGTTGCCATGGCTCAGGATTATCAGGAGTGTATATGTTGGCAGCAAACGCCGTTTTTGAGGCATCTGTGAAGGCAGTGATAGCAGAAGGGATCGGGTTCCGTGCGGGCAATGGACGGAACGGGTTGGAAAATGCCAATTGAGACATTCCCTGCAGCAATCGGTGATGAGGATAGTGGTTGTCAAAGGAGCCACGAAAGAGCTCTACCAGGCTCTGCATTTGGGCATTGTTCATGATGAGGGAGGTAACTTCCTTGGCATCTAAAGGCCAAACAATAGTGTGTGGTGGGATGCCATATGTTTGTATGGAGAGAAGTACTAAGTCAGTGGCCAACGTGATCCAGGCCCTTATAAAAGGGCAGATTTTCGGGAGTTTGCTCTTTGACGTATGCAGAAAAAGGAGAGGGCCATCTTGCCACAAGAGACCTGTGGGAGTGATTGGCATTGGCAGAACTAAAGCCAAGATTGGAAGGGTGGGGGAGAACCGCTCCAGGCGACACTGTTGCAGGGCGGCGCTGACTTGTTGGATGGCTTCTCGAGCCTCTGGAGTGATGAAGATGCTGTGAGTGGTCGCTGTTGGAGGGCTGTCCCTTGTCTGCAAAAGCTCGAAGAGAGGCTGCATTTGCGCTGTTGTGATGGGAAGCACTGAGCGAAGCCAATTGATTTGCCCGCAGAGCTGTGGGAGCTCAGTTAATGTCATCTTCGGAGAGAGGTGGATTTTTGGGCTTGTGGGCTGGATAAGCCGATGAAAATGAAAGCCTAAAAATTGGAAAGGAGGCTGGAGGTTTATTTTGTCAGACTGCACAGTAAGCCCGAGGCTGGAGAGGTTTGTTATTATTGCCGAGAGCAGATCATTGAGGAGCGCACTGGAGCTCACTGCTAAAAGGAGGTCGTCCATGTAGTGGAGGATGTATGTGTGCTCCGGATTGAACTTGGAGCGCAGCGGCTCAACAGCATGGTTGACATACAGTTGGCACATAGTCGGGCTGTTGCGCATGCCTTGAGGCAATACTCGCCATTGAAATCGCTGAGCTGCGCCTTGGTTGTTGATGCGTGGAACCGTGAATGTGAATCTCAGACAGTCCCGGGGGTGAAGAGGAATAGAGAAAAAGCAGCCCTTGATGTCGATGGTCGCCGCGTGAAAATGCTGGGGGACTGCGGTGGGGTGTGGGCATCCTGGCTGAGGTGATCCCATTGGCTTAATATGTTTGTTGATCTCATGGAGGTCGTGGAGAAGGCGGTATTTGCTGGTGTTCTTTTTGCTAATGACAAAGACTGGTGAATTGTAGGGACTAGTGGATGGCTCTATATGCCCTGCTTGTAGCTGCTCTTTGACGAGGGCAGAGAGAGCCTGCAATTTGTGAGCTGGCAAGGGCCACTGCTCGACCCAGATGGGCTCCTCTGTGTCCCATTCCAGAGGGATAGGGTCAGGTTTTGAGATGGGAGCAGTGGCCCCTAGAAGGGGGGGACAGCGCAGCTGAGAAGGCTTCTGTGGTGATTTGGGCCTTTAGCTGGCTGAGAACATCTCTCCCCCATAAGATGGTCTGGACTGACGAAAGGACGAGTGGACGAATTTGGCCTTCGTGGCCTTCTTGGTCGCTCCAATGCAGAGGCTGGGATGTTTTCCAGGAGGCAGCGGCTCCTGTGGCGCCGATGACTTGAGGGCCGGTTTCGAGGGGCCAGTGATTGAATGCGGCGATTTCAAAGGGAACACAGGAGACTTCAGCGCCAGAATCCAGAAGCCCATCAAGCCATTGCCCATTAACCTTAAGCTCTAATGAGGGTTTCTGGCGGCGTGTGATGGGCATTGTCCACATTATGGCATGGGAATTTTTCTGGGGGCCTCTTGGGGGTGGGGCTGAGGCCTGCCCCGATGGAAGTTTAAAGGCTGCTGGGAACCTTGGGCGGAACGGCAGTCGCGGGCCCAGTGATAACCTTTCCCACAACGCAGACACGGCGTAGAAGGACCCCTTAGCCGTCGCATCGGCGGGTCTGAGCGAGGCGCTGGGCCTGGCTGGGAGCACTCGTGGACGAAGTGGCCGGGTTGGCCGCACCGAAAGCAGACGGAAGTGGGGCTGGATGAAACAGCCATGGCAGAGGCAAAGGCAGGGGTGAGTGTTTTGACTTGTGGGTTGACGTCACGGCAAGCAAGGGCCCATTCGTGGCCGGCGGCGGCGGGGGGCAACTGCGAGTGGAGCCAAAGGCCCCCGCATCACAAATGGTTTCCCTCACCCCGCCCTCAGCCACGCCCCGTGCCCACCGTCTCCACGGCAACGAGGTGGGGCGGGGGCGGGGCGAGGCTCCTGGGGGCGGGCGGGAGGGGTGCCTCGCGTGCCAGTGCCAGGGAGGCGGTGGGCGCGGTGGCCCCGGCTGGCGGGGCGCTGGCGCCTCGCTCCCGCCCCCAGGCCCTGGCCAGACCCCCTGTGCCGATGAGCAGACCCACCCAAGATTTTGGAGTCCCTCTTCTACAGAGAGGAAAGGCCAAACGGTCCTTCTCTTTCGCTTCCCCATAGGCTTGAATGAGCATCTAGCCTCCCCACCTTAGGGAGGCTTTGAGCACGGCCCTCACACCTTCTAGAGAAGCTCTGAGCCCATTTGGTCTGCATTTGCCCTGAGTAGGCAAAGTTGATAGACTTTGCATTGTCCAACGGTTTCCTGGGACTGGAGTCGTTGCCATGGTTACCGAGGGCCGGGCTGCAGCCTCCTACCATCCCCCACCCACAAGTCTCCCGCCGCTGAGGTCACCTCTTCAGAGATCAAGAGCCTCCCACCCAGAGCCCACATCCCCCTAGGGAACTCTCAGCCTATCACACCTTCCCCTAGGACTGAGCCGGCCCTCCAGGTCCCCCAGCCCACCTCAGGGAGTTGCCAGGGTCCTGGAACAGCCTGGGCAACTTCCCAATGAGCCTCCGTTGATCTCGCGGCGCCAACCCCCGGTGTGCGGAGCTTCCCTCCGCACTTCTGAGGAACGCCCCCGGCTTCCAGACAAGTCCACGCTCTCAGAGACAACCCCGCAAGCCCACCGACTTTCTGCGCCAGCCCCGGCACCCCAGAATCCTCACCTCCCAGGATTCCCAATGTCCCCATCAAGGTCCCACCTCCCAGAACCTTTCGACTTCCCAGAATCGGCCTGGGGACCCCTGCATCCCGCCAGGCACACCGAGACCGACCCTCCCCCACCCACAGTCCCATTCCCCGTTTCACAACCACCTCGCTGGTTCCTTCTCCAGGCGCGTGACTGACCCACTCCCCCCGCTCCTGGGGCATGGAGTTCGGGGCTAGGTGGGTTGCTTCTGGTGGCCCAAGTGGAGGCGCTCTCGCAAGGAAGGCCTGGCGTCCAGGCAGCTCGGTGCTCTCCGGGGCTGGGTAGTTGCAGGAGACTGGGCGCCGTGCCAAGACGCTCCCAGATCCGCTTGGGGCTCCTTCCCTTCTCCGCTCTTTCCCACCGGGGACTTCTGGGAAATGCGCGTGGAAAGCAGCGAACCTGTTTCTGTCTAATGTACGCGAGCCTTCCAAAGATGAGTGGGGTAAGACCCTGGACGCCCTGGAAGCTGCCCTGGCCCTGCACAAGTCCCTGAACCAGGCCCTTTTGCATCTGCATGCCCCGGGATCTGCCCACGCAGACCCCCACGTGTGGATCCCGCTCCTCCATGGCTCCCCACACGCAGACCTTCCTTGGGATGAAGCCTCCACCCTGAGACTTGACTCCCTTGGATTGTCCAGGGACATTCCTTGCCGTGCCTCGCTTCCCTTCCCACATCTGCCACCTTGGGACCTATGGCCTCCTGGCTTCTCTCCGGTAGAATTGTTCACTTCTCTGCTCTTCCTCAGCTCTGTGCCTTCCTGGAGAAGCATTTCCTAGATGAGGAGGTGAAACTGATCAACAAGAGGGGCGACCACATGACCAAGCTCGGCAGGCTTGCTGGCCCGCAGGCGGGGCGGGGCGATGTGGGGCGGGGCGGGGCGAGTCATCTCTTTGGAAGGCTCAGCCTCCAGCACCACTAGGGGTCTCTGGAGCCCAGAGGCCGTGGGCGTGGGGGAGGGCACCGTTCCCCCAGCGCGCGGGCTCCTGCCCGAGCCCCTCCAGCCAGGAGGCCTCTTGCTAACTGCCCTCGTGTAGCCCCCTAAGGAGCCCTGAGGCAAGGGTCAACCATAAAGCTCTAGGCAGCAGGTGCCGATGGTGTGTGTGTGCGTGTCTGGCGCCGGGACTCTAGAAGGGTTGAACCCTCCCCCCGTGGGTGGCGTGCTCTAGGCACTTCAGGCCCGAGCCATTTCTGACTCCAGGGAGGGTGGAGCTCAGTGGGTAGCAGGAAGCAGGCTGAGAGTTTTCCAGGGTAACAGCAAGCAGAAAGGGGTCCTGGGCACCTGGGAGTGACTATGGAAGTGAGCTCTGGAAAGCAAGCACAGGAGACTAGCTCTGAGGGCCGCTTCCCCCCTGCCCGCCCGCCCCTCGCCCGGGCTTGGAAGAGATGAGGCCCGTCTCGAACGCTAGGGTCTTCCCCAATGTCAAGCACACACTCGGTAGCAACCACTCCTGAGGAGCTGAGCAGCTGGGAGCTTAAGATGGACGAGAAGTGCTGAGCTGGGGTTTTGGGTCTCGGTGGAGAAAGGAGAGGGGGAAAGTAGTGTTCCTATTCTCTACACGGGAACGGAAGAAGCTTGCAGCATCTCGGGGCAAGCCGGCAAACTGCTGTGTCAGCTCTGACCCCCATGCCTTTGGTTTCTGGGAGAAGAGGAATCGGGAAGTGGCTGCTAGGTGCCGTGGGCTCAGATCCATGCCCTCTTGCTCTCCGTACACAACAGGATCTGGTTGCGGGGGTTCCTGTGTCTGGCACAAGGCCGATGACCCGGCACCCAAGACTCCTCACTCAGAGCTTCCTGTTCCCTTCCTTGGGGATGGTGTGCTCACACATGCACATGTGGCCTCGGGAGCCTAGAACCAGGAGGGGAAAAGTGCTTGTCTTTCTTCTTTGCCCCTGAAAATAGAGCCATCTCAGCGGAGCCCCGGAGAGATGCGTCAAGCCAGTGCGCCGGACCTTGCTGCCGTGATGGAAATGGCCTCCATCTGTGCTGTAGCCACGTGTGAAGAAGGGCTACTGTGTGGAGCCTCCTTCATCACACAGCTCCTTCCCGCCCAAGAGAGCTTGAGCCGTGTGTTTGTCGCTTGCAAGTCCCAAGCAGGCAAACGAGGCCTCCCTTCCTTGAGAGAACACTGGCATTCCAGACAGCAATCCCAATCTCTCCAGGGCAGCAGGAGGAAAGGAGGCATTGGGAAGCCATGGGTCAGCAAGCGGGGGGGAGGCTTGGAGGCTCTGAATCCAAGAGGAGGGAGGGGCCTGTGGAGAGGTCCACCAAGCCCCCATGCCCCCATGTTGGACGACACCTGGACTCCTTCGATAGAGATGGATTTTTTTTCTGGCCATTTCTGGACACACGCCTCAAGCACACCCATTCCGCCCTGCCACCCCCCAACCCCCTCCCCTGCCAAGCAAGCAGTGCACCGGCACACGTGAGGAGGGCCCTCCCCGTCACCAGAGCTTGGAGTTGGAAGAAACTCGAGGTGAACGCGGGGGTCTGCCACCCAGTGGGCTGAGCTCTGGATGGGAAGGGGATGGGAGGCGAGCCAGCCAGCGTAAGGTTCTAGGCTCAGCAGCCGGGCCTAGCACGCAAGTGGTCTCCTACCGGACTGAGCTGTTGGGGGGAAGACAGCCAGTTGCGTCCTGGGCAGGGGGCTTCCCCCGGAGGACACAGGAGTCGAGAGGGAGGCGCCAGAGTCTGGAGTCACGGGAGGGAGTTGAGAGACTCAGGGAACGAGTGGAGTCTGGTCGAGCAAGAAAAGGCCAGAGAGCGGTCCCGAGCATCCTCCAGCAGGAATGAGGGCCCAAGGGGTTGTGCCACTCCTGGCGTGGCCAGAGTGGGGGTGTGTGGCGATGGGGCCTGGGTGGGCCCCGGCCCTCACAGGGGGGGTCGAGGCTGGGAGGAGGAATCCCCCAGCGAAGATGAGCACCCAGGTGGGGCTGGAGCCCAGAACACCTGAGGGCCCTGTGCTGGAGCGTGATTTCTGCGGCTCCAAAGGAGGACCTCCGCACCCGGGTATCCCAAGTCCCTGAAAATGTCCCGTCTCTGGATGGAGTGCCCCATTGGTCGAGGCCGTCCAGGGAGGCCAGCGCCTGGTGGCTCCCAGGCCAGGCTAGGGCCTGGCACGCTCGGCACGGTCTAGAATTGGCAAGCCAGCGAGAGCTCTACGAGGCCAGCCTGGAAGGCAGCTGGCAGGCTTTCCCAAAACCTCTGGCACTGCAGGGCCAATGGCCCTAGGTAGGCCCGCCTGACCAGGTGGCGGGACTTTGGTTGGCGAGGAATCCCCCTCTGAAGAGGGACCAGGCTCTTGGCTTGGACCAGGGGAGCGATGGGATGCAGCGAGGTTCTCCCATCAGCCCCAGATCTGGCCCAGGGCTGCCCACCCCCACAGCCCCTCCTGCCAGGGTCCCCGCCCCTCCCCCTGCCTTCCAATGCAGCCGCCTGCCCTCCCCCTCCGGGAAGTGTGAGGAAGGAAGACTTCTCCTCCCACCCTGGCCCCTAGCGCTGGTAGTTGGGCTCCGACTTGCCGCCAGGGGGCGGCTTTGGCGCTCCTGTTTCTGCTTCTGTCTCTCGCACCGCTTTTGACGACGCGGGCGGGCGGAGATGAGAAAACAGCTGTCCAGGAGGCAAGAGAAGACGTTCTCTTCTAGCCCAGCCCCCAGCCAGCAGACTCCTCTCACGTCAGTGACCTCTTTCAAGCCCGTGGCCTGCTGGTGGCCTGTGGTGAGTGCATTCTGGAACCCTGCTCCCCCGCACCGCGTTTGTTTCCTTGGCAGCCGACACGCTCCCCGAAGTGCGTTCGGTGGCTTGGGGCAGGATGTGTAAGGGCCGCCCCCGTCCGGGCACTATGGCCGGCGGCGGCGGGGGGCAACTGCGAGTGGAGCCAAAGGCCCCCGCATCACAAATGGTTTCCCTCACCCCGCCCTCAGCCACGCCCCGTGCCCACCGTCTCCACGGCAACGAGGTGGGGCGGGGGCGGGGCGAGGCTCCTGGGGGCGGGCGGGAGGGGTGCCTCGCGTGCCAGTGCCAGGGAGGCGGTGGGCGCGGTGGCCCCGGCTGGCGGGGCGCTGGCGCCTCGCTCCCGCCCCCAGGCCCTGGCCAGACCCCCTGTGCCGATGAGCAGACCCACCCAAGATTTTGGAGTCCCTCTTCTACAGAGAGGAAAGGCCAAACGGTCCTTCTCTTTCGCTTCCCCATAGGCTTGAATGAGCATCTAGCCTCCCCACCTTAGGGAGGCTTTGAGCACGGCCCTCACACCTTCTAGAGAAGCTCTGAGCCCATTTGGTCTGCATTTGCCCTGAGTAGGCAAAGTTGATAGACTTTGCATTGTCCAACGGTTTCCTGGGACTGGAGTCGTTGCCATGGTTACCGAGGGCCGGGCTGCAGCCTCCTACCATCCCCCACCCACAAGTCTCCCGCCGCTGAGGTCACCTCTTCAGAGATCAAGAGCTTCCCACCCAGAGCCCACATCCCCCTAGGGAACTCTCAGCCTATCACACCTTCCCCTAGGACTGAGCCGGCCCTCCAGGTCCCCCAGCCCACCTCAGGGAGTTGCCAGGGTCCTGGAACAGCCTGGGCAACTTCCCAATGAGCCTCCGTTGATCTCGCGGCGCCAACCCCCGGTGTGCGGAGCTTCCCTCCGCACTTCTGAGGAACGCCCCCGGCTTCCAGACAAGTCCACGCTCTCAGAGACAACCCCGCAAGCCCACCGACTTTCTGCGCCAGCCCCGGCACCCCAGAATCCTCACCTCCCAGGATTCCCAATGTCCCCATCAAGGTCCCACCTCCCAGAACCTTTCGACTTCCCAGAATCGGCCTGGGGACCCCTGCATCCCGCCAGGCACACCGAGACCGACCCTCCCCCACCCACAGTCCCATTCCCCGTTTCACAACCACCTCGCTGGTTCCTTCTCCAGGCGCGTGACTGACCCACTCCCCCCGCTCCTGGGGCATGGAGTTCGGGGCTAGGTGGGTTGCTTCTGGTGGCCCAAGTGGAGGCGCTCTCGCAAGGAAGGCCTGGCGTCCAGGCAGCTCGGTGCTCTCCGGGGCTGGGTAGTTGCAGGAGACTGGGCGCCGTGCCAAGACGCTCCCAGATCCGCTTGGGGCTCCTTCCCTTCTCCGCTCTTTCCCACCGGGGACTTCTGGGAAATGCGCGTGGAAAGCAGCGAACCTGTTTCTGTCTAATGTACGCGAGCCTTCCAAAGATGAGTGGGGTAAGACCCTGGACGCCCTGGAAGCTGCCCTGGCCCTGCACAAGTCCCTGAACCAGGCCCTTTTGCATCTGCATGCCCCGGGATCTGCCCACGCAGACCCCCACGTGTGGATCCCGCTCCTCCATGGCTCCCCACACGCAGACCTTCCTTGGGATGAAGCCTCCACCCTGAGACTTGACTCCCTTGGATTGTCCAGGGACATTCCTTGCCGTGCCTCGCTTCCCTTCCCACATCTGCCACCTTGGGACCTATGGCCTCCTGGCTTCTCTCCGGTAGAATTGTTCACTTCTCTGCTCTTCCTCAGCTCTGTGCCTTCCTGGAGAAGCATTTCCTAGATGAGGAGGTGAAACTGATCAACAAGAGGGGCGACCACATGACCAAGCTCGGCAGGCTTGCTGGCCCGCAGGCGGGGTGGGGCGATGTGGGGCGGGGCGGGGCGAGTCATCTCTTTGGAAGGCTCAGCCTCCAGCACCACTAGGGGTCTCTGGAGCCCAGAGGCCGTGGGCGTGGGGGAGGGCACCGTTCCCCCAGCGCGCGGGCTCCTGCCCGAGCCCCTCCAGCCAGGAGGCCTCTTGCTAACTGCCCTCGTGTAGCCCCCTAAGGAGCCCTGAGGCAAGGGTCAACCATAAAGCTCTAGGCAGCAGGTGCCGATGGTGTGTGTGTGCGTGTCTGGCGCCGGGACTCTAGAAGGGTTGAACCCTCCCCCCGTGGGTGGCGTGCTCTAGGCACTTCAGGCCCGAGCCATTTCTGACTCCAGGGAGGGTGGAGCTCAGTGGGTAGCAGGAAGCAGGCTGAGAGTTTTCCAGGGTAACAGCAAGCAGAAAGGGGTCCTGGGCACCTGGGAGTGACTATGGAAGTGAGCTCTGGAAAGCAAGCACAGGAGACTAGCTCTGAGGGCCGCTTCCCCCCTGCCCGCCCGCCCCTCGCCCGGGCTTGGAAGAGATGAGGCCCGTCTCGAACGCTAGGGTCTTCCCCAATGTCAAGCACACACTCGGTAGCAACCACTCCTGAGGAGCTGAGCAGCTGGGAGCTTAAGATGGACGAGAAGTGCTGAGCTGGGGTTTTGGGTCTCGGTGGAGAAAGGAGAGGGGGAAAGTAGTGTTCCTATTCTCTACACGGGAACGGAAGAAGCTTGCAGCATCTCGGGGCAAGCCGGCAAACTGCTGTGTCAGCTCTGACCCCCATGCCTTTGGTTTCTGGGAGAAGAGGAATCGGGAAGTGGCTGCTAGGTGCCGTGGGCTCAGATCCATGCCCTCTTGCTCTCCGTACACAACAGGATCTGGTTGCGGGGGTTCCTGTGTCTGGCACAAGGCCGATGACCCGGCACCCAAGACTCCTCACTCAGAGCTTCCTGTTCCCTTCCTTGGGGATGGTGTGCTCACACATGCACATGTGGCCTCGGGAGCCTAGAACCAGGAGGGGAAAAGTGCTTGTCTTTCTTCTTTGCCCCTGAAAATAGAGCCATCTCAGCGGAGCCCCGGAGAGATGCGTCAAGCCAGTGCGCCGGACCTTGCTGCCGTGATGGAAATGGCCTCCATCTGTGCTGTAGCCACGTGTGAAGAAGGGCTACTGTGTGGAGCCTCCTTCATCACACAGCTCCTTCCCGCCCAAGAGAGCTTGAGCCGTGTGTTTGTCGCTTGCAAGTCCCAAGCAGGCAAACGAGGCCTCCCTTCCTTGAGAGAACACTGGCATTCCAGACAGCAATCCCAATCTCTCCAGGGCAGCAGGAGGAAAGGAGGCATTGGGAAGCCATGGGTCAGCAAGCGGGGGGGAGGCTTGGAGGCTCTGAATCCAAGAGGAGGGAGGGGCCTGTGGAGAGGTCCACCAAGCCCCCATGCCCCCATGTTGGACGACACCTGGACTCCTTCGATAGAGATGGATTTTTTTTCTGGCCATTTCTGGACACACGCCTCAAGCACACCCATTCCGCCCTGCCACCCCCCAACCCCCTCCCCTGCCAAGCAAGCAGTGCACCGGCACACGTGAGGAGGGCCCTCCCCGTCACCAGAGCTTGGAGTTGGAAGAAACTCGAGGTGAACGCGGGGGTCTGCCACCCAGTGGGCTGAGCTCTGGATGGGAAGGGGATGGGAGGCGAGCCAGCCAGCGTAAGGTTCTAGGCTCAGCAGCCGGGCCTAGCACGCAAGTGGTCTCCTACCGGACTGAGCTGTTGGGGGGAAGACAGCCAGTTGCGTCCTGGGCAGGGGGGTTCCCCCGGAGGACACAGGAGTCGAGAGGGAGGCGCCAGAGTCTGGAGTCACGGGAGGGAGTTGAGAGACTCAGGGAACGAGTGGAGTCTGGTCGAGCAAGAAAAGGCCAGAGAGCGGTCCCGAGCATCCTCCAGCAGGAATGAGGGCCCAAGGGGTTGTGCCACTCCTGGCGTGGCCAGAGTGGGGGTGTGTGGCGATGGGGCCTGGGTGGGCCCCGGCCCTCACAGAGGGGGTCGAGGCTGGGAGGAGGAATCCCCCAGCGAAGCTGAGCACCCAGGTGGGGCTGGAGCCCAGAACACCTGAGGGCCCTGTGCTGGAGCCTGAGTTCTGCGGCTCCGAAGGAGGACCTCCGCACCCGGGTATCCCAAGTCCCTGAAAATGTCCCGTCTCTGGACGGAGTGCCCCATTGGTCGAGGCCGTCCAGGGAGGCCAGCGCCTGGTGGCTCCCAGGCCAGGCTAGGGCCTGGCACGCTCGGCACGGTCTAGAATTGGCAAGCCAGCGAGAGCTCTACGAGGCCAGCCTGGAAGGCAGCTGGCAGGCTTTCCCGAAACCTCTGGCACTGCAGGGCCAATGGCCCTAGGTAGGCCCGCCTGACCAGGTGGCGGGACTTTGGTTGGCGAGGAATCCCCCTCTGAAGAGGGACCAGGCTCTTGGCTTGGACCAGGGGAGCGATGGGATGCAGCGAGGTTCTCCCATCAGCCCCAGATCTGGCCCAGGGCTGCCCACCCCCACAGCCCCTCCTGCCAGGGTCCCCGCCCCTCCCCCTGCCTTCCAATGCAGCCGCCTGCCCTCCCCCTCCGGGAAGTGTGAGGAAGGAAGACTTCTCCTCCCACCCTGGCCCCTAGCGCTGGTAGTTGGGCTCCGACTTGCCGCCAGGGGGCGGCTTTGGCGCTCCTGTTTCTGCTTCTGTCTCTCGCACCGCTTTTGACGACGCGGGCGGGCGGAGATGAGAAAACAGCTGTCCAGGAGGCAAGAGAAGACGTTCTCTTCTAGCCCAGCCCCCAGCCAGCAGACCCCTCTCACGTCAGTGACCTCTTTCAAGCCCGTGGCCTGCTGGTGGCCTGTGGTGAGTGCATTCTGGAACCCTGCTCCCCCGCACCGCGTTTGTTTCCTTGGCAGCCGACACGCTCCCCGAAGTGCGTTCGGTGGCTTGGGGCAGGATGTGTAAGGGCCGCCCCCGTCCGGGCACTATGGCCGGCGGCGGCGGGGGGCAACTGCGAGTGGAGCCAAAGGCCCCCGCATCACAAATGGTTTCCCTCACCCCGCCCTCAGCCACGCCCCGTGCCCACCGTCTCCACGGCAACGAGGTGGGGCGGGGGCGGGGCGAGGCTCCTGGGGGCGGGCGGGAGGGGTGCCTCGCGTGCCAGTGCCAGGGAGGCGGTGGGCGCGGTGGCCCCGGCTGGCGGGGCGCTGGCGCCTCGCTCCCGCCCCCAGGCCCTGGCCAGACCCCCTGTGCCGATGAGCAGACCCACCCAAGATTTTGGAGTCCCTCTTCTACAGAGAGGAAAGGCCAAACGGTCCTTCTCTTTCGCTTCCCCATAGGCTTGAATGAGCATCTAGCCTCCCCATCTTAGGGAGGCTTTGAGCACGGCCCTCACACCTTCTAGAGAAGCTCTGAGCCCATTTGGTCTGCATTTGCCCTGAGTAGGCAAAGTTGATAGACTTTGCATTGTCCAACGGTTTCCTGGGACTGGAGTCGTTGCCATGGTTACCGAGGGCCGGGCTGCAGCCTCCTACCATCCCCCACCCACAAGTCTCCCGCCGCTGAGGTCACCTCTTCAGAGATCAAGAGCCTCCCACCCAGAGCCCACATCCCCCTAGGGAACTCTCAGCCTATCACACCTTCCCCTAGGACTGAGCCGGCCCTCCAGGTCCCCCAGCCCACCTCAGGGAGTTGCCAGGGTCCTGGAACAGCCTGGGCAACTTCCCAATGAGCCTCCGTTGATCTCGCGGCGCCAACCCCCGGTGTGCGGAGCTTCCCTCCGCACTTCTGAGGAACGCCCCCGGCTTCCAGACAAGTCCACGCTCTCAGAGACAACCCCGCAAGCCCACCGACTTTCTGCGCCAGCCCCGGCACCCCAGAATCCTCACCTCCCAGGATTCCCAATGTCCCCATCAAGGTCCCACCTCCCAGAACCTTTCGACTTCCCAGAATCGGCCTGGGGACCCCTGCATCCCGCCAGGCACACCGAGACCGACCCTCCCCCACCCACAGTCCCATTCCCCGTTTCACAACCACCTCGCTGGTTCCTTCTCCAGGCGCGTGACTGACCCACTCCCCCCGCTCCTGGGGCATGGAGTTCGGGGCTAGGTGGGTTGCTTCTGGTGGCCCAAGTGGAGGCGCTCTCGCAAGGAAGGCCTGGCGTCCAGGCAGCTCGGTGCTCTCCGGGGCTGGGTAGTTGCAGGAGACTGGGCGCCGTGCCAAGACGCTCCCAGATCCGCTTGGGGCTCCTTCCCTTCTCCGCTCTTTCCCACCGGGGACTTCTGGGAAATGCGCGTGGAAAGCAGCGAACCTGTTTCTGTCTAATGTACGCGAGCCTTCCAAAGATGAGTGGGGTAAGACCCTGGACGCCCTGGAAGCTGCCCTGGCCCTGCACAAGTCCCTGAACCAGGCCCTTTTGCATCTGCATGCCCCGGGATCTGCCCACGCAGACCCCCACGTGTGGATCCCGCTCCTCCATGGCTCCCCACACGCAGACCTTCCTTGGGATGAAGCCTCCACCCTGAGACTTGACTCCCTTGGATTGTCCAGGGACATTCCTTGCCGTGCCTCGCTTCCCTTCCCACATCTGCCACCTTGGGACCTATGGCCTCCTGGCTTCTCTCCGGTAGAATTGTTCACTTCTCTGCTCTTCCTCAGCTCTGTGCCTTCCTGGAGAAGCATTTCCTAGATGAGGAGGTGAAACTGATCAACAAGAGGGGCGACCACATGACCAAGCTCGGCAGGCTTGCTGGCCCGCAGGCGGGGCGGGGCGATGTGGGGCGGGGCGGGGCGAGTCATCTCTTTGGAAGGCTCAGCCTCCAGCACCACTAGGGGTCTCTGGAGCCCAGAGGCCGTGGGCGTGGGGGAGGGCACCGTTCCCCCAGCGCGCGGGCTCCTGCCCGAGCCCCTCCAGCCAGGAGGCCTCTTGCTAACTGCCCTCGTGTAGCCCCCTAAGGAGCCCTGAGGCAAGGGTCAACCATAAAGCTCTAGGCAGCAGGTGCCGATGGTGTGTGTGTGCGTGTCTGGCGCCGGGACTCTAGAAGGGTTGAACCCTCCCCCCGTGGGTGGCGTGCTCTAGGCACTTCAGGCCCGAGCCATTTCTGACTCCAGGGAGGGTGGAGCTCAGTGGGTAGCAGGAAGCAGGCTGAGAGTTTTCCAGGGTAACAGCAAGCAGAAAGGGGTCCTGGGCACCTGGGAGTGACTATGGAAGTGAGCTCTGGAAAGCAAGCACAGGAGACTAGCTCTGAGGGCCGCTTCCCCCCTGCCCGCCCGCCCCTCGCCCGGGCTTGGAAGAGATGAGGCCCGTCTCGAACGCTAGGGTCTTCCCCAATGTCAAGCACACACTCGGTAGCAACCACTCCTGAGGAGCTGAGCAGCTGGGAGCTTAAGATGGACGAGAAGTGCTGAGCTGGGGTTTTGGGTCTCGGTGGAGAAAGGAGAGGGGGAAAGTAGTGTTCCTATTCTCTACACGGGAACGGAAGAAGCTTGCAGCATCTCGGGGCAAGCCGGCAAACTGCTGTGTCAGCTCTGACCCCCATGCCTTTGGTTTCTGGGAGAAGAGGAATCGGGAAGTGGCTGCTAGGTGCCGTGGGCTCAGATCCATGCCCTCTTGCTCTCCGTACACAACAGGATCTGGTTGCGGGGGTTCCTGTGTCTGGCACAAGGCCGATGACCCGGCACCCAAGACTCCTCACTCAGAGCTTCCTGTTCCCTTCCTTGGGGATGGTGTGCTCACACATGCACATGTGGCCTCGGGAGCCTAGAACCAGGAGGGGAAAAGTGCTTGTCTTTCTTCTTTGCCCCTGAAAATAGAGCCATCTCAGCGGAGCCCCGGAGAGATGCGTCAAGCCAGTGCGCCGGACCTTGCTGCCGTGATGGAAATGGCCTCCATCTGTGCTGTAGCCACGTGTGAAGAAGGGCTACTGTGTGGAGCCTCCTTCATCACACAGCTCCTTCCCGCCCAAGAGAGCTTGAGCCGTGTGTTTGTCGCTTGCAAGTCCCAAGCAGGCAAACGAGGCCTCCCTTCCTTGAGAGAACACTGGCATTCCAGACAGCAATCCCAATCTCTCCAGGGCAGCAGGAGGAAAGGAGGCATTGGGAAGCCATGGGTCAGCAAGCGGGGGGGAGGCTTGGAGGCTCTGAATCCAAGAGGAGGGAGGGGCCTGTGGAGAGGTCCACCAAGCCCCCATGCCCCCATGTTGGACGACACCTGGACTCCTTCGATAGAGATGGATTTTTTTTCTGGCCATTTCTGGACACACGCCTCAAGCACACCCATTCCGCCCTGCCACCCCCCAACCCCCTCCCCTGCCAAGCAAGCAGTGCACCGGCACACGTGAGGAGGGCCCTCCCCGTCACCAGAGCTTGGAGTTGGAAGAAACTCGAGGTGAACGCGGGGGTCTGCCACCCAGTGGGCTGAGCTCTGGATGGGAAGGGGATGGGAGGCGAGCCAGCCAGCGTAAGGTTCTAGGCTCAGCAGCCGGGCCTAGCACGCAAGTGGTCTCCTACCGGACTGAGCTGTTGGGGGGAAGACAGCCAGTTGCGTCCTGGGCAGGGGGGTTCCCCCGGAGGACACAGGAGTCGAGAGGGAGGCGCCAGAGTCTGGAGTCACGGGAGGGAGTTGAGAGACTCAGGGAACGAGTGGAGTCTGGTCGAGCAAGAAAAGGCCAGAGAGCGGTCCCGAGCATCCTCCAGCAGGAATGAGGGCCCAAGGGGTTGTGCCACTCCTGGCGTGGCCAGAGTGGGGGTGTGTGGCGATGGGGCCTGGGTGGGCCCCGGCCCTCACAGAGGGGGTCGAGGCTGGGAGGAGGAATCCCCCAGCGAAGCTGAGCACCCAGGTGGGGCTGGAGCCCAGAACACCTGAGGGCCCTGTGCTGGAGCCTGAGTTCTGCGGCTCCGAAGGAGGACCTCCGCACCCGGGTATCCCAAGTCCCTGAAAATGTCCCGTCTCTGGACGGAGTGCCCCATTGGTCGAGGCAGTCCAGGGAGGCCAGCGCCTGGTGGCTCCCAGGCCAGGCTAGGGCCTGGCACGCTCGGCACGGTCTAGAATTGGCAAGCCAGCGAGAGCTCTACGAGGCCAGCCTGGAAGGCAGCTGGCAGGCTTTCCCGAAACCTCTGGCACTGCAGGGCCAATGGCCCTAGGTAGGCCCGCCTGACCAGTTGGCGGGACTTTGGTTGGCGAGGAATCCCCCTCTGAAGAGGGACCAGGCTCTTGGCTTGGACCAGGGGAGCGATGGGATGCAGCGAGGTTCTCCCATCAGCCCCAGATCTGGCCCAGGGCTGCCCACCCCCACAGCCCCTCCTGCCAGGGTCCCCGCCCCTCCCCCTGCCTTCCAATGCAGCCGCCTGCCCTCCCCCTCCGGGAAGTGTGAGGAAGGAAGACTTCTCCTCCCACCCTGGCCCCTAGCGCTGGTAGTTGGGCTCCGACTTGCCGCCAGGGGGCGGCTTTGGCGCTCCTGTTTCTGCTTCTGTCTCTCGCACCGCTTTTGACGACGCGGGCGGGCGGAGATGAGAAAACAGCTGTCCAGGAGGCAAGAGAAGACGTTCTCTTCTAGCCCAGCCCCCAGCCAGCAGACCCCTCTCACGTCAGTGACCTCTTTCAAGCCCGTGGCCTGCTGGTGGCCTGTGGTGAGTGCATTCTGGAACCCTGCTCCCCCGCACCGCGTTTGTTTCCTTGGCAGCCGACACGCTCCCCGAAGTGCGTTCGGTGGCTTGGGGCAGGATGTGTAAGGGCCGCCCCCGTCCGGGCACTATGGCCGGCGGCGGCGGGGGGCAACTGCGAGTGGAGCCAAAGGCCCCCGCATCACAAATGGTTTCCCTCACCCCGCCCTCAGCCACGCCCCGTGCCCACCGTCTCCACGGCAACGAGGTGGGGCGGGGGCGGGGCGAGGCTCCTGGGGGCGGGCGGGAGGGGTGCCTCACGTGCCAGTGCCAGGGAGGCGGTGGGCGCGGTGGCCCCGGCTGGCGGGGCGCTGGCGCCTCGCTCCCGCCCCCAGGCCCTGGCCAGACCCCCTGTGCCGATGAGCAGACCCACCCAAGATTTTGGAGTCCCTCTTCTACAGAGAGGAAAGGCCAAACGGTCCTTCTCTTTCGCTTCCCCATAGGCTTGAATGAGCATCTAGCCTCCCCACCTTAGGGAGGCTTTGAGCACGGCCCTCACACCTTCTAGAGAAGCTCTGAGCCCATTTGGTCTGCATTTGCCCTGAGTAGGCAAAGTTGATAGACTTTGCATTGTCCAACGGTTTCCTGGGACTGGAGTCGTTGCCATGGTTACCGAGGGCCGGGCTGCAGCCTCCTACCATCCCCCACCCACAAGTCTCCCGCCGCTGAGGTCACCTCTTCAGAGATCAAGAGCCTCCCACCCAGAGCCCACATCCCCCTAGGGAACTCTCAGCCTATCACACCTTCCCCTAGGACTGAGCCGGCCCTCCAGGTCCCCCAGCCCACCTCAGGGAGTTGCCAGGGTCCTGGAACAGCCTGGGCAACTTCCCAATGAGCCTCCGTTGATCTCGCGGCGCCAACCCCCGGTGTGCGGAGCTTCCCTCCGCACTTCTGAGGAACGCCCCCGGCTTCCAGACAAGTCCACGCTCTCAGAGACAACCCCGCAAGCCCACCGACTTTCTGCGCCAGCCCCGGCACCCCAGAATCCTCACCTCCCAGGATTCCCAATGTCCCCATCAAGGTCCCACCTCCCAGAACCTTTCGACTTCCCAGAATCGGCCTGGGGACCCCTGCATCCCGCCAGGCACACCGAGACCGACCCTCCCCCACCCACAGTCCCATTCCCCGTTTCACAACCACCTCGCTGGTTCCTTCTCCAGGCGCGTGACTGACCCACTCCCCCCGCTCCTGGGGCATGGAGTTCGGGGCTAGGTGGGTTGCTTCTGGTGGCCCAAGTGGAGGCGCTCTCGCAAGGAAGGCCTGGCGTCCAGGCAGCTCGGTGCTCTCCGGGGCTGGGTAGTTGCAGGAGACTGGGCGCCGTGCCAAGACGCTCCCAGATCCGCTTGGGGCTCCTTCCCTTCTCCGCTCTTTCCCACCGGGGACTTCTGGGAAATGCGCGTGGAAAGCAGCGAACCTGTTTCTGTCTAATGTACGCGAGCCTTCCAAAGATGAGTGGGGTAAGACCCTGGACGCCCTGGAAGCTGCCCTGGCCCTGCACAAGTCCCTGAACCAGGCCCTTTTGCATCTGCATGCCCCGGGATCTGCCCACGCAGACCCCCACGTGTGGATCCCGCTCCTCCATGGCTCCCCACACGCAGACCTTCCTTGGGATGAAGCCTCCACCCTGAGACTTGACTCCCTTGGATTGTCCAGGGACATTCCTTGCCGTGCCTCGCTTCCCTTCCCACATCTGCCACCTTGGGACCTATGGCCTCCTGGCTTCTCTCCGGTAGAATTGTTCACTTCTCTGCTCTTCCTCAGCTCTGTGCCTTCCTGGAGAAGCATTTCCTAGATGAGGAGGTGAAACTGATCAACAAGAGGGGCGACCACATGACCAAGCTCGGCAGGCTTGCTGGCCCGCAGGCGGGGCGGGGCGATGTGGGGCGGGGCGGGGCGAGTCATCTCTTTGGAAGGCTCAGCCTCCAGCACCACTAGGGGTCTCTGGAGCCCAGAGGCCGTGGGCGTGGGGGAGGGCACCGTTCCCCCAGCGCGCGGGCTCCTGCCCGAGCCCCTCCAGCCAGGAGGCCTCTTGCTAACTGCCCTCGTGTAGCCCCCTAAGGAGCCCTGAGGCAAGGGTCAACCATAAAGCTCTAGGCAGCAGGTGCCGATGGTGTGTGTGTGCGTGTCTGGCGCCGGGACTCTAGAAGGGTTGAACCCTCCCCCCGTGGGTGGCGTGCTCTAGGCACTTCAGGCCCGAGCCATTTCTGACTCCAGGGAGGGTGGAGCTCAGTGGGTAGCAGGAAGCAGGCTGAGAGTTTTCCAGGGTAACAGCAAGCAGAAAGGGGTCCTGGGCACCTGGGAGTGACTATGGAAGTGAGCTCTGGAAAGCAAGCACAGGAGACTAGCTCTGAGGGCCGCTTCCCCCCTGCCCGCCCGCCCCTCGCCCGGGCTTGGAAGAGATGAGGCCCGTCTCGAACGCTAGGGTCTTCCCCAATGTCAAGCACACACTCGGTAGCAACCACTCCTGAGGAGCTGAGCAGCTGGGAGCTTAAGATGGACGAGAAGTGCTGAGCTGGGGTTTTGGGTCTCGGTGGAGAAAGGAGAGGGGGAAAGTAGTGTTCCTATTCTCTACACGGGAACGGAAGAAGCTTGCAGCATCTCGGGGCAAGCCGGCAAACTGCTGTGTCAGCTCTGACCCCCATGCCTTTGGTTTCTGGGAGAAGAGGAATCGGGAAGTGGCTGCTAGGTGCCGTGGGCTCAGATCCATGCCCTCTTGCTCTCCGTACACAAGAGGATCTGGTTGCGGGGGTTCCTGTGTCTGGCACAAGGCCGATGACCCGGCACCCAAGACTCCTCACTCAGAGCTTCCTGTTCCCTTCCTTGGGGATGGTGTGCTCACACATGCACATGTGGCCTCGGGAGCCTAGAACCAGGAGGGGAAAAGTGCTTGTCTTTCTTCTTTGCCCCTGAAAATAGAGCCATCTCAGCGGAGCCCCGGAGAGATGCGTCAAGCCAGTGCGCCGGACCTTGCTGCCGTGATGGAAATGGCCTCCATCTGTGCTGTAGCCACGTGTGAAGAAGGGCTACTGTGTGGAGCCTCCTTCATCACACAGCTCCTTCCCGCCCAAGAGAGCTTGAGCCGTGTGTTTGTCGCTTGCAAGTCCCAAGCAGGCAAACGAGGCCTCCCTTCCTTGAGAGAACACTGGCATTCCAGACAGCAATCCCAATCTCTCCAGGGCAGCAGGAGGAAAGGAGGCATTGGGAAGCCATGGGTCAGCAAGCGGGGGGGAGGCTTGGAGGCTCTGAATCCAAGAGGAGGGAGGGGCCTGTGGAGAGGTCCACCAAGCCCCCATGCCCCCATGTTGGACGACACCTGGACTCCTTCGATAGAGATGGATTTTTTTTCTGGCCATTTCTGGACACACGCCTCAAGCACACCCATTCCGCCCTGCCACCCCCCAACCCCCTCCCCTGCCAAGCAAGCAGTGCACCGGCACACGTGAGGAGGGCCCTCCCCGTCACCAGAGCTTGGAGTTGGAAGAAACTCGAGGTGAACGCGGGGGTCTGCCACCCAGTGGGCTGAGCTCTGGATGGGAAGGGGATGGGAGGCGAGCCAGCCAGCGTAAGGTTCTAGGCTCAGCAGCCGGGCCTAGCACGCAAGTGGTCTCCTACCGGACTGAGCTGTTGGGGGGAAGACAGCCAGTTGCGTCCTGGGCAGGGGGGTTCCCCCGGAGGACACAGGAGTCGAGAGGGAGGCGCCAGAGTCTGGAGTCACGGGAGGGAGTTGAGAGACTCAGGGAACGAGTGGAGTCTGGTCGAGCAAGAAAAGGCCAGAGAGCGGTCCCGAGCATCCTCCAGCAGGAATGAGGGCCCAAGGGGTTGTGCCACTCCTGGCGTGGCCAGAGTGGGGGTGTGTGGCGATGGGGCCTGGGTGGGCCCCGGCCCTCACAGAGGGGGTCGAGGCTGGGAGGAGGAATCCCCCAGCGAAGCTGAGCACCCAGGTGGGGCTGGAGCCCAGAACACCTGAGGGCCCTGTGCTGGAGCCTGAGTTCTGCGGCTCCGAAGGAGGACCTCCGCACCCGGGTATCCCAAGTCCCTGAAAATGTCCCGTCTCTGGACGGAGTGCCCCATTGGTCGAGGCAGTCCAGGGAGGCCAGCGCCTGGTGGCTCCCAGGCCAGGCTAGGGCCTGGCACGCTCGGCACGGTCTAGAATTGGCAAGCCAGCGAGAGCTCTACGAGGCCAGCCTGGAAGGCAGCTGGCAGGCTTTCCCGAAACCTCTGGCACTGCAGGGCCAATGGCCCTAGGTAGGCCCGCCTGACCAGGTGGCGGGACTTTGGTTGGCGAGGAATCCCCCTCTGAAGAGGGACCAGGCTCTTGGCTTGGACCAGGGGAGCGATGGGATGCAGCGAGGTTCTCCCATCAGCCCCAGATCTGGCCCAGGGCTGCCCACCCCCACAGCCCCTCCTGCCAGGGTCCCCGCCCCTCCCCCTGCCTTCCAATGCAGCCGCCTGCCCTCCCCCTCCGGGAAGTGTGAGGAAGGAAGACTTCTCCTCCCACCCTGGCCCCTAGCGCTGGTAGTTGGGCTCCGACTTGCCGCCAGGGGGCGGCTTTGGCGCTCCTGTTTCTGCTTCTGTCTCTCGCACCGCTTTTGACGACGCGGGCGGGCGGAGATGAGAAAACAGCTGTCCAGGAGGCAAGAGAAGACGTTCTCTTCTAGCCCAGCCCCCAGCCAGCAGACCCCTCTCACGTCAGTGACCTCTTTCAAGCCCGTGGCCTGCTGGTGGCCTGTGGTGAGTGCATTCTGGAACCCTGCTCCCCCGCACCGCGTTTGTTTCCTTGGCAGCCGACACGCTCCCCGAAGTGCGTTCGGTGGCTTGGGGCAGGATGTGTAAGGGCCGCCCCCGTCCGGGCACTATGGCCGGCGGCGGCGGGGGGCAACTGCGAGTGGAGCCAAAGGCCCCCGCATCACAAATGGTTTCCCTCACCCCGCCCTCAGCCACGCCCCGTGCCCACCGTCTCCACGGCAACGAGGTGGGGCGGGGGCGGGGCGAGGCTCCTGGGGGCGGGCGGGAGGGGTGCCTCGCGTGCCAGTGCCAGGGAGGCGGTGGGCGCGGTGGCCCCGGCTGGCGGGGCGCTGGCGCCTCGCTCCCGCCCCCAGGCCCTGGCCAGACCCCCTGTGCCGATGAGCAGACCCACCCAAGATTTTGGAGTCCCTCTTCTACAGAGAGGAAAGGCCAAACGGTCCTTCTCTTTCGCTTCCCCATAGGCTTGAATGAGCATCTAGCCTCCCCATCTTAGGGAGGCTTTGAGCACGGCCCTCACACCTTCTAGAGAAGCTCTGAGCCCATTTGGTCTGCATTTGCCCTGAGTAGGCAAAGTTGATAGACTTTGCATTGTCCAACGGTTTCCTGGGACTGGAGTCGTTGCCATGGTTACCGAGGGCCGGGCTGCAGCCTCCTACCATCCCCCACCCACAAGTCTCCCGCCGCTGAGGTCACCTCTTCAGAGATCAAGAGCCTCCCACCCAGAGCCCACATCCCCCTAGGGAACTCTCAGCCTATCACACCTTCCCCTAGGACTGAGCCGGCCCTCCAGGTCCCCCAGCCCACCTCAGGGAGTTGCCAGGGTCCTGGAACAGCCTGGGCAACTTCCCAATGAGCCTCCGTTGATCTCGCGGCGCCAACCCCCGGTGTGCGGAGCTTCCCTCCGCACTTCTGAGGAACGCCCCCGGCTTCCAGACAAGTCCACGCTCTCAGAGACAACCCCGCAAGCCCACCGACTTTCTGCGCCAGCCCCGGCACCCCAGAATCCTCACCTCCCAGGATTCCCAATGTCCCCATCAAGGTCCCACCTCCCAGAACCTTTCGACTTCCCAGAATCGGCCTGGGGACCCCTGCATCCCGCCAGGCACACCGAGACCGACCCTCCCCCACCCACAGTCCCATTCCCCGTTTCACAACCACCTCGCTGGTTCCTTCTCCAGGCGCGTGACTGACCCACTCCCCCCGCTCCTGGGGCATGGAGTTCGGGGCTAGGTGGGTTGCTTCTGGTGGCCCAAGTGGAGGCGCTCTCGCAAGGAAGGCCTGGCGTCCAGGCAGCTCGGTGCTCTCCGGGGCTGGGTAGTTGCAGGAGACTGGGCGCCGTGCCAAGACGCTCCCAGATCCGCTTGGGGCTCCTTCCCTTCTCCGCTCTTTCCCACCGGGGACTTCTGGGAAATGCGCGTGGAAAGCAGCGAACCTGTTTCTGTCTAATGTACGCGAGCCTTCCAAAGATGAGTGGGGTAAGACCCTGGACGCCCTGGAAGCTGCCCTGGCCCTGCACAAGTCCCTGAACCAGGCCCTTTTGCATCTGCATGCCCCGGGATCTGCCCACGCAGACCCCCACGTGTGGATCCCGCTCCTCCATGGCTCCCCACACGCAGACCTTCCTTGGGATGAAGCCTCCACCCTGAGACTTGACTCCCTTGGATTGTCCAGGGACATTCCTTGCCGTGCCTCGCTTCCCTTCCCACATCTGCCACCTTGGGACCTATGGCCTCCTGGCTTCTCTCCGGTAGAATTGTTCACTTCTCTGCTCTTCCTCAGCTCTGTGCCTTCCTGGAGAAGCATTTCCTAGATGAGGAGGTGAAACTGATCAACAAGAGGGGCGACCACATGACCAAGCTCGGCAGGCTTGCTGGCCCGCAGGCGGGGCGGGGCGATGTGGGGCGGGGCGGGGCGAGTCATCTCTTTGGAAGGCTCAGCCTCCAGCACCACTAGGGGTCTCTGGAGCCCAGAGGCCGTGGGCGTGGGGGAGGGCACCGTTCCCCCAGCGCGCGGGCTCCTGCCCGAGCCCCTCCAGCCAGGAGGCCTCTTGCTAACTGCCCTCGTGTAGCCCCCTAAGGAGCCCTGAGGCAAGGGTCAACCATAAAGCTCTAGGCAGCAGGTGCCGATGGTGTGTGTGTGCGTGTCTGGCGCCGGGACTCTAGAAGGGTTGAACCCTCCCCCCGTGGGTGGCGTGCTCTAGGCACTTCAGGCCCGAGCCATTTCTGACTCCAGGGAGGGTGGAGCTCAGTGGGTAGCAGGAAGCAGGCTGAGAGTTTTCCAGGGTAACAGCAAGCAGAAAGGGGTCCTGGGCACCTGGGAGTGACTATGGAAGTGAGCTCTGGAAAGCAAGCACAGGAGACTAGCTCTGAGGGCCGCTTCCCCCCTGCCCGCCCGCCCCTCGCCCGGGCTTGGAAGAGATGAGGCCCGTCTCGAACGCTAGGGTCTTCCCCAATGTCAAGCACACACTCGGTAGCAACCACTCCTGAGGAGCTGAGCAGCTGGGAGCTTAAGATGGACGAGAAGTGCTGAGCTGGGGTTTTGGGTCTCGGTGGAGAAAGGAGAGGGGGAAAGTAGTGTTCCTATTCTCTACACGGGAACGGAAGAAGCTTGCAGCATCTCGGGGCAAGCCGGCAAACTGCTGTGTCAGCTCTGACCCCCATGCCTTTGGTTTCTGGGAGAAGAGGAATCGGGAAGTGGCTGCTAGGTGCCGTGGGCTCAGATCCATGCCCTCTTGCTCTCCGTACACAAGAGGATCTGGTTGCGGGGGTTCCTGTGTCTGGCACAAGGCCGATGACCCGGCACCCAAGACTCCTCACTCAGAGCTTCCTGTTCCCTTCCTTGGGGATGGTGTGCTCACACATGCACATGTGGCCTCGGGAGCCTAGAACCAGGAGGGGAAAAGTGCTTGTCTTTCTTCTTTGCCCCTGAAAATAGAGCCATCTCAGCGGAGCCCCGGAGAGATGCGTCAAGCCAGTGCGCCGGACCTTGCTGCCGTGATGGAAATGGCCTCCATCTGTGCTGTAGCCACGTGTGAAGAAGGGCTACTGTGTGGAGCCTCCTTCATCACACAGCTCCTTCCCGCCCAAGAGAGCTTGAGCCGTGTGTTTGTCGCTTGCAAGTCCCAAGCAGGCAAACGAGGCCTCCCTTCCTTGAGAGAACACTGGCATTCCAGACAGCAATCCCAATCTCTCCAGGGCAGCAGGAGGAAAGGAGGCATTGGGAAGCCATGGGTCAGCAAGCGGGGGGGAGGCTTGGAGGCTCTGAATCCAAGAGGAGGGAGGGGCCTGTGGAGAGGTCCACCAAGCCCCCATGCCCCCATGTTGGACGACACCTGGACTCCTTCGATAGAGATGGATTTTTTTTCTGGCCATTTCTGGACACACGCCTCAAGCACACCCATTCCGCCCTGCCACCCCCCAACCCCCTCCCCTGCCAAGCAAGCAGTGCACCGGCACACGTGAGGAGGGCCCTCCCCGTCACCAGAGCTTGGAGTTGGAAGAAACTCGAGGTGAACGCGGGGGTCTGCCACCCAGTGGGCTGAGCTCTGGATGGGAAGGGGATGGGAGGCGAGCCAGCCAGCGTAAGGTTCTAGGCTCAGCAGCCGGGCCTAGCACGCAAGTGGTCTCCTACCGGACTGAGCTGTTGGGGGGAAGACAGCCAGTTGCGTCCTGGGCAGGGGGGTTCCCCCGGAGGACACAGGAGTCGAGAGGGAGGCGCCAGAGTCTGGAGTCACGGGAGGGAGTTGAGAGACTCAGGGAACGAGTGGAGTCTGGTCGAGCAAGAAAAGGCCAGAGAGCGGTCCCGAGCATCCTCCAGCAGGAATGAGGGCCCAAGGGGTTGTGCCACTCCTGGCGTGGCCAGAGTGGGGGTGTGTGGCGATGGGGCCTGGGTGGGCCCCGGCCCTCACAGAGGGGGTCGAGGCTGGGAGGAGGAATCCCCCAGCGAAGCTGAGCACCCAGGTGGGGCTGGAGCCCAGAACACCTGAGGGCCCTGTGCTGGAGCCTGAGTTCTGCGGCTCCGAAGGAGGACCTCTGCACCCGGGTATCCCAAGTCCCTGAAAATGTCCCGTCTCTGGACGGAGTGCCCCATTGGTCGAGGCAGTCCAGGGAGGCCAGCGCCTGGTGGCTCCCAGGCCAGGCTAGGGCCTGGCACGCTCGGCACGGTCTAGAATTGGCAAGCCAGCGAGAGCTCTACGAGGCCAGCCTGGAAGGCAGCTGGCAGGCTTTCCCGAAACCTCTGGCACTGCAGGGCCAATGGCCCTAGGTAGGCCCGCCTGACCAGGTGGCGGGACTTTGGTTGGCGAGGAATCCCCCTCTGAAGAGGGACCAGGCTCTTGGCTTGGACCAGGGGAGCGATGGGATGCAGCGAGGTTCTCCCATCAGCCCCAGATCTGGCCCAGGGCTGCCCACCCCCACAGCCCCTCCTGCCAGGGTCCCCGCCCCTCCCCCTGCCTTCCAATGCAGCCGCCTGCCCTCCCCCTCCGGGAAGTGTGAGGAAGGAAGACTTCTCCTCCCACCCTGGCCCCTAGCGCTGGTAGTTGGGCTCCGACTTGCCGCCAGGGGGCGGCTTTGGCGCTCCTGTTTCTGCTTCTGTCTCCCGCACCGCTTTTGACGACGCGGGCGGGCGGAGATGAGAAAACAGCTGTCCAGGAGGCAAGAGAAGACGTTCTCTTCTAGCCCAGCCCCCAGCCAGCAGACCCCTCTCACGTCAGTGACCTCTTTCAAGCCCGTGGCCTGCTGGTGGCCTGTGGTGAGTGCATTCTGGAACCCTGCTCCCCCGCACCGCGTTTGTTTCCTTGGCAGCCGACACGCTCCCCGAAGTGCGTTCGGTGGCTTGGGGCAGGATGTGTAAGGGCCGCCCCCGTCCGGGCACTATGGCCGGCGGCGGCGGGGGGCAACTGCGAGTGGAGCCAAAGGCCCCCGCATCACAAATGGTTTCCCTCACCCCGCCCTCAGCCACGCCCCGTGCCCACCGTCTCCACGGCAACGAGGTGGGGCGGGGGCGGGGCGAGGCTCCTGGGGGCGGGCGGGAGGGGTGCCTCGCGTGCCAGTGCCAGGGAGGCGGTGGGCGCGGTGGCCCCGGCTGGCGGGGCGCTGGCGCCTCGCTCCCGCCCCCAGGCCCTGGCCAGACCCCCTGTGCCGTTGAGCAGACCCACCCAAGATTTTGGAGTCCCTCTTCTACAGAGAGGAAAGGCCAAACGGTCCTTCTCTTTCGCTTCCCCATAGGCTTGAATGAGCATCTAGCCTCCCCATCTTAGGGAGGCTTTGAGCACGGCCCTCACACCTTCTAGAGAAGCTCTGAGCCCATTTGGTCTGCATTTGCCCTGAGTAGGCAAAGTTGATAGACTTTGCATTGTCCAACGGTTTCCTGGGACTGGAGTCGTTGCCATGGTTACCGAGGGCCGGGCTGCAGCCTCCTACCATCCCCCACCCACAAGTCTCCCGCCGCTGAGGTCACCTCTTCAGAGATCAAGAGCCTCCCACCCAGAGCCCACATCCCCCTAGGGAACTCTCAGCCTATCACACCTTCCCCTAGGACTGAGCCGGCCCTCCAGGTCCCCCAGCCCACCTCAGGGAGTTGCCA
Organism: Dasypus novemcinctus; assembly: GCF_030445035.2. NCBI lineage: Eukaryota > Metazoa > Chordata > Mammalia > Cingulata > Dasypodidae > Dasypus > Dasypus novemcinctus. The sequence goes on from NC_080703.1 coordinate 652,221, forward strand.
GGGTCCTGGAACAGCCTGGGCAACTTCCCAATGAGCCTCCGTTGATCTCGCGGCGCCAACCCCCGGTGTGCGGAGCTTCCCTCCGCACTTCTGAGGAACGCCCCCGGCTTCCAGACAAGTCCACGCTCTCAGAGACAACCCCGCAAGCCCACCGACTTTCTGCGCCAGCCCCGGCACCCCAGAATCCTCACCTCCCAGGATTCCCAATGTCCCCATCAAGGTCCCACCTCCCAGAACCTTTCGACTTCCCAGAATCGGCCTGGGGACCCCTGCATCCCGCCAGGCACACCGAGACCGACCCTCCCCCACCCACAGTCCCATTCCCCGTTTCACAACCACCTCGCTGGTTCCTTCTCCAGGCGCGTGACTGACCCACTCCCCCCGCTCCTGGGGCATGGAGTTCGGGGCTAGGTGGGTTGCTTCTGGTGGCCCAAGTGGAGGCGCTCTCGCAAGGAAGGCCTGGCGTCCAGGCAGCTCGGTGCTCTCCGGGGCTGGGTAGTTGCAGGAGACTGGGCGCCGTGCCAAGACGCTCCCAGATCCGCTTGGGGCTCCTTCCCTTCTCCGCTCTTTCCCACCGGGGACTTCTGGGAAATGCGCGTGGAAAGCAGCGAACCTGTTTCTGTCTAATGTACGCGAGCCTTCCAAAGATGAGTGGGGTAAGACCCTGGACGCCCTGGAAGCTGCCCTGGCCCTGCACAAGTCCCTGAACCAGGCCCTTTTGCATCTGCATGCCCCGGGATCTGCCCACGCAGACCCCCACGTGTGGATCCCGCTCCTCCATGGCTCCCCACACGCAGACCTTCCTTGGGATGAAGCCTCCACCCTGAGACTTGACTCCCTTGGATTGTCCAGGGACATTCCTTGCCGTGCCTCGCTTCCCTTCCCACATCTGCCACCTTGGGACCTATGGCCTCCTGGCTTCTCTCCGGTAGAATTGTTCACTTCTCTGCTCTTCCTCAGCTCTGTGCCTTCCTGGAGAAGCATTTCCTAGATGAGGAGGTGAAACTGATCAACAAGAGGGGCGACCACATGACCAAGCTCGGCAGGCTTGCTGGCCCGCAGGCGGGGCGGGGCGATGTGGGGCGGGGCGGGGCGAGTCATCTCTTTGGAAGGCTCAGCCTCCAGCACCACTAGGGGTCTCTGGAGCCCAGAGGCCGTGGGCGTGGGGGAGGGCACCGTTCCCCCAGCGCGCGGGCTCCTGCCCGAGCCCCTCCAGCCAGGAGGCCTCTTGCTAACTGCCCTCGTGTAGCCCCCTAAGGAGCCCTGAGGCAAGGGTCAACCATAAAGCTCTAGGCAGCAGGTGCCGATGGTGTGTGTGTGCGTGTCTGGCGCCGGGACTCTAGAAGGGTTGAACCCTCCCCCCGTGGGTGGCGTGCTCTAGGCACTTCAGGCCCGAGCCATTTCTGACTCCAGGGAGGGTGGAGCTCAGTGGGTAGCAGGAAGCAGGCTGAGAGTTTTCCAGGGTAACAGCAAGCAGAAAGGGGTCCTGGGCACCTGGGAGTGACTATGGAAGTGAGCTCTGGAAAGCAAGCACAGGAGACTAGCTCTGAGGGCCGCTTCCCCCCTGCCCGCCCGCCCCTCGCCCGGGCTTGGAAGAGATGAGGCCCGTCTCGAACGCTAGGGTCTTCCCCAATGTCAAGCACACACTCGGTAGCAACCACTCCTGAGGAGCTGAGCAGCTGGGAGCTTAAGATGGACGAGAAGTGCTGAGCTGGGGTTTTGGGTCTCGGTGGAGAAAGGAGAGGGGGAAAGTAGTGTTCCTATTCTCTACACGGGAACGGAAGAAGCTTGCAGCATCTCGGGGCAAGCCGGCAAACTGCTGTGTCAGCTCTGACCCCCATGCCTTTGGTTTCTGGGAGAAGAGGAATCGGGAAGTGGCTGCTAGGTGCCGTGGGCTCAGATCCATGCCCTCTTGCTCTCCGTACACAAGAGGATCTGGTTGCGGGGGTTCCTGTGTCTGGCACAAGGCCGATGACCCGGCACCCAAGACTCCTCACTCAGAGCTTCCTGTTCCCTTCCTTGGGGATGGTGTGCTCACACATGCACATGTGGCCTCGGGAGCCTAGAACCATGAGGGGAAAAGTGCTTGTCTTTCTTCTTTGCCCCTGAAAATAGAGCCATCTCAGCGGAGCCCCGGAGAGATGCGTCAAGCCAGTGCGCCGGACCTTGCTGCCGTGATGGAAATGGCCTCCATCTGTGCTGTAGCCACGTGTGAAGAAGGGCTACTGTGTGGAGCCTCCTTCATCACACAGCTCCTTCCCGCCCAAGAGAGCTTGAGCCGTGTGTTTGTCGCTTGCAAGTCCCAAGCAGGCAAACGAGGCCTCCCTTCCTTGAGAGAACACTGGCATTCCAGACAGCAATCCCAATCTCTCCAGGGCAGCAGGAGGAAAGGAGGCATTGGGAAGCCATGGGTCAGCAAGCGGGGGGGAGGCTTGGAGGCTCTGAATCCAAGAGGAGGGAGGGGCCTGTGGAGAGGTCCACCAAGCCCCCATGCCCCCATGTTGGACGACACCTGGACTCCTTCGATAGAGATGGATTTTTTTTCTGGCCATTTCTGGACACACGCCTCAAGCACACCCATTCCGCCCTGCCACCCCCCAACCCCCTCCCCTGCCAAGCAAGCAGTGCACCGGCACACGTGAGGAGGGCCCTCCCCGTCACCAGAGCTTGGAGTTGGAAGAAACTCGAGGTGAACGCGGGGGTCTGCCACCCAGTGGGCTGAGCTCTGGATGGGAAGGGGATGGGAGGCGAGCCAGCCAGCGTAAGGTTCTAGGCTCAGCAGCCGGGCCTAGCACGCAAGTGGTCTCCTACCGGACTGAGCTGTTGGGGGGAAGACAGCCAGTTGCGTCCTGGGCAGGGGGGTTCCCCCGGAGGACACAGGAGTCGAGAGGGAGGCGCCAGAGTCTGGAGTCACGGGAGGGAGTTGAGAGACTCAGGGAACGAGTGGAGTCTGGTCGAGCAAGAAAAGGCCAGAGAGCGGTCCCGAGCATCCTCCAGCAGGAATGAGGGCCCAAGGGGTTGTGCCACTCCTGGCGTGGCCAGAGTGGGGGTGTGTGGCGATGGGGCCTGGGTGGGCCCCGGCCCTCACAGAGGGGGTCGAGGCTGGGAGGAGGAATCCCCCAGCGAAGCTGAGCACCCAGGTGGGGCTGGAGCCCAGAACACCTGAGGGCCCTGTGCTGGAGCCTGAGTTCTGCGGCTCCGAAGGAGGACCTCTGCACCCGGGTATCCCAAGTCCCTGAAAATGTCCCGTCTCTGGACGGAGTGCCCCATTGGTCGAGGCAGTCCAGGGAGGCCAGCGCCTGGTGGCTCCCAGGCCAGGCTAGGGCCTGGCACGCTCGGCACGGTCTAGAATTGGCAAGCCAGCGAGAGCTCTACGAGGCCAGCCTGGAAGGCAGCTGGCAGGCTTTCCCGAAACCTCTGGCACTGCAGGGCCAATGGCCCTAGGTAGGCCCGCCTGACCAGGTGGCGGGACTTTGGTTGGCGAGGAATCCCCCTCTGAAGAGGGACCAGGCTCTTGGCTTGGACCAGGGGAGCGATGGGATGCAGCGAGGTTCTCCCATCAGCCCCAGATCTGGCCCAGGGCTGCCCACCCCCACAGCCCCTCCTGCCAGGGTCCCCGCCCCTCCCCCTGCCTTCCAATGCAGCCGCCTGCCCTCCCCCTCCGGGAAGTGTGAGGAAGGAAGACTTCTCCTCCCACCCTGGCCCCTAGCGCTGGTAGTTGGGCTCCGACTTGCCGCCAGGGGGCGGCTTTGGCGCTCCTGTTTCTGCTTCTGTCTCCCGCACCGCTTTTGACGACGCGGGCGGGCGGAGATGAGAAAACAGCTGTCCAGGAGGCAAGAGAAGACGTTCTCTTCTAGCCCAGCCCCCAGCCAGCAGACCCCTCTCACGTCAGTGACCTCTTTCAAGCCCGTGGCCTGCTGGTGGCCTGTGGTGAGTGCATTCTGGAACCCTGCTCCCCCGCACCGCGTTTGTTTCCTTGGCAGCCGACACGCTCCCCGAAGTGCGTTCGGTGGCTTGGGGCAGGATGTGTAAGGGCCGCCCCCATCCGGGCACTATGGCCGGCGGCGGCGGGGGGCAACTGCGAGTGGAGCCAAAGGCCCCCGCATCACAAATGGTTTCCCTCACCCCGCCCTCAGCCACGCCCCGTGCCCACCGTCTCCACGGCAACGAGGTGGGGCGGGGGCGGGGCGAGGCTCCTGGGGGCGGGCGGGAGGGGTGCCTCGCGTGCCAGTGCCAGGGAGGCGGTGGGCGCGGTGGCCCCGGCTGGCGGGGCGCTGGCGCCTCGCTCCCGCCCCCAGGCCCTGGCCAGACCCCCTGTGCCGATGAGCAGACCCACCCAAGATTTTGGAGTCCCTCTTCTACAGAGAGGAAAGGCCAAACGGTCCTTCTCTTTCGCTTCCCCATAGGCTTGAATGAGCATCTAGCCTCCCCATCTTAGGGAGGCTTTGAGCACGGCCCTCACACCTTCTAGAGAAGCTCTGAGCCCATTTGGTCTGCATTTGCCCTGAGTAGGCAAAGTTGATAGACTTTGCATTGTCCAACGGTTTCCTGGGACTGGAGTCGTTGCCATGGTTACCGAGGGCCGGGCTGCAGCCTCCTACCATCCCCCACCCACAAGTCTCCCGCCGCTGAGGTCACCTCTTCAGAGATCAAGAGCCTCCCACCCAGAGCCCACATCCCCCTAGGGAACTCTCAGCCTATCACACCTTCCCCTAGGACTGAGCCGGCCCTCCAGGTCCCCCAGCCCACCTCAGGGAGTTGCCAGGGTCCTGGAACAGCCTGGGCAACTTCCCAATGAGCCTCCGTTGATCTCGCGGCGCCAACCCCCGGTGTGCGGAGCTTCCCTCCGCACTTCTGAGGAACGCCCCCGGCTTCCAGACAAGTCCACGCTCTCAGAGACAACCCCGCAAGCCCACCGACTTTCTGCGCCAGCCCCGGCACCCCAGAATCCTCACCTCCCAGGATTCCCAATGTCCCCATCAAGGTCCCACCTCCCAGAACCTTTCGACTTCCCAGAATCGGCCTGGGGACCCCTGCATCCCGCCAGGCACACCGAGACCGACCCTCCCCCACCCACAGTCCCATTCCCCGTTTCACAACCACCTCGCTGGTTCCTTCTCCAGGCGCGTGACTGACCCACTCCCCCCGCTCCTGGGGCATGGAGTTCGGGGCTAGGTGGGTTGCTTCTGGTGGCCCAAGTGGAGGCGCTCTCGCAAGGAAGGCCTGGCGTCCAGGCAGCTCGGTGCTCTCCGGGGCTGGGTAGTTGCAGGAGACTGGGCGCCGTGCCAAGACGCTCCCAGATCCGCTTGGGGCTCCTTCCCTTCTCCGCTCTTTCCCACCGGGGACTTCTGGGAAATGCGCGTGGAAAGCAGCGAACCTGTTTCTGTCTAATGTACGCGAGCCTTCCAAAGATGAGTGGGGTAAGACCCTGGACGCCCTGGAAGCTGCCCTGGCCCTGCACAAGTCCCTGAACCAGGCCCTTTTGCATCTGCATGCCCCGGGATCTGCCCACGCAGACCCCCACGTGTGGATCCCGCTCCTCCATGGCTCCCCACACGCAGACCTTCCTTGGGATGAAGCCTCCACCCTGAGACTTGACTCCCTTGGATTGTCCAGGGACATTCCTTGCCGTGCCTCGCTTCCCTTCCCACATCTGCCACCTTGGGACCTATGGCCTCCTGGCTTCTCTCCGGTAGAATTGTTCACTTCTCTGCTCTTCCTCAGCTCTGTGCCTTCCTGGAGAAGCATTTCCTAGATGAGGAGGTGAAACTGATCAACAAGAGGGGCGACCACATGACCAAGCTCGGCAGGCTTGCTGGCCCGCAGGCGGGGCGGGGCGATGTGGGGCGGGGCGGGGCGAGTCATCTCTTTGGAAGGCTCAGCCTCCAGCACCACTAGGGGTCTCTGGAGCCCAGAGGCCGTGGGCGTGGGGGAGGGCACCGTTCCCCCAGCGCGCGGGCTCCTGCCCGAGCCCCTCCAGCCAGGAGGCCTCTTGCTAACTGCCCTCGTGTAGCCCCCTAAGGAGCCCTGAGGCAAGGGTCAACCATAAAGCTCTAGGCAGCAGGTGCCGATGGTGTGTGTGTGCGTGTCTGGCGCCGGGACTCTAGAAGGGTTGAACCCTCCCCCCGTGGGTGGCGTGCTCTAGGCACTTCAGGCCCGAGCCATTTCTGACTCCAGGGAGGGTGGAGCTCAGTGGGTAGCAGGAAGCAGGCTGAGAGTTTTCCAGGGTAACAGCAAGCAGAAAGGGGTCCTGGGCACCTGGGAGTGACTATGGAAGTGAGCTCTGGAAAGCAAGCACAGGAGACTAGCTCTGAGGGCCGCTTCCCCCCTGCCCGCCCGCCCCTCGCCCGGGCTTGGAAGAGATGAGGCCCGTCTCGAACGCTAGGGTCTTCCCCAATGTCAAGCACACACTCGGTAGCAACCACTCCTGAGGAGCTGAGCAGCTGGGAGCTTAAGATGGACGAGAAGTGCTGAGCTGGGGTTTTGGGTCTCGGTGGAGAAAGGAGAGGGGGAAAGTAGTGTTCCTATTCTCTACACGGGAACGGAAGAAGCTTGCAGCATCTCGGGGCAAGCCGGCAAACTGCTGTGTCAGCTCTGACCCCCATGCCTTTGGTTTCTGGGAGAAGAGGAATCGGGAAGTGGCTGCTAGGTGCCGTGGGCTCAGATCCATACCCTCTTGCTCTCCGTACACAAGAGGATCTGGTTGCGGGGGTTCCTGTGTCTGGCACAAGGCCGATGACCCGGCACCCAAGACTCCTCACTCAGAGCTTCCTGTTCCCTTCCTTGGGGATGGTGTGCTCACACATGCACATGTGGCCTCGGGAGCCTAGAACCATGAGGGGAAAAGTGCTTGTCTTTCTTCTTTGCCCCTGAAAATAGAGCCATCTCAGCGGAGCCCCGGAGAGATGCGTCAAGCCAGTGCGCCGGACCTTGCTGCCGTGATGGAAATGGCCTCCATCTGTGCTGTAGCCACGTGTGAAGAAGGGCTACTGTGTGGAGCCTCCTTCATCACACAGCTCCTTCCCGCCCAAGAGAGCTTGAGCCGTGTGTTTGTCGCTTGCAAGTCCCAAGCAGGCAAACGAGGCCTCCCTTCCTTGAGAGAACACTGGCATTCCAGACAGCAATCCCAATCTCTCCAGGGCAGCAGGAGGAAAGGAGGCATTGGGAAGCCATGGGTCAGCAAGCGGGGGGGAGGCTTGGAGGCTCTGAATCCAAGAGGAGGGAGGGGCCTGTGGAGAGGTCCACCAAGCCCCCATGCCCCCATGTTGGACGACACCTGGACTCCTTCGATAGAGATGGATTTTTTTTCTGGCCATTTCTGGACACACGCCTCAAGCACACCCATTCCGCCCTGCCACCCCCCAACCCCCTCCCCTGCCAAGCAAGCAGTGCACCGGCACACGTGAGGAGGGCCCTCCCCGTCACCAGAGCTTGGAGTTGGAAGAAACTCGAGGTGAACGCGGGGGTCTGCCACCCAGTGGGCTGAGCTCTGGATGGGAAGGGGATGGGAGGCGAGCCAGCCAGCGTAAGGTTCTAGGCTCAGCAGCCGGGCCTAGCACGCAAGTGGTCTCCTACCGGACTGAGCTGTTGGGGGGAAGACAGCCAGTTGCGTCCTGGGCAGGGGGGTTCCCCCGGAGGACACAGGAGTCGAGAGGGAGGCGCCAGAGTCTGGAGTCACGGGAGGGAGTTGAGAGACTCAGGGAACGAGTGGAGTCTGGTCGAGCAAGAAAAGGCCAGAGAGCGGTCCCGAGCATCCTCCAGCAGGAATGAGGGCCCAAGGGGTTGTGCCACTCCTGGCGTGGCCAGAGTGGGGGTGTGTGGCGATGGGGCCTGGGTGGGCCCCGGCCCTCACAGAGGGGGTCGAGGCTGGGAGGAGGAATCCCCCAGCGAAGCTGAGCACCCAGGTGGGGCTGGAGCCCAGAACACCTGAGGGCCCTGTGCTGGAGCCTGAGTTCTGCGGCTCCGAAGGAGGACCTCCGCACCCGGGTATCCCAAGTCCCTGAAAATGTCCCGTCTCTGGACGGAGTGCCCCATTGGTCGAGGCAGTCCAGGGAGGCCAGCGCCTGGTGGCTCCCAGGCCAGGCTAGGGCCTGGCACGCTCGGCACGGTCTAGAATTGGCAAGCCAGCGAGAGCTCTACGAGGCCAGCCTGGAAGGCAGCTGGCAGGCTTTCCCGAAACCTCTGGCACTGCAGGGCCAATGGCCCTAGGTAGGCCCGCCTGACCAGGTGGCGGGACTTTGGTTGGCGAGGAATCCCCCTCTGAAGAGGGACCAGGCTCTTGGCTTGGACCAGGGGAGCGATGGGATGCAGCGAGGTTCTCCCATCAGCCCCAGATCTGGCCCAGGGCTGCCCACCCCCACAGCCCCTCCTGCCAGGGTCCCCGCCCCTCCCCCTGCCTTCCAATGCAGCCGCCTGCCCTCCCCCTCCGGGAAGTGTGAGGAAGGAAGACTTCTCCTCCCACCCTGGCCCCTAGCGCTGGTAGTTGGGCTCCGACTTGCCGCCAGGGGGCGGCTTTGGCGCTCCTGTTTCTGCTTCTGTCTCCCGCACCGCTTTTGACGACGCGGGCGGGCGGAGATGAGAAAACAGCTGTCCAGGAGGCAAGAGAAGACGTTCTCTTCTAGCCCAGCCCCCAGCCAGCAGACCCCTCTCACGTCAGTGACCTCTTTCAAGCCCGTGGCCTGCTGGTGGCCTGTGGTGAGTGCATTCTGGAACCCTGCTCCCCCGCACCGCGTTTGTTTCCTTGGCAGCCGACACGCTCCCCGAAGTGCGTTCGGTGGCTTGGGGCAGGATGTGTAAGGGCCGCCCCCATCCGGGCACTATGGCCGGCGGCGGCGGGGGGCAACTGCGAGTGGAGCCAAAGGCCCCCGCATCACAAATGGTTTCCCTCACCCCGCCCTCAGCCACGCCCCGTGCCCACCGTCTCCACGGCAACGAGGTGGGGCGGGGGCGGGGCGAGGCTCCTGGGGGCGGGCGGGAGGGGTGCCTCGCGTGCCAGTGCCAGGGAGGCGGTGGGCGCGGTGGCCCCGGCTGGCGGGGCGCTGGCGCCTCGCTCCCGCCCCCAGGCCCTGGCCAGACCCCCTGTGCCGATGAGCAGACCCACCCAAGATTTTGGAGTCCCTCTTCTACAGAGAGGAAAGGCCAAACGGTCCTTCTCTTTCGCTTCCCCATAGGCTTGAATGAGCATCTAGCCTCCCCACCTTAGGGAGGCTTTGAGCACGGCCCTCACACCTTCTAGAGAAGCTCTGAGCCCATTTGGTCTGCATTTGCCCTGAGTAGGCAAAGTTGATAGACTTTGCATTGTCCAACGGTTTCCTGGGACTGGAGTCGTTGCCATGGTTACCGAGGGCCGGGCTGCAGCCTCCTACCATCCCCCACCCACAAGTCTCCCGCCGCTGAGGTCACCTCTTCAGAGATCAAGAGCCTCCCACCCAGAGCCCACATCCCCCTAGGGAACTCTCAGCCTATCACACCTTCCCCTAGGACTGAGCCGGCCCTCCAGGTCCCCCAGCCCACCTCAGGGAGTTGCCAGGGTCCTGGAACAGCCTGGGCAACTTCCCAATGAGCCTCCGTTGATCTCGCGGCGCCAACCCCCGGTGTGCGGAGCTTCCCTCCGCACTTCTGAGGAACGCCCCCGGCTTCCAGACAAGTCCACGCTCTCAGAGACAACCCCGCAAGCCCACCGACTTTCTGCGCCAGCCCCGGCACCCCAGAATCCTCACCTCCCAGGATTCCCAATGTCCCCATCAAGGTCCCACCTCCCAGAACCTTTCGACTTCCCAGAATCGGCCTGGGGACCCCTGCATCCCGCCAGGCACACCGAGACCGACCCTCCCCCACCCACAGTCCCATTCCCCGTTTCACAACCACCTCGCTGGTTCCTTCTCCAGGCGCGTGACTGACCCACTCCCCCCGCTCCTGGGGCATGGAGTTCGGGGCTAGGAGGGTTGCTTCTGGTGGCCCAAGTGGAGGCGCTCTCGCAAGGAAGGCCTGGCGTCCAGGCAGCTCGGTGCTCTCCGGGGCTGGGTAGTTGCAGGAGACTGGGCGCCGTGCCAAGACGCTCCCAGATCCGCTTGGGGCTCCTTCCCTTCTCCGCTCTTTCCCACCGGGGACTTCTGGGAAATGCGCGTGGAAAGCAGCGAACCTGTTTCTGTCTAATGTACGCGAGCCTTCCAAAGATGAGTGGGGTAAGACCCTGGACGCCCTGGAAGCTGCCCTGGCCCTGCACAAGTCCCTGAACCAGGCCCTTTTGCATCTGCATGCCCCGGGATCTGCCCACGCAGACCCCCACGTGTGGATCCCGCTCCTCCATGGCTCCCCACACGCAGACCTTCCTTGGGATGAAGCCTCCACCCTGAGACTTGACTCCCTTGGATTGTCCAGGGACATTCCTTGCCGTGCCTCGCTTCCCTTCCCACATCTGCCACCTTGGGACCTATGGCCTCCTGGCTTCTCTCCGGTAGAATTGTTCACTTCTCTGCTCTTCCTCAGCTCTGTGCCTTCCTGGAGAAGCATTTCCTAGATGAGGAGGTGAAACTGATCAACAAGAGGGGCGACCACATGACCAAGCTCGGCAGGCTTGCTGGCCCGCAGGCGGGGCGGGGCGATGTGGGGCGGGGCGGGGCGAGTCATCTCTTTGGAAGGCTCAGCCTCCAGCACCACTAGGGGTCTCTGGAGCCCAGAGGCCGTGGGCGTGGGGGAGGGCACCGTTCCCCCAGCGCGCGGGCTCCTGCCCGAGCCCCTCCAGCCAGGAGGCCTCTTGCTAACTGCCCTCGTGTAGCCCCCTAAGGAGCCCTGAGGCAAGGGTCAACCATAAAGCTCTAGGCAGCAGGTGCCGATGGTGTGTGTGTGCGTGTCTGGCGCCGGGACTCTAGAAGGGTTGAACCCTCCCCCCGTGGGTGGCGTGCTCTAGGCACTTCAGGCCCGAGCCATTTCTGACTCCAGGGAGGGTGGAGCTCAGTGGGTAGCAGGAAGCAGGCTGAGAGTTTTCCAGGGTAACAGCAAGCAGAAAGGGGTCCTGGGCACCTGGGAGTGACTATGGAAGTGAGCTCTGGAAAGCAAGCACAGGAGACTAGCTCTGAGGGCCGCTTCCCCCCTGCCCGCCCGCCCCTCGCCCGGGCTTGGAAGAGATGAGGCCCGTCTCGAACGCTAGGGTCTTCCCCAATGTCAAGCACACACTCGGTAGCAACCACTCCTGAGGAGCTGAGCAGCTGGGAGCTTAAGATGGACGAGAAGTGCTGAGCTGGGGTTTTGGGTCTCGGTGGAGAAAGGAGAGGGGGAAAGTAGTGTTCCTATTCTCTACACGGGAACGGAAGAAGCTTGCAGCATCTCGGGGCAAGCCGGCAAACTGCTGTGTCAGCTCTGACCCCCATGCCTTTGGTTTCTGGGAGAAGAGGAATCGGGAAGTGGCTGCTAGGTGCCGTGGGCTCAGATCCATGCCCTCTTGCTCTCCGTACACAAGAGGATCTGGTTGCGGGGGTTCCTGTGTCTGGCACAAGGCCGATGACCCGGCACCCAAGACTCCTCACTCAGAGCTTCCTGTTCCCTTCCTTGGGGATGGTGTGCTCACACATGCACATGTGGCCTCGGGAGCCTAGAACCAGGAGGGGAAAAGTGCTTGTCTTTCTTCTTTGCCCCTGAAAATAGAGCCATCTCAGCGGAGCCCCGGAGAGATGCGTCAAGCCAGTGCGCCGGACCTTGCTGCCGTGATGGAAATGGCCTCCATCTGTGCGGTAGCCACGTGTGAAGAAGGGCTACTGTGTGGAGCCTCCTTCATCACACAGCTCCTTCCCGCCCAAGAGAGCTTGAGCCGTGTGTTTGTCGCTTGCAAGTCCCAAGCAGGCAAACGAGGCCTCCCTTCCTTGAGAGAACACTGGCATTCCAGACAGCAATCCCAATCTCTCCAGGGCAGCAGGAGGAAAGGAGGCATTGGGAAGCCATGGGTCAGCAAGCGGGGGGGAGGCTTGGAGGCTCTGAATCCAAGAGGAGGGAGGGGCCTGTGGAGAGGTCCACCAAGCCCCCATGCCCCCATGTTGGACGACACCTGGACTCCTTCGATAGAGATGGATTTTTTTTCTGGCCATTTCTGGACACACGCCTCAAGCACACCCATTCCGCCCTGCCACCCCCCAACCCCCTCCCCTGCCAAGCAAGCAGTGCACCGGCACACGTGAGGAGGGCCCTCCCCGTCACCAGAGCTTGGAGTTGGAAGAAACTCGAGGTGAACGCGGGGGTCTGCCACCCAGTGGGCTGAGCTCTGGATGGGAAGGGGATGGGAGGCGAGCCAGCCAGCGTAAGGTTCTAGGCTCAGCAGCCGGGCCTAGCACGCAAGTGGTCTCCTACCGGACTGAGCTGTTGGGGGGAAGACAGCCAGTTGCGTCCTGGGCAGGGGGGTTCCCCCGGAGGACACAGGAGTCGAGAGGGAGGCGCCAGAGTCTGGAGTCACGGGAGGGAGTTGAGAGACTCAGGGAACGAGTGGAGTCTGGTCGAGCAAGAAAAGGCCAGAGAGCGGTCCCGAGCATCCTCCAGCAGGAATGAGGGCCCAAGGGGTTGTGCCACTCCTGGCGTGGCCAGAGTGGGGGTGTGTGGCGATGGGGCCTGGGTGGGCCCCGGCCCTCACAGAGGGGGTCGAGGCTGGGAGGAGGAATCCCCCAGCGAAGCTGAGCACCCAGGTGGGGCTGGAGCCCAGAACACCTGAGGGCCCTGTGCTGGAGCCTGAGTTCTGCGGCTCCGAAGGAGGACCTCCGCACCCGGGTATCCCAAGTCCCTGAAAATGTCCCGTCTCTGGACGGAGTGCCCCATTGGTCGAGGCAGTCCAGGGAGGCCAGCGCCTGGTGGCTCCCAGGCCAGGCTAGGGCCTGGCACGCTCGGCACGGTCTAGAATTGGCAAGCCAGCGAGAGCTCTACGAGGCCATCCTGGAAGGCAGCTGGCAGGCTTTCCCGAAACCTCTGGCACTGCAGGGCCAACGGCCCTAGGTAGGCCCGCCTGACCAGGTGGCGGGACTTTGGTTGGCGAGGAATCCCCCTCTGAAGAGGGACCAGGCTCTTGGCTTGGACCAGGGGAGCGATGGGATGCAGCGAGGTTCTCCCATCAGCCCCAGATCTGGCCCAGGGCTGCCCACCCCCACAGCCCCTCCTGCCAGGGTCCCCGCCCCTCCCCCTGCCTTCCAATGCAGCCGCCTGCCCTCCCCCTCCGGGAAGTGTGAGGAAGGAAGACTTCTCCTCCCACCCTGGCCCCTAGCGCTGGTAGTTGGGCTCCGACTTGCCGCCAGGGGGCGGCTTTGGCGCTCCTGTTTCTGCTTCTGTCTCTCGCACCGCTTTTGACGACGCGGGCGGGCGGAGATGAGAAAACAGCTGTCCAGGAGGCAAGAGAAGACGTTCTCTTCTAGCCCAGCCCCCAGCCAGCAGACCCCTCTCACGTCAGTGACCTCTTTCAAGCCCGTGGCCTGCTGGTGGCCTGTGGTGAGTGCATTCTGGAACCCTGCTCCCCCGCACCGCGTTTGTTTCCTTGGCAGCCGACACGCTCCCCGAAGTGCGTTCGGTGGCTTGGGGCAGGATGTGTAAGGGCCGCCCCCGTCCGGGCACTATGGCCGGCGGCGGCGGGGGGCAACTGCGAGTGGAGCCAAAGGCCCCCGCATCACAAATGGTTTCCCTCACCCCGCCCTCAGCCACGCCCCGTGCCCACCGTCTCCACGGCAACGAGGTGGGGCGGGGGCGGGGCGAGGCTCCTGGGGGCGGGCGGGAGGGGTGCCTCGCGTGCCAGTGCCAGGGAGGCGGTGGGCGCGGTGGCCCCGGCTGGCGGGGCGCTGGCGCCTCGCTCCCGCCCCCAGGCCCTGGCCAGACCCCCTGTGCCGATGAGCAGACCCACCCAAGATTTTGGAGTCCCTCTTCTACAGAGAGGAAAGGCCAAACGGTCCTTCTCTTTCGCTTCCCCATAGGCTTGAATGAGCATCTAGCCTCCCCATCTTAGGGAGGCTTTGAGCACGGCCCTCACACCTTCTAGAGAAGCTCTGAGCCCATTTGGTCTGCATTTGCCCTGAGTAGGCAAAGTTGATAGACTTTGCATTGTCCAACGGTTTCCTGGGACTGGAGTCGTTGCCATGGTTACCGAGGGCCGGGCTGCAGCCTCCTACCATCCCCCACCCACAAGTCTCCCGCCGCTGAGGTCACCTCTTCAGAGATCAAGAGCCTCCCACCCAGAGCCCACATCCCCCTAGGGAACTCTCAGCCTATCACACCTTCCCCTAGGACTGAGCCGGCCCTCCAGGTCCCCCAGCCCACCTCAGGGAGTTGCCAGGGTCCTGGAACAGCCTGGGCAACTTCCCAATGAGCCTCCGTTGATCTCGCGGCGCCAACCCCCGGTGTGCGGAGCTTCCCTCCGCACTTCTGAGGAACGCCCCCGGCTTCCAGACAAGTCCACGCTCTCAGAGACAACCCCGCAAGCCCACCGACTTTCTGCGCCAGCCCCGGCACCCCAGAATCCTCACCTCCCAGGATTCCCAATGTCCCCATCAAGGTCCCACCTCCCAGAACCTTTCGACTTCCCAGAATCGGCCTGGGGACCCCTGCATCCCGCCAGGCACACCGAGACCGACCCTCCCCCACCCACAGTCCCATTCCCCGTTTCACAACCACCTCGCTGGTTCCTTCTCCAGGCGCGTGACTGACCCACTCCCCCCGCTCCTGGCGCATGGAGTTCGGGGCTAGGTGGGTTGCTTCTGGTGGCCCAAGTGGAGGCGCTCTCGCAAGGAAGGCCTGGCGTCCAGGCAGCTCGTTGCTCTCCGGGGCTGGGTAGTTGCAGGAGACTGGGCGCCGTGCCAAGACGCTCCCAGATCCGCTTGGGGCTCCTTCCCTTCTCCGCTCTTTCCCACCGGGGACTTCTGGGAAATGCGCGTGGAAAGCAGCGAACCTGTTTCTGTCTAATGTACGCAAGCCTTCCAAAGATGAGTGGGGTAAGACCCTGGACGCCCTGGAAGCTGCCCTGGCCCTGCACAAGTCCCTGAACCAGGCCCTTTTGCATCTGCATGCCCCGGGATCTGCCCACGCAGACCCCCACGTGTGGATCCCGCTCCTCCATGGCTCCCCACACGCAGACCTTCCTTGGGATGAAGCCTCCACCCTGAGACTTGACTCCCTTGGATTGTCCAGGGACATTCCTTGCCGTGCCTCGCTTCCCTTCCCACATCTGCCACCTTGGGACCTATGGCCTCCTGGCTTCTCTCCGGTAGAATTGTTCACTTCTCTGCTCTTCCTCAGCTCTGTGCCTTCCTGGAGAAGCATTTCCTAGATGAGGAGGTGAAACTGATCAACAAGAGGGGCGACCACATGACCAAGCTCGGCAGGCTTGCTGGCCCGCAGGCGGGGCGGGGCGATGTGGGGCGGGGCGGGGCGAGTCATCTCTTTGGAAGGCTCAGCCTCCAGCACCACTAGGGGTCTCTGGAGCCCAGAGGCCGTGGGCGTGGGGGAGGGCACCGTTCCCCCAGCGCGCGGGCTCCTGCCCGAGCCCCTCCAGCCAGGAGGCCTCTTGCTAACTGCCCTCGTGTAGCCCCCTAAGGAGCCCTGAGGCAAGGGTCAACCATAAAGCTCTAGGCAGCAGGTGCCGATGGTGTGTGTGTGCGTGTCTGGCGCCGGGACTCTAGAAGGGTTGAACCCTCCCCCCGTGGGTGGCGTGCTCTAGGCACTTCAGGCCCGAGCCATTTCTG
The DNA here is from genome assembly GCF_030445035.2 of Dasypus novemcinctus. Lineage (NCBI taxonomy): Eukaryota > Metazoa > Chordata > Mammalia > Cingulata > Dasypodidae > Dasypus > Dasypus novemcinctus. Next base: position 667,919 of record NC_080703.1, read on the forward strand.
ACTCCAGGGAGGGTGGAGCTCAGTGGGTAGCAGGAAGCAGGCTGAGAGTTTTCCAGGGTAACAGCAAGCAGAAAGGGGTCCTGGGCACCTGGGAGTGACTATGGAAGTGAGCTCTGGAAAGCAAGCACAGGAGACTAGCTCTGAGGGCCGCTTCCCCCCTGCCCGCCCGCCCCTCGCCCGGGCTTGGAAGAGATGAGGCCCGTCTCGAACGCTAGGGTCTTCCCCAATGTCAAGCACACACTCGGTAGCAACCACTCCTGAGGAGCTGAGCAGCTGGGAGCTTAAGATGGACGAGAAGTGCTGAGCTGGGGTTTTGGGTCTCGGTGGAGAAAGGAGAGGGGGAAAGTAGTGTTCCTATTCTCTACACGGGAACGGAAGAAGCTTGCAGCATCTCGGGGCAAGCCGGCAAACTGCTGTGTCAGCTCTGACCCCCATGCCTTTGGTTTCTGGGAGAAGAGGAATCGGGAAGTGGCTGCTAGGTGCCGTGGGCTCAGATCCATGCCCTCTTGCTCTCCGTACACAACAGGATCTGGTTGCGGGGGTTCCTGTGTCTGGCACAAGGCCGATGACCCGGCACCCAAGACTCCTCACTCAGAGCTTCCTGTTCCCTTCCTTGGGGATGGTGTGCTCACACATGCACATGTGGCCTCGGGAGCCTAGAACCAGGAGGGGAAAAGTGCTTGTCTTTCTTCTTTGCCCCTGAAAATAGAGCCATCTCAGCGGAGCCCCGGAGAGATGCGTCAAGCCAGTGCGCCGGACCTTGCTGCCGTGATGGAAATGGCCTCCATCTGTGCTGTAGCCACGTGTGAAGAAGGGCTACTGTGTGGAGCCTCCTTCATCACACAGCTCCTTCCCGCCCAAGAGAGCTTGAGCCGTGTGTTTGTCGCTTGCAAGTCCCAAGCAGGCAAACGAGGCCTCCCTTCCTTGAGAGAACACTGGCATTCCAGACAGCAATCCCAATCTCTCCAGGGCAGCAGGAGGAAAGGAGGCACTGGGAAGCCATGGGTCATCAAGCGGGGGGGAGTCTTGGAGGCTCTGAATCCAAGAGGAGGGAGGGGCCTGTGGAGAGGTCCACCAAGCCCCCATGCCCCCATGTTGGACGACACCTGGACTCCTTCGATAGAGATGGATTTTTTTTCTGGCCATTTCTGGACACACGCCTCAAGCACACCCATTCCGCCCTGCCACCCCCCAACCCCCTCCCCTGCCAAGCAAGCAGTGCACCGGCACACGTGAGGAGGGCCCTCCCCGTCACCAGAGCTTGGAGTTGGAAGAAACTCGAGGTGAACGCGGGGGTCTGCCACCCAGTGGGCTGAGCTCTGGATGGGAAGGGGATGGGAGGCGAGCCAGCCAGCGTAAGGTTCTAGGCTCAGCAGCCGGGCCTAGCACGCAAGTGGTCTCCTACCGGACTGAGCTGTTGGGGGGAAGACAGCCAGTTGCGTCCTGGGCAGGGGGGTTCCCCCGGAGGACACAGGAGTCGAGAGGGAGGCGCCAGAGTCTGGAGTCACGGGAGGGAGTTGAGAGACTCAGGGAACGAGTGGAGTCTGGTCGAGCAAGAAAAGGCCAGAGAGCGGTCCCGAGCATCCTCCAGCAGGAATGAGGGCCCAAGGGGTTGTGCCACTCCTGGCGTGGCCAGAGTGGGGGTGTGTGGCGATGGGGCCTGGGTGGGCCCCGGCCCTCACAGAGGGGGTCGAGGCTGGGAGGAGGAATCCCCCAGCGAAGCTGAGCACCCAGGTGGGGCTGGAGCCCAGAACACCTGAGGGCCCTGTGCTGGAGCCTGAGTTCTGCGGCTCCGAAGGAGGACCTCCGCACCCGGGTATCCCAAGTCCCTGAAAATGTCCCGTCTCTGGACGGAGTGCCCCATTGGTCGAGGCAGTCCAGGGAGGCCAGCGCCTGGTGGCTCCCAGGCCAGGCTAGGGCCTGGCACGCTCGGCACGGTCTAGAATTGGCAAGCCAGCGAGAGCTCTACGAGGCCATCCTGGAAGGCAGCTGGCAGGCTTTCCCGAAACCTCTGGCACTGCAGGGCCAACGGCCCTAGGTAGGCCCGCCTGACCAGGTGGCGGGACTTTGGTTGGCGAGGAATCCCCCTCTGAAGAGGGACCAGGCTCTTGGCTTGGACCAGGGGAGCGATGGGATGCAGCGAGGTTCTCCCATCAGCCCCAGATCTGGCCCAGGGCTGCCCACCCCCACAGCCCCTCCTGCCAGGGTCCCCGCCCCTCCCCCTGCCTTCCAATGCAGCCGCCTGCCCTCCCCCTCCGGGAAGTGTGAGGAAGGAAGACTTCTCCTCCCACCCTGGCCCCTAGCGCTGGTAGTTGGGCTCCGACTTGCCGCCAGGGGGCGGCTTTGGCGCTCCTGTTTCTGCTTCTGTCTCTCGCACCGCTTTTGACGACGCGGGCGGGCGGAGATGAGAAAACAGCTGTCCAGGAGGCAAGAGAAGACGTTCTCTTCTAGCCCAGCCCCCAGCCAGCAGACCCCTCTCACGTCAGTGACCTCTTTCAAGCCCGTGGCCTGCTGGTGGCCTGTGGTGAGTGCATTCTGGAACCCTGCTCCCCCGCACCGCGTTTGTTTCCTTGGCAGCCGACACGCTCCCCGAAGTGCGTTCGGTGGCTTGGGGCAGGATGTGTAAGGGCCGCCCCCGTCCGGGCACTATGGCCGGCGGCGGCGGGGGGCAACTGCGAGTGGAGCCAAAGGCCCCCGCATCACAAATGGTTTCCCTCACCCCGCCCTCAGCCACGCCCCGTGCCCACCGTCTCCACGGCAACGAGGTGGGGCGGGGGCGGGGCGAGGCTCCTGGGGGCGGGCGGGAGGGGTGCCTCGCGTGCCAGTGCCAGGGAGGCGGTGGGCGCGGTGGCCCCGGCTGGCGGGGCGCTGGCGCCTCGCTCCCGCCCCCAGGCCCTGGCCAGACCCCCTGTGCCGATGAGCAGACCCACCCAAGATTTTGGAGTCCCTCTTCTACAGAGAGGAAAGGCCAAACGGTCCTTCTCTTTCGCTTCCCCATAGGCTTGAATGAGCATCTAGCCTCCCCATCTTAGGGAGGCTTTGAGCACGGCCCTCACACCTTCTAGAGAAGCTCTGAGCCCATTTGGTCTGCATTTGCCCTGAGTAGGCAAAGTTGATAGACTTTGCATTGTCCAACGGTTTCCTGGGACTGGAGTCGTTGCCATGGTTACCGAGGGCCGGGCTGCAGCCTCCTACCACCCCCCACCCACAAGTCTCCCGCCGCTGAGGTCATCTCTTCAGAGATAAAGAGCCTCCCACCCAGAGCCCACATCCCCCTAGGGAACTCTCAGCCTATCACACCTTCACCTAGGACTGAGCCGGCCCTCCAGGTCCCCCAGCCCACCTCAGGGAGTTGCCAGGGTCCTGGAACAGCCTGGGCAACTTCCCAATGAGCCTCCGTTGATCTCGCGGCGCCAACCCCCGGTGTGCGGAGCTTCCCTCCGCACTTCTGAGGAACGCCCCCGGCTTCCAGACAAGTCCACGCTCTCAGAGACAACCCCGCAAGCCCACCGACTTTCTGCGCCAGCCCCGGCACCCCAGAATCCTCACCTCCCAGGATTCCCAATGTCCCCATCAAGGTCCCACCTCCCAGAACCTTTCGACTTCCCAGAATCGGCCTGGGGACCCCTGCATCCCGCCAGGCACACCGAGACCGACCCTCCCCCACCCACAGTCCCATTCCCCGTTTCACAACCACCTCGCTGGTTCCTTCTCCAGGCGCGTGACTGACCCACTCCCCCCGCTCCTGGCGCATGGAGTTCGGGGCTAGGTGGGTTGCTTCTGGTGGCCCAAGTGGAGGCGCTCTCGCAAGGAAGGCCTGGCGTCCAGGCAGCTCGGTGCTCTCCGGGGCTGGGTAGTTGCAGGAGACTGGGCGCCGTGCCAAGACGCTCCCAGATCCGCTTGGGGCTCCTTCCCTTCTCCGCTCTTTCCCACCGGGGACTTCTGGGAAATGCGCGTGGAAAGCAGCGAACCTGTTTCTGTCTAATGTACGCGAGCCTTCCAAAGATGAGTGGGGTAAGACCCTGGACGCCCCGGAAGCTGCCCTGGCCCTGCACAAGTCCCTGAACCAGGCCCTTTTGCATCTGCATGCCCCGGGATCTGCCCACGCAGACCCCCACGTGTGGATCCCGCTCCTCCATGGCTCCCCACACGCAGACCTTCCTTGGGAGGAAGCCTCCACCCTGAGACTTGACTCCCTTGGATTGTCCAGGGACATTCCTTGCCGTGCCTCGCTTCCCTTCCCACATCTGCCACCTTGGGACCTATGGCCTCCTGGCTTCTCTCCGGTAGAATTGTTCACTTCTCTGCTCTTCCTCAGCTCTGTGCCTTCCTGGAGAAGCATTTCCTAGCTGAGGAGGTGAAACTGATCAACAAGATAGGCGACCACCTGACCAAGCTCAGCAGGCTTGCTGGCCCGCAGGCGGGGCGGGGCGATGTGGGGCGGGGCGGGGCGAGTGATCTCTTTGGAAGGCTCAGCCTCCAGCACCGCTAGGGGTCTCTGGAGCCCAGAGGCCGTGGGGGTGGGGAAGGGCACCGTTCCCGCAGCGCGCGGGCTCCTGCCCGAGCCCCTCCAGCCAGGAGGCCTCTTTCTAACCGCCCTCTTGTAGCCCCCTAAGGAGCCCTGAGGCAAGGGTCAACAATAAAGCTCTAGGCAGCAGCTGCTGATGGTGTGTGTGTGCGTGTCTGGCGCCGGGACTCTAGAAGGGTTGAACCCTCCCCCCGTGGGTGGCGTGCTCTAGGCACTTCAGGCCGAGCCATTTCTGACTCCAGGGAGGGTGGAGCTCAGTGGGTAGCAGGAAGCAGGCTGAGAGTTTTCCAGGGTAACAGCAAGCAGAAAGGGGTCCTGGGCACCTGGAAGTGACTATGGAAGTGAGCTCTGGAAAGCAAGCACAGGAGACTAGCTCTGAGGGCCGCTTCCCCCCTGCCCGCCCGCCCCTCGCCGGGGCTTGGAAGAGATGAGGCCCGTCTTGAACGCTAGGGTCTTCCCCAATGTCAAGCACACCCTCGGTAGCAACCACTCCTGAGGAGCTGAGCAGCTGGGAGCTTAAGATGGACGAGAAGTGCTGAGCTGGGGTTTTGGGTCTCGGTGGAGAAAGGAGAGGGGGAAAGTAGTGTTCCTATTCTCTACACGAGAACGGAAGAAGCTTGCAGCATCTCGGGGCAAGCCGGCAAACTGCTGTGTCAGCTCTGACCCCCATGCCTTTGGTTTCTGGGAGAAGAGGAATCGGGAAGTGGCTGCTAGGTGCCGTGGGCTCAGATCCATGCCCTCTTGCTCTCCGTACACAAGAGGATCTGGTTGCGGGGGTTCCTGTGTCTGGCACAAGGCCGATGACCCAGCACCCAAGACTCCTCACTCAGACCTCCCTGTTCCCTTCCTTGGGGATGGTGTGCTCACACATGCACATGTGGCCTCGGGAGCCTAGAACTATGAGGGGAAAAGTGCTTGTCTTTATTTTTTGCCCCTGAAAATAGAGCCATCTCAGCGGAGCCCCGGAGAGATGCGTCAAGCCAGTGCGCCGGACCTTGCTGCCGTGATGGAAATGGCCTCCATCTGTGCGGTAGCCACGTGTGAAGAAGGGCTACTGTGTGGAGCCTCCTTCATCACACAGCTCCTTCCCGCCCAAGAGAGCTTGAGCCGTGTGTTTGTCGCTTGCAAGTCCCAAGCAGGCAAACGAGGCCTCCCTTCCTTGAGAGAACACTGGCATTCCAGACAGCAATCCCAATCTCTCCAGGGCAGCAGGAGGAAAGGAGGCACTGGGAAGCCGTGGGTCAGCAAGCGGGGCGAGGCTGGGAGGCTCTGAATCCAAGAGGAGGGAGGGGCCTGTGGAGAGGTCCACCAAGCCCCCATGTTGGACGACACCTGGACTCCTTCGATAGCGATGGATTTTTTTTCTGGCCATTTCTGGACACACGCCTCAAGCACACCCATTCCGCCCTGCCACCCCCCAAACCCCTCCCCTGCCAAGCAAGCAGTGCACCGGCACACGTGAGGAGGGCCCTCCCCGTCACCAGAGCTTGGGTGTGGAAGAAACTCGAGGTGAACGCGGGGGTCTGCCACCCAGTGGGCTGAGCTCTGGATGGGAAGGGGATGGGAGGCGAGCCAGCCGGCGTAAGGTTCTAGGCTCAGCAGCCGGGCCTAGCACGCAAGTGGTCTCCTACCGGACTGAGCTGTTGGGGGGAAGACAGCCAGTTGCGTCCTGGGCAGGGGGGTTCCCCCGGAGGACACAGGAGTCGAGAGGGAGGCGCCAGAGTCTGGAGTCACGGGAGGGAGTTGAGAGACTCAGGGAACGAGTGGAGTCTGGTCGAGCAAGAAAAGGCCAGAGAGCGGTCCCGAGCATCCTCCAGCAGGAATGAGGGCCCAAGTGGTTCTGCCACTCCTGGCGTGGCCAGAGTGGGGGTGTGTGGCGATGGGGCCTGGGTGGGCCCCGGCCCTCACAGAGGGGGTCGAGGCTGGGAGGAGGAAGCCCCCAGCGAAGCTGAGCACCCAGGTGGGGCTGGAGCCCAGAACACCTGAGGGCCCTGTGCTGGAGCCTGAGTTCTGCGGCTCCAAAGGAGGTCCTCCGCACCCGGGTATCCCAAGTCCCTGAAAATGTCCCATCTCTGGACGGAGTGCCCCATTGGTCGAGGCCGTCCAGGGAGGCCAGCGCCTGGTGGCTCCCAGGCCAGGCTAGGGCCTGGCACGCTCTGCACGGTCTAGAACTGGCAAGCCAGCGAGAGCTCGACGAGGCCAGCCTGGAAGGCAGCTGGCAGGCTTTCCCGAAACCTCTGGCACTGCAGGGCCAACGGCCCTAGGTAGGCCCGCCTGACCAGGTGGCGGGACGTTGGTTGGCGAGGAATCCCCCTCTGAAGAGGGACCAGGCTCTTGGCTTGGACCAGGGGAGCGATGGGATGCAGAGAGGTTCTCCCATCAGCCCCAGATCTGGCCCAGGGGTCCCCACCCCCACAGCCCCTCCTGCCAGGGTCCCCGCCCCTCCCCCTGCCTTCCAATGCAGCCCCCTGCCCTTCCCCTCCGGCAAGTGTGAGGAAGGAAGTCTTCTCCTCCGACCCTGGCCCCTAGCGCTGGTAGTTGGGCTCCGACTTGCCGCCAGGGGGCCGCTTGGGCGCTCCTGTTTCTGCTTCTGTCTCTCGCACCGCTTTTGGTGACGCGGGCGGGCGGAGATGAGAAAACAGCTGTCCAGGAGGCAAGAGAAGACGTTCTCTTCTAGCCCAGCCCCCAGCCAGCAGACCCCTCTCACGTCAGTGACGTCTTTCAAGCCCGTGGCCTGCTGGTGGCCTGTGGTGAGTGCATTCTGGAACCCTGCTTCCCCGCACCGCGTTTGTTTCCTTGGCAGCCGACACGCTCCCCGAAGTGCGTTCGGTGGCTTGGGGCAGGATGTGTAAGGGCCGCCCCCGTCCGGGCACTATGGCCGGCGGCGGCGGGGGGCAACTGCGAGTGGAGCCAAAGGCCCCCGCATCACAAATGGTTTCCCACACCCCGCCCTCAGCCACGCCCCGGGCCCACCGTCTCCACGGCAACGAGGTGGGGCGGGGGCGGGGCGAGGCTCCTGGGGGCGGGCGGGAGGGGTGCCTCGCGTGCCAGTGCCAGGGAGGCGGTGGGCCCGGTGGCCCCGGCTGGCGGGGCGCTGGCGCCTCGCTCCCGCCCCCAGGCCCTGGCCAGACCCCCTGTGCCGATGAGCAGACCCACCCAAGATTTTGGAGTCCCTCTTCTACAGAGAGGAAAGGCCAAACGGTCCTTCTCTTTCGCTTCCCCATAGGCTTGAATGAGCATCTAGCCTCCCCATCTTAGGGAGGCTTTGAGCACGGCCCTCACACCTTCTAGAGAAGCTCTGAGCCCATTTGGTCTGCATTTGCCCTGAGTAGGCAAAGTTGATAGACTTTGCATTGTCCAACGGTTTCCTGGGACTGGAGTCGTTGCCATGGTTACCGAGGGCCGGGCTGCAGCCTCCTACCATCCCCCACCCACAAGTCTCCCGCCGCTGAGGTCACCTCTTCAGAGATAAAGAGCCTCCCACCCAGAGCCCACATCCCCCGAGGGGACTCTCAGCCTATCACACCTTCCCCTAGGACTGAGCCGGCCCTCCAGGTCCCCCACCCCACCTCAGGGAGTTGCCAGGGTCCTGGAACAGCCTGGGCAACTTCCCAATGAGCCTCCGTTGATCTCGCAGCGCCAACCCCCGGTGTGCGGAGCTTCCCTCCGCACTTCTGAGGAACGCCCCCGGCTTCCAGACAAGTCCACGCTCTCAGAGACAACCCCGCAAGCCCACCGACTTTCTGCGCCAGCCCCGGCACCCCAGAATCCTCACCTCCCAGGATTCCCAATGTCCCCATCAAGGTCCCACCTCCCAGAACCTTTCGACTTCCCAGAATCGGCCTGGGGACCCCTGCATCCCGCCAGGCACACCGAGACCGACCCTCCCCCACCCACAGTCCCATTCCCCGTTTCACAACCACCTCGCTGGTTCCTTCTCCAGGCGCGTGACTGACCCACTCCCCCCGCTCCTGGCGCATGGAGTTCGGGGCTAGGTGGGTTGCTTCTGGTGGCCCAAGTGGAGGCGCTCTCGCAAGGAAGGCCTGGCGTCCAGGCAGCTCGGTGCTCTCCGGGGCTGGGTAGTTGCAGGAGACTGGGCGCCGTGCCAAGACGCTCCCAGATCCGCTTGGGGCTCCTTCCCTTCTCCGCTCTTTCCCACCGGGGACTTCTGGGAAATGCGCGTGGAAAGCAGCGAACCTGTTTCTGTCTAATGTACGCGAGCCTTCCAAAGATGAGTGGGGTAAGACCCTGGACGCCCCGGAAGCTGCCCTGGCCCTGCACAAGTCCCTGAACCAGGCCCTTTTGCATCTGCATGCCCCGGGATCTGCCCACGCAGACCCCCACGTGTGGATCCCGCTCCTCCATGGCTCCCCACACGCAGACCTTCCTTGGGAGGAAGCCTCCACCCTGAGACTTGACTCCCTTGGATTGTCCAGGGACATTCCTTGCCGTGCCTCGCTTCCCTTCCCACATCTGCCACCTTGGGACCTATGGCCTCCTGGCTTCTCTCCGGTAGAATTGTTCACTTCTCTGCTCTTCCTCAGCTCTGTGCCTTCCTGGAGAAGCATTTCCTAGCTGAGGAGGTGAAACTGATCAACAAGATAGGCGACCACCTGACCAAGCTCAGCAGGCTTGCTGGCCCGCAGGCGGGGCGGGGCGATGTGGGGCGGGGCGGGGCGAGTGATCTCTTTGGAAGGCTCAGCCTCCAGCACCGCTAGGGGTCTCTGGAGCCCAGAGGCCGTGGGGGTGGGGAAGGGCACCGTTCCCGCAGCGCGCGGGCTCCTGCCCGAGCCCCTCCAGCCAGGAGGCCTCTTTCTAACCGCCCTCTTGTAGCCCCCTAAGGAGCCCTGAGGCAAGGGTCAACAATAAAGCTCTAGGCAGCAGCTGCTGATGGTGTGTGTGTGCGTGTCTGGCGCCGGGACTCTAGAAGGGTTGAACCCTCCCCCCGTGGGTGGCGTGCTCTAGGCACTTCAGGCCGAGCCATTTCTGACTCCAGGGAGGGTGGAGCTCAGTGGGTAGCAGGAAGCAGGCTGAGAGTTTTCCAGGGTAACAGCAAGCAGAAAGGGGTCCTGGGCACCTGGAAGTGACTATGGAAGTGAGCTCTGGAAAGCAAGCACAGGAGACTAGCTCTGAGGGCCGCTTCCCCCCTGCCCGCCCGCCCCTCGCCGGGGCTTGGAAGAGATGAGGCCCGTCTTGAACGCTAGGGTCTTCCCCAATGTCAAGCACACCCTCGGTAGCAACCACTCCTGAGGAGCTGAGCAGCTGGGAGCTTAAGATGGACGAGAAGTGCTGAGCTGGGGTTTTGGGTCTCGGTGGAGAAAGGAGAGGGGGAAAGTAGTGTTCCTATTCTCTACACGAGAACGGAAGAAGCTTGCAGCATCTCGGGGCAAGCCGGCAAACTGCTGTGTCAGCTCTGACCCCCATGCCTTTGGTTTCTGGGAGAAGAGGAATCGGGAAGTGGCTGCTAGGTGCCGTGGGCTCAGATCCATGCCCTCTTGCTCTCCGTACACAAGAGGATCTGGTTGCGGGGGTTCCTGTGTCTGGCACAAGGCCGATGACCCAGCACCCAAGACTCCTCACTCAGACCTCCCTGTTCCCTTCCTTGGGGATGGTGTGCTCACACATGCACATGTGGCCTCGGGAGCCTAGAACTATGAGGGGAAAAGTGCTTGTCTTTATTTTTTGCCCCTGAAAATAGAGCCATCTCAGCGGAGCCCCGGAGAGATGCGTCAAGCCAGTGCGCCGGACCTTGCTGCCGTGATGGAAATGGCCTCCATCTGTGCGGTAGCCACGTGTGAAGAAGGGCTACTGTGTGGAGCCTCCTTCATCACACAGCTCCTTCCCGCCCAAGAGAGCTTGAGCCGTGTGTTTGTCGCTTGCAAGTCCCAAGCAGGCAAACGAGGCCTCCCTTCCTTGAGAGAACACTGGCATTCCAGACAGCAATCCCAATCTCTCCAGGGCAGCAGGAGGAAAGGAGGCACTGGGAAGCCGTGGGTCAGCAAGCGGGGCGAGGCTGGGAGGCTCTGAATCCAAGAGGAGGGAGGGGCCTGTGGAGAGGTCCACCAAGCCCCCATGTTGGACGACACCTGGACTCCTTCGATAGCGATGGATTTTTTTTCTGGCCATTTCTGGACACACGCCTCAAGCACACCCATTCCGCCCTGCCACCCCCCAAACCCCTCCCCTGCCAAGCAAGCAGTGCACCGGCACACGTGAGGAGGGCCCTCCCCGTCACCAGAGCTTGGGTGTGGAAGAAACTCGAGGTGAACGCGGGGGTCTGCCACCCAGTGGGCTGAGCTCTGGATGGGAAGGGGATGGGAGGCGAGCCAGCCGGCGTAAGGTTCTAGGCTCAGCAGCCGGGCCTAGCACGCAAGTGGTCTCCTACCGGACTGAGCTGTTGGGGGGAAGACAGCCAGTTGCGTCCTGGGCAGGGGGGTTCCCCCGGAGGACACAGGAGTCGAGAGGGAGGCGCCAGAGTCTGGAGTCACGGGAGGGAGTTGAGAGACTCAGGGAACGAGTGGAGTCTGGTCGAGCAAGAAAAGGCCAGAGAGCGGTCCCGAGCATCCTCCAGCAGGAATGAGGGCCCAAGTGGTTCTGCCACTCCTGGCGTGGCCAGAGTGGGGTTGTGTGGCGATGGGGCCTGGGTGGGCCCCGGCCCTCACAGAGGGGGTCGAGGCTGGGAGGAGGAAGCCCCCAGCGAAGCTGAGCACCCAGGTGGGGCTGGAGTCCAGAACACCTGAGGGCCCTGTGCTGGAGCCTGAGTTCTGCGGCTCCAAAGGAGGTCCTCCGCACCCGGGTATCCCAAGTCCCTGAAAATGTCCCATCTCTGGACGGAGTGCCCCATTGGTCGAGGCCGTCCAGGGAGGCCAGCGCCTGGTGGCTCCCAGGCCAGGCTAGGGCCTGGCACGCTCTGCACGGTCTAGAACTGGCAAGCCAGCGAGAGCTCGACGAGGCCAGCCTGGAAGGCAGCTGGCAGGCTTTCCCGAAACCTCTGGCACTGCAGGGCCAACGGCCCTAGGTAGGCCCGCCTGACCAGGTGGCGGGACTTTGGTTGGCGAGGAATCCCCCTCTGAAGAGGGACCAGGCTCTTGGCTTGGACCAGGGGAGCGATGGGATGCAGAGAGGTTCTCCCATCAGCCCCAGATCTGGCCCAGGGGTCCCCACCCCCACAGTCCCTCCTGCCAGGGTCCCCGCCCCTCCCCCTGCCTTCCAATGCAGCCCCCTGCCCTTCCCCTCCGGCAAGTGTGAGGAAGGAAGTCTTCTCCTCCGACCCTGGCCCCTAGCGCTGGTAGTTGGGCTCCGACTTGCCGCCAGGGGGCCGCTTGGGCGCTCCTGTTTCTGCTTCTGTCTCTCCCACCGCTTTTGGTGACGCGGGCGGGCGGAGATGAGAAAACAGCTGTCCAGGAGGCAAGAGAAGACGTTCTCTTCTAGCCCAGCCCCCAGCCAGCAGACCCCTCTCACGTCAGTGACCTCTTTCAAGCCCGTGGCCTGCTGGTGGCCTGTGGTGAGTGCATTCTGGAACCCTGCTTCCCCGCACCGCGTTTGTTTCCTTGGCAGCCGACACGCTCCCCGAAGTGCGTTCGGTGGCTTGGGGCAGGATGTGTAAGGGCCGCCCCCGACCGGGCACTATGGCCGGCGGCGGCGGGGGGCAACTGCGAGTGGAGCCAAAGGCCCCCGAATCACAAATGGTTTCCCACACCCCGCCCTCAGCCACGCCCCGGGCCCACCGTCTCCACGGCAACGAGGTGGGGCGGGGGCGGGGCGAGGCTCCTCGGGGCGGGGGGGAGGGGTGCCTCCCGTGCCAGTGCCAGGGAGGCGGTGGGCGCGGTGGCCCCGGCTGGCGGGGCGCTGGCGCCTCGCTCCCGCCCCCAGGCCCTGGCCAGACCCCCTGTGCCGATGAGCAGACCCACCCAAGATTTTGGAGTCCCTCTTCTACAGAGAGGAAAGGCCAAACGGTCCTTCTCTTTCGCTTCCCCATAGGCTTGAATGAGCATCTAGCCTCCCCATCTTAGGGAGGCTTTGAGCACGGCCCTCACACCTTCTAGAGAAGCTCTGAGCCCATTTGGTCTGCATTTGCCCTGAGTAGGCAAAGTTGATAGACTTTGCATTGTCCAACGGTTTCCTGGGACTGGAGTCGTTGCCATGGTTACCGAGGGCCGGGCTGCAGCCTCCTACCATCCCCCACCCACAAGTCTCCCGCCGCTGAGGTCATCTCTTCAGAGATAAAGAGCCTCCCACCCAGAGCCCACATCCCCCTAGGGAACTCTCAGCCTATCACACCTTCACCTAGGACTGAGCCGGCCCTCCAGGTCCCCCAGCCCACCTCAGGGAGTTGCCAGGGTCCTGGAACAGCCTGGGCAACTTCCCAATGAGCCTCCGTTGATCTCGCAGCGCCAACCCCCGGTGTGCGGAGCTTCCCTCCGCACTTCTGAGGAACGCCCCCGGCTTCCAGACAAGTCCACGCTCTCAGAGACAACCCCGCAAGCCCACCGACTTTCTGCGCCAGCCCCGGCACCCCAGAATCCTCACCTCCCAGGATTCCCAATGTCCCCATCAAGGTCCCACCTCCCAGAACCTTTCGACTTCCCAGAATCGGCCTGGGGACCCCTGCATCCCGCCAGGCACACCGAGACCGACCCTCCCCCACCCACAGTCCCATTCCCCGTTTCACAACCACCTCGCTGGTTCCTTCTCCAGGCGCGTGACTGACCCACTCCCCCCGCTCCTGGCGCATGGAGTTCGGGGCGAGGTGGGTTGCTTCTGGTGGCCCAAGTGGAGGCGCTCTCGCAAGGAAGGCCTGGCGTCCAGGCAGCTCGGTGCTCTCCGGGGCTGGGTAGTTGCAGGAGACTGGGCGCCGTGCCAAGACGCTCCCAGATCCGCTTGGGGCTCCTTCCCTTCTCCGCTCTTTCCCACCGGGGACTTCTGGGAAATGCGCGTGGAAAGCAGCGAACCTGTTTCTGTCTAATGTACGCGAGCCTTCCAAAGATGAGTGGGGTAAGACCCTGGACGCCCCGGAAGCTGCCCTGGCCCTGCACAAGTCCCTGAACCAGGCCCTTTTGCATCTGCATGCCCCGGGATCTGCCCACGCAGACCCCCACGTGTGGATCCCGCTCCTCCATGGCTCCCCACACGCAGACCTTCCTTGGGAGGAAGCCTCCACCCTGAGACTTGACTCCCTTGGATTGTCCAGGGACATTCCTTGCCGTGCCTCGCTTCCCTTCCCACATCTGCCACCTTGGGACCTATGGCCTCCTGGCTTCTCTCCGGTAGAATTGTTCACTTCTCTGCTCTTCCTCAGCTCTGTGCTTTCCTGGAGAAGCATTTCCTAGCTGAGGAGGTGAAACTGATCAACAAGATAGGCGACAACCTGACCAAGCTCAGCAGGCTTGCTGGCCCGCAGGCGGGGCGGGGCGATGTGGGGCGGGGCGGGGCGAGTCATCTCTTTGGAAGGCTCAGCCTCCAGCACCGCTAGGGGTCTCTGGAGCCCAGAGGCCGTGGGGGTGGGGGAGGGCACCGTTCCCGCAGCGCGCGGGCTCCTGCCCGAGCCCCTCCAGCCAGGAGGCCTCTTTCTAACCGCCCTCTTGTAGCCCCCTAAGGAGCCCTGAGGCAAGGGTCAACAATAAAGCTCTAGGCAGCAGCTGCTGATGGTGTGTGTGTGCGTGTCTGGCGCCGGGACTCTAGAAGGGTTGAACCCTCCCCCCGTGGGTGGCGTGCTCTAGGCACTTCAGGCCGAGCCATTTCTGACTCCAGGGAGGGTGGAGCTCAGTGGGTAGCAGGAAGCAGGCTGAGAGTTTTCCAGGGTAACAGCAAGCAGAAAGGGGTCCTGGGCACCTGGAAGTGACTATGGAAGTGAGCTCTGGAAAGCAAGCACAGGAGACTAGCTCTGAGGGCCGCTTCCCCCCTGCCCGCCCGCCCCTCGCCGGGGCTTGGAAGAGATGAGGCCCGTCTTGAACGCTAGGGTCTTCCCCAATGTCAAGCACACACTCGGTAGCAACCACTCCTGAGGAGCTGAGCAGCTGGGAGCTTAAGATGGACGAGAAGTGCTGAGCTGGGGTTTTGGGTCTCGGTGGAGAAAGGAGAGGGGGAAAGTAGTGTTCCTATTCTCTACACGAGAACGGAAGAAGCTTGCAGCATCTCGGGGCAAGCCGGCAAACTGCTGTGTCAGCTCTGACCCCCATGCCTTTGGTTTCTGGGAGAAGAGGAATCGGGAAGTGGCTGCTAGGTGCCGTGGGCTCAGATCCATGCCCTCTTGCTCTCCGTACACAAGAGGATCTGGTTGCGGGGGTTCCTGTGTCTGGCACAAGGCCGATGACCCAGCACCCAAGACTCCTCACTCAGACCTCCCTGTTCCCTTCCTTGGGGATGGTGTGCTCACACATGCACATGTGGCCTCGGGAGCCTAGAACTATGAGGGGAAAAGTGCTTGTCTTTATTTTTTGCCCCTGAAAATAGAGCCATCTCAGCGGAGCCCCGGAGAGATGCGTCAAGCCAGTGCGCCGGACCTTGCTGCCGTGATGGAAATGGCCTCCATCTGTGCGGTAGCCACGTGTGAAGAAGGGCTACTGTGTGGAGCCTCCTTCATCACACAGCTCCTTCCCGCCCAAGAGAGCTTGAGCCGTGTGTTTGTCGCTTGCAAGTCCCAAGCAGGCAAACGAGGCCTCCCTTCCTTGAGAGAACACTGGCATTCCAGACAGCAATCCCAATCTCTCCAGGGCAGCAGGAGGAAAGGAGGCACTGGGAAGCCGTGGGTCAGCAAGCGGGGCGAGGCTGGGAGGCTCTGAATCCAAGAGGAGGGAGGGGCCTGTGGAGAGGTCCACCAAGCCCCCATGTTGGACGACACCTGGACTCCTTCGATAGCGATGGATTTTTTTCTGGCCATTTCTGGACACACGCCTCAAGCACACCCATTCCGCCCTGCCACCCCCCAAACCCCTCCCCTGCCAAGCAAGCAGTGCACCGGCACACGTGAGGAGGGCCCTCCCCGTCACCAGAGCTTGGGTGTGGAAGAAACTCGAGGTGAACGCGGGGGTCTGCCACCCAGTGGGCTGAGCTCTGGATGGGAAGGGGATGGGAGGCGAGCCAGCCAGCGTAAGGTTCTAGGCTGAGCAGCCGGGCCTAGCACGCAAGTGGTCTCCTACCGGACTGAGCTGTTGGGGGGAAGACAGCCAGTTGCGTCCTGGGCAGGGGGGTTCCCCCGGAGGACACAGGAGTCGAGAGGGAGGCGCCAGAGTCTGGAGTCACGGGAGGGAGTTGAGAGACTCAGGGAACGAGTGGAGTCTGGTCGAGCAAGAAAAGGCCAGAGAGCGGTCCCGAGCATCCTCCAGCAGGAATGAGGGCCCAAGTGGTTCTGCCACTCCTGGCGTGGCCAGAGTGGGGGTGTGTGGCGATGGGGCCTGGGTGGGCTCCGGCCCTCACAGAGGGGGTCGAGGCTGGGAGGAGGAAGCCCCCAGCGAAGCTGAGCACCCAGGTGGGGCTGGAGCCCAGAACACCTGAGGGCCCTGTGCTGGAGCCTGAGTTCTGCGGCTCCAAAGGAGGTCCTCCGCACCCGGGTATCCCAAGTCCCTGAAAATGTCCCATCTCTGGACGGAGTGCCCCATTGGTCGAGGCCGTCCAGGGAGGCCAGCGCCTGGTGGCTCCCAGGCCAGGCTAGGGCCTGGCACGCTCTGCACGGTCTAGAACTGGCAAGCCAGCGAGAGCTCGACGAGGCCAGCCTGGAAGGCAGCTGGCAGGCTTTCCCGAAACCTCTGGCACTGCAGGGCCAACGGCCCTAGGTAGGCCCGCCTGACCAGGTGGCGGGACTTTGGTTGGCGAGGAATCCCCCTCTGAAGAGGGACCAGGCTCTTGGCTTGGACCAGGGGAGCGATGGGATGCAGAGAGGTTCTCCCATCAGCCCCAGATCTGGCCCAGGGGTCCCCACCCCCACAGCCCCTCCTGCCAGGGTCCCCGCCCCTCCCCCTGCCTTCCAATGCAGCCCCTGCCCTTCCCCTCCGGCAAGTGTGAGGAAGGAAGTCTTCTCCTCCGACCCTGGCCCCTAGCGCTGGTAGTTGGGCTCCGACTTGCCGCCAGGGGGCCGCTTGGGCGCTCCTGTTTCTGCTTCTGTCTCTCGCACCGCTTTTGGTGATGCGGGCGGGCGGAGATGAGAAAACAGCTGTCCAGGAGGCAAGAGAAGACGTTCTCTTCTAGCCCAGCCCCCAGCCAGCAGACCCCTCTCACGTCAGTGACCTCTTTCAAGCCCGTGGCCTGCTGGTGGCCTGTGGTGAGTGCATTCTGGAACCCTGCTCCCCCGCACCGCGTTTGTTTCCTTGGCAGCCGACACGCTCCCCGAAGTGCGTTCGGTGGCTTGGGGCAGGATGTGTAAGGGCCGCCCCCGTCCGGGCATTATGGCCGGCGGCGGCGGGGGGCAACTGCGAGTGGAGCAAAAGGCCCCCGCATCACAAATGGTTTCCCACACCCCGCCCTCAGGCACGCCCCGGGCCCACCGTCTCCACGGCAACGAGGTGGGGCGGGGGCGGGGCGAGGCTCCTCGGGGCGGGGGGAGGGGTGCCTCCCGTGCCAGTGCCAGGGAGGCGGTGGGCGCGGTGGCCCCGGCTGGCGGGGCGCTGGCGCCTCGCTCCCGCCCCCAGGCCCTGGCCAGACCCCCTGTGCCGATGAGCAGACCCACCCAAGATTTTGGAGTCCCTCTTCTACAGAGAGGAAAGGCCAAACGGTCCTTCTCTTTCGCTTCCCCATAGGCTTGAATGAGCATCTAGCCTCCCCATCTTAGGGAGGCTTTGAGCACGGCCCTCACACCTTCTAGAGAAGCTCTGAGCCCATTTGGTCTGCATTTGCCCTGAGTAGGCAAAGTTGATAGACTTTGCATTGTCCAACGGTTTCCTGGGACTGGAGTCGTTGCCATGGTTACCGAGGGCCGGGCTGCAGCCTCCTACCATCCCCCACCCACAAGTCTCCCGCCGCTGAGGTCACCTCTTCAGAGATAAAGAGCCTCCCACCCAGAGCCCACATCCCCCGAGGGGACTCTCAGCCTATCACACCTTCCCCTAGGACTGAGCCGGCCCTCCAGGTCCCCCACCCCACCTCAGGGAGTTGCCAGGGTCCTGGAACAGCCTGGGCAACTTCCCAATGAGCCTCCGTTGATCTCGCAGCGCCAACCCCCGGTGTGCGGAGCTTCCCTCCGCACTTCTGAGGAACGCCCCCGGCTTCCAGACAAGTCCACGCTCTCAGAGACAACCCCGCAAGCCCGCCGACTTTCTGCGCCAGCCCCGGCACCCCAGAATCCTCACCTCCCAGGATTCCCAATGTCCCCATCAAGGTCCCACCTCCCAGAACCTTTCGACTTCCCAGAATCGGCCTGGGGACCCCTGCATCCCGCCAGGCACACCGAGACCGACCCTCCCCCACCCACAGTCCCATTCCCCGTTTCACAACCACCTCGCTGGTTCCTTCTCCAGGCGCGTGACTGACCCACTCCCCCCGCTCCTGGGGCATGGAGTTCGGGGCTAGGTGGGCTGCTTCTGGTGGCCCAAGTGGAGGTGCTCTCGCAAGGAATGCCTGGCGTCCAGGCAGCTCGGTGCTCTCCGGGGCTGGGTAGTTGCAGGAGACTGGGCGCCGTGCCAAGACGCTCCCAGATCCGCTTGGGGCTCCTTCCCTTCTCCGCTCTTTCCCACCGGGGACTTCTGGGAAATGCGCGTGGAAAGCAGCGAACCTGTTTCTGTCTAATGTACGCGAGCCTTCCAAAGATGAGTGGGGTAAGACCCTGGACGCCCTGGAAGCTGCCCTGGCCCTGCACAAGTCCCTGAACCAGGCCCTTTTGCATCTGCATGCCCCGGGATCTGCCCACGCAGACCCCCACGTGTGGATCCCGCTCCTCCATGGCTCCCCACACGCAGACCTTCCTTGGGATGAAGCCTCCACCCTGAGACTTGACTCCCTTGGATTGTCCAGGGACATTCCTTGCCGTGCCTCCCTTCCCTTCCCACATCTGCCACCTTGGGACCTATGGCCTCCTGGCTTCTCTCCGGTAGAATTGTTCACTTCTCTGCTCTTCCTCAGCTCTGTGCCTTCCTGGAGAAGCATTTCCTAGATGAGGAGGTGAAACTGATCAACAAGAGGGGCGACCACAGGACCAAGCTCGGCAGGCTTGCTGGCCCGCAGGCGGGGCGGGGCGATGTGGGGCGGGGCGGGGCGAGTCATCTCTTTGGAAGGCTCAGCCTCCAGCACCACTAGGGGTCTCTGGAGCCCAGAGGCCGTGGGCGTGGGGGAGGGCACCGTTCCCCCAGCGCGCGGGCTCCTGCCCGAGCCCCTCCAGCCAGGAGGCCTCTTGCTAACTGCCCTCGTGTAGCCCCCTAAGGAGCCCTGAGGCAAGGGTCAACCATAAAGCTCTAGGCAGCAGGTGCCGATGGTGTGTGTGTGCGTGTCTGGCGCCGGGACTCTAGAAGGGTTGAACCCTCCCCCCGTGGGTGGCGTGCTCTAGGCACTTCAGGCCCGAGCCATTTCTGACTCCAGGGAGGGTGGAGCTCAGTGGGTAGCAGGAAGCAGGCTGAGAGTTTTCCAGGGTAACAGCAAGCAGAAAGGGGTCCTGGGCACCTGGGAGTGACTATGGAAGTGAGCTCTGGAAAGCAAGCACAGGAGACTAGCTCTGGGGGCCGCTTCCCCCCTGCCTGCCCGCCCCTCGCCCGGGCTTGGAAGAGATGAGGCCCGTCTTGAACGCTAGGGTCTTCCCCAATGTCAAGCACACACTCGGTAGCAACCACTCCTGAGGAGCTGAGCAGCTGGGAGCTTAAGATGGACGAGAAGTGCTGAGCTGGGGTTTTGGGTCTCGGTGGAGAAAGGAGAGGGGGAAAGTAGTGTTCCTATTCTCTACAGGGGAACGGAAGAAGCTTGCAGCATCTCGGGGCAAGCCGGCAAACTGCTGTGTCAGCTCTGACCCCCATGCCTTTGGTTTCTGGGAGAAGAGGAATCGGGAAGTGGCTGCTAGGTGCCGTGGGCTCAGATCCATGCCCTCTTGCTCTCCGTACACAACAGGATCTGGTTGCGGGGGTTCCTGTGTCTGGCACAAGGCCGATGAGCCGGCACCCAAGACTCCTCACTCAGAGCTTCCTGTTCCCTTCCTTGGGGATGGTGTGCTCACACATGCACATGTGGCCTCGGGAGCCTAGAACCATGAGGGGAAAAGTGCTTGCCTTTCTTCTTTGCCCCTGAAAATAGAGCCATCTCAGCGGAGCCCCGGAGAGATGCGTCAAGCCAGTGCGCCGGACCTTGCTGCCGTGATGGAAATGGCCTCCATCTGTGCTGTAGCCACGTGTGAAGAAGGGCTACTGTGTGGAGCCTCCTTCATCACACAGCTCCTTCCCGCCCAAGAGAGCTTGAGCCGTGTGTTTGTCGCTTGCAAGTCCCAAGCAGGCAAACGAGGCCTCCCTTCCTTGAGAGAACACTGGCATTCCAGACAGCAATCCCAATCTCTCCAGGGCAGCAGGAGGAAAGGAGGCACTGGGAAGCCACGGGTCAGCAAGCGGGGGGAGGCTTGGAGTCTCTGAATCCAAGAGGAGGGAGGGGCCTGTGGAGAGGTCCACCAAGCCCCCATGCCCCCATGTTGGACGACACCTGGACTCCTTCGATAGAGATGGATTTTTTTTCTGGCCATTTCTGGACACACGCCTCAAGCACACCCATTCCGCCCTGCCACCCCCCAACCCCCTCCCCTGCCAAGCAAGCAGTGCACCGGCACACGTGAGGAGGGCCCTCCCCGTCACCAGAGCTTGGAGTTGGAAGAAACTCGAGGTGAACGCGGGGGTCTGCCACCCAGTGGGCTGAGCTCTGGATGGGAAGGGGATGGGAGGCGAGCCAGCCAGCGTAAGGTTCTAGGCTCAGCAGCCGGGCCTAGTACGCAAGTGGTCTCCTACCGGACTGAGCTGTTGGGGGGAAGACAGCCAGTTGCGTCCTGGGCAGGGGGGTTCCCCCGGAGGACACAGGAGTCGAGAGGGAGGCGCCAGAGTCTGGAGTCACGGGAGGGAGTTGAGAGACTCAGGGAACGAGTGGAGTCTGGTCGAGCAAGAAAAGGCCAGAGAGCGGTCCCGAGCATCCTCCAGCAGGAATGAGGGCCCAAGGGGTTGTGCCACTCCTGGCGTGGCCAGAGTGGGGGTGTGTGGCGATGGGGCCTGGGTGGGCCCCGGCCCTCACAGAGGGGGTCGAGGCTGGGAGGAGGAATCCCCCAGCGAAGCTGAGCACCCAGGTGGGGCTGGAGCCCAGAACACCTGAGGGCCCTGTGCTGGAGCCTGAGTTCTGCGGCTCCAAAGGAGGACCTCCGCACCCGGGTATCCCAAGTCCCTGAAAATGTCCCGTCTCTGGACGGAGTGCCCCATTGGTCGAGGCCGTCCAGGGAGGCCAGCGCCTGGTGGCTCCCAGGCCAGGCTAGGGCCTGGCACGCTCGGCACGGTCTAGAATTGGCAAGCCAGCGAGAGCTCGACGAGGCCAGCCTGGAAGGCAGCTGGCAGGCTTTCCCGAAACCTCTGGCACTGCAGGGCCAATGGCCCTAGGTAGGCCCGCCTGACCAGGTGGCGGGACTTTGGTTGGCGAGGAATCCCCCTCTGAAGAGGGACCAGGCTCTTGGCTTGGACCAGGGGAGCGATGGGATGCAGCGAGGTTCTCACATCAGCCCCAGATCTGGCCCAGGGGTGCCCACCCCCACAGCCCCTCCTGCCAGGGTCCCCGCCCCTCCCCCTGCCTTCCAATGCAGCCGCCTGCCCTCCCCCTCCGGGAAGTGTGAGGAAGGAAGACTTCTCCTCCCACCCTGGCCCCTAGCGCTGGTAGTTGGGCTCCGACTTGCCGCCAGGGGGCGGCTTTGGCGCTCCTGTTTCTGCTTCTGTCTCTCGCACCGCTTTTGACGACGCGGGCGGGCGGAGATGAGAAAACAGCTGTCCAGGAGGCAAGAGAAGACGTTCTCTTCTAGCCCAGCCCCCAGCCAGCAGACCCCTCTCACGTCAGTGACCTCTTTCAAGCCCGTGGCCTGCTGGTGGCCTGTGGTGAGTGCATTCTGGAACCCTGCTCCCCCGCACCGCGTTTGTTTCCTTGGCAGCCGACACGCTCCCCGAAGTGCGTTCGGTGGCTTGGGGCAGGATGTGTAAGGGCCGCCCCCGTCCGGGCACTATGGCCGGCGGCGGCGGGGGGCAACTGCGAGTGGAGCCAAAGGCCCCCGCATCACAAATGGTTTCCCTCACCCCGCCCTCAGCCACGCCCCGTGCCCACCGTCTCCACGGCAACGAGGTGGGGCGGGGGCGGGGCGAGGCTCCTGGGGGCGGGCGGGAGGGGTGCCTCGCGTGCCAGTGCCAGGGAGGCGGTGGGCGCGGTGGCCCCGGCTGGCGGGGCGCTGGCGCCTCGCTCCCGCCCCCAGGCCCTGGCCAGACCCCCTGTGCCGATGAGCAGACCCACCCAAGATTTTGGAGTCCCTCTTCTACAGAGAGGAAAGGCCAAACGGTCCTTCTCTTTCGCTTCCCCATAGGCTTGAATGAGCATCTAGCCTCCCCATCTTAGGGAGGCTTTGAGCACGGCCCTCACACCTTCTAGAGAAGCTCTGAGCCCATTTGGTCTGCATTTGCCCTGAGTAAGCAAAGTTGATAGACTTTGCATTGTCCAACGGTTTCCTGGGACTGGAGTCGTTGCCATGGTTACCGAGGGCCGGGCTGCAGCCTCCTACCACCCCCCACCCACAAGTCTCCCGCCGCTGAGGTCATCTCTTCAGAGATAAAGAGCCTCCCACCCAGAGCCCACATCCCCCTAGGGAACTCTCAGCCTATCACACCTTCACCTAGGACTGAGCCGGCCCTCCAGGTCCCCCAGCCCACCTCAGGGAGTTGCCAGGGTCCTGGAACAGCCTGGGCAACTTCCCAATGAGCCTCCGTTGATCGCGCGGCGCCAACCCCCGGTGTGCGGAGCTTCCCTCCGCACTTCTGAGGAACGCCCCCGGCTTCCAGACAAGTCCACGCTCTCAGAGACAACCCCGCAAGCCCACCGACTTTCTGCGCCAGCCCCGGCACCCCAGAATCCTCACCTCCCAGGATTCCCAATGTCCCCATCAAGGTCCCACCTCCCAGAACCTTTCGACTTCCCAGAATCGGCCTGGGGACCCCTGCATCCCGCCAGGCACACCGAGACCGACCCTCCCCCACCCACAGTCCCATTCCCCGTTTCACAACCACCTCGCTGGTTCCTTCTCCAGGCGCGTGACTGACCCACTCCCCCCGCTCCTGGCGCATGGAGTTCGGGGCTAGGTGGGTTGCTTCTGGTGGCCCAAGTGGAGGCGCTCTCGCAAGGAAGGCCTGGCGTCCAGGCAGCTCGGTGCTCTCCGGGGCTGGGTAGTTGCAGGAGACTGGGCGCCGTGCCAAGACGCTCCCAGATCCGCTTGGGGCTCCTTCCCTTCTCCGCTCTTTCCCACCGGGGACTTCTGGGAAATGCGCGTGGAAAGCAGCGAACCTGTTTCTGTCTAATGTACGCGAGCCTTCCAAAGATGAGTGGGGTAAGACCCTGGACGCCCCGGAAGCTGCCCTGGCCCTGCACAAGTCCCTGAACCAGGCCCTTTTGCATCTGCATGCCCCGGGATCTGCCCACGCAGACCCCCACGTGTGGATCCCGCTCCTCCATGGCTCCCCACACGCAGACCTTCCTTGGGAGGAAGCCTCCACCCTGAGACTTGACTCCCTTGGATTGTCCAGGGACATTCCTTGCCGTGCCTCGCTTCCCTTCCCACATCTGCCACCTTGGGACCTATGGCCTCCTGGCTTCTCTCCGGTAGAATTGTTCACTTCTCTGCTCTTCCTCAGCTCTGTGCCTTCCTGGAGAAGCATTTCCTAGCTGAGGAGGTGAAACTGATCAACAAGATAGGCGACCACCTGACCAAGCTCAGCAGGCTTGCTGGCCCGCAGGCGGGGCGGGGCGATGTGGGGCGGGGCGGGGCGAGTGATCTCTTTGGAAGGCTCAGCCTCCAGCACCGCTAGGGGTCTCTGGAGCCCAGAGGCCGTGGGGGTGGGGAAGGGCACCGTTCCCGCAGCGCGCGGGCTCCTGCCCGAGCCCCTCCAGCCAGGAGGCCTCTTTCTAACCGCCCTCTTGTAGCCCCCTAAGGAGCCCTGAGGCAAGGGTCAACAATAAAGCTCTAGGCAGCAGCTGCTGATGGTGTGTGTGTGCGTGTCTGGCGCCGGGACTCTAGAAGGGTTGAACCCTCCCCCCGTGGGTGGCGTGCTCTAGGCACTTCAGGCCGAGCCATTTCTGACTCCAGGGAGGGTGGAGCTCAGTGGGTAGCAGGAAGCAGGCTGAGAGTTTTCCAGGGTAACAGCAAGCAGAAAGGGGTCCTGGGCACCTGGAAGTGACTATGGAAGTGAGCTCTGGAAAGCAAGCACAGGAGACTAGCTCTGAGGGCCGCTTCCCCCCTGCCCGCCCGCCCCTCGCCGGGGCTTGGAAGAGATGAGGCCCGTCTTGAACGCTAGGGTCTTCCCCAATGTCAAGCACACCCTCGGTAGCAACCACTCCTGAGGAGCTGAGCAGCTGGGAGCTTAAGATGGACGAGAAGTGCTGAGCTGGGGTTTTGGGTCTCGGTGGAGAAAGGAGAGGGGGAAAGTAGTGTTCCTATTCTCTACACGAGAACGGAAGAAGCTTGCAGCATCTCGGGGCAAGCCGGCAAACTGCTGTGTCAGCTCTGACCCCCATGCCTTTGGTTTCTGGGAGAAGAGGAATCGGGAAGTGGCTGCTAGGTGCCGTAGGCTCAGATCCATGCCCTCTTGCTCTCCGTACACAAGAGGATCTGGTTGCGGGGGTTCCTGTGTCTGGCACAAGGCCGATGACCCAGCACCCAAGACTCCTCACTCAGACCTCCCTGTTCCCTTCCTTGGGGATGGTGTGCTCACACATGCACATGTGGCCTCGGGAGCCTAGAACTATGAGGGGAAAAGTGCTTGTCTTTATTTTTTGCCCCTGAAAATAGAGCCATCTCAGCGGAGCCCCGGAGAGATGCGTCAAGCCAGTGCGCCGGACCTTGCTGCCGTGATGGAAATGGCCTCCATCTGTGCGGTAGCCACGTGTGAAGAAGGGCTACTGTGTGGAGCCTCCTTCATCACACAGCTCCTTCCCGCCCAAGAGAGCTTGAGCCGTGTGTTTGTCGCTTGCAAGTCCCAAGCAGGCAAACGAGGCCTCCCTTCCTTGAGAGAACACTGGCATTCCAGACAGCAATCCCAATCTCTCCAGGGCAGCAGGAGGAAAGGAGGCACTGGGAAGCCGTGGGTCAGCAAGCGGGGCGAGGCTGGGAGGCTCTGAATCCAAGAGGAGGGAGGGGCCTGTGGAGAGGTCCACCAAGCCCCCATGTTGGACGACACCTGGACTCCTTCGATAGCGATGGATTTTTTTTCTGGCCATTTCTGGACACACGCCTCAAGCACACCCATTCCGCCCTGCCACCCCCCAAACCCCTCCCCTGCCAAGCAAGCAGTGCACCGGCACACGTGAGGAGGGCTCTCCCCGTCACCAGAGCTTGGGTGTGGAAGAAACTCGAGGTGAACGCGGGGGTCTGCCACCCAGTGGGCTGAGCTCTGGATGGGAAGGGGATGGGAGGCGAGCCAGCCGGCGTAAGGTTCTAGGCTCAGCAGCCGGGCCTAGCACGCAAGTGGTCTCCTACCGGACTGAGCTGTTGGGGGGAAGACAGCCAGTTGCGTCCTGGGCAGGGGGGTTCCCCCGGAGGACACAGGAGTCGAGAGGGAGGCGCCAGAGTCTGGAGTCACGGGAGGGAGTTGAGAGACTCAGGGAACGAGTGGAGTCTGGTCGAGCAAGAAAAGGCCAGAGAGCGGTCCCGAGCATCCTCCAGCAGGAATGAGGGCCCAAGTGGTTCTGCCACTCCTGGCGTGGCCAGAGTGGGGGTGTGTGGCGATGGGGCCTGGGTGGGCCCCGGCCCTCACAGAGGGGGTCGAGGCTGGGAGGAGGAAGCCCCCAGCGAAGCTGAGCACCCAGGTGGGGCTGGAGCCCAGAACACCTGAGGGCCCTGTGCGGGAGCCTGAGTTCTGCGGCTCCAAAGGAGGTCCTCCGCACCCGGGTATCCCAAGTCCCTGAAAATGTCCCATCTCTGGACGGAGTGCCCCATTGGTCGAGGCCGTCCAGGGAGGCCAGCGCCTGGTGGCTCCCAGGCTAGGCTAGGGCCTGGCACGCTCTGCACGGTCTAGAACTGGCAAGCCAGCGAGAGCTCGACGAGGCCAGCCTGGAAGGCAGCTGGCAGGCTTTCCCGAAACCTCTGGCACTGCAGGGCCAACGGCCCTAGGTAGGCCCGCCTGACCAGGTGGCGGGACTTTGGTTGGCGAGGAATCCCCCTCTGAAGAGGGACCAGGCTCTTGGCTTGGACCAGGGGAGCGATGGGATGCAGAGAGGTTCTCCCATCAGCCCCAGATCTGGCCCAGGGGTCCCCACCCCCACAGCCCCTCCTGCCAGGGTCCCCGCCCCTCCCCCTGCCTTCCAATGCAGCCCCCTGCCCTTCCCCTCCGGCAAGTGTGAGGAAGGAAGTCTTCTCCTCCGACCCTGGCCCCTAGCGCTGGTAGTTGGGCTCCGACTTGCCGCCAGGGGGCCGCTTGGGCGCTCCTGTTTCTGCTTCTGTCTCTCGCACCGCTTTTGGTGACGCGGGCGGGCGGAGATGAGAAAACAGCTGTCCAGGAGGCAAGAGAAGACGTTCTCTTCTAGCCCAGCCCCCAGCCAGCAGACCCCTCTCACGTCAGTGACCTCTTTCAAGCCCGTGGCCTGCTGGTGGCCTGTGGTGAGTGCATTCTGGAACCCTGCTTCCCCGCACCGCGTTTGTTTCCTTGGCAGCCGACACGCTCCCCGAAGTGCGTTCGGTGGCTTGGGGCAGGATGTGTAAGGGCCGCCCCCGTCCGGGCACTATGGCCGGCGGCGGCGGGGGGCAACTGCGAGTGGAGCCAAAGGCCCCCGCATCACAAATGGTTTCCCACACCCCGCCCTCAGCCACGCCCCGGGCCCACCGTCTCCACGGCAACGAGGTGGGGCGGGGGCGGGGCGAGGCTCCTGGGGGCGGGCGGGAGGGGTGCCTCGCGTGCCAGTGCCAGGGAGGCGGTGGGCGCGGTGGCCCCGGCTGGCGGGGCGCTGGCGCCTCGCTCCCGCCCCCAGGCCCTGGCCAGACCCCCTGTGCCGATGAGCAGACCCACCCAAGATTTTGGAGTCCCTCTTCTACAGAGAGGAAAGGCCAAACGGTCCTTCTCTTTCGCTTCCCCATAGGCTTGAATGAGCATCTAGCCTCCCCATCTTAGGGAGGCTTTGAGCACGGCCCTCACACCTTCTAGAGAAGCTCTGAGCCCATTTGGTCTGCATTTGCCCTGAGTAAGCAAAGTTGATAGACTTTGCATTGTCCAACGGTTTCCTGGGACTGGAGTCGTTGCCATGGTTACCGAGGGCCGGGCTGCAGCCTCCTACCACCCCCCACCCACAAGTCTCCCGCCGCTGAGGTCATCTCTTCAGAGATAAAGAGCCTCCCACCCAGAGCCCACATCCCCCTAGGGAACTCTCAGCCTATCACACCTTCACCTAGGACTGAGCCGGCCCTCCAGGTCCCCCAGCCCAACTCAGGGAGTTGCCAGGGTCCTGGAACAGCCTGGGCAACTTCCCAATGAGCCTCCGTTGATCTCGCGGCGCCAACCCCCGGTGTGCGGAGCTTCCCTCCGCACTTCTGAGGAACGCCCCCGGCTTCCAGACAAGTCCACGCTCTCAGAGACAACCCCGCAAGCCCACCGACTTTCTGCGCCAGCCCCGGCACCCCAGAATCCTCACCTCCCAGGATTCCCAATGTCCCCATCAAGGTCCCACCTCCCAGAACCTTTCGACTTCCCAGAATCGGCCTGGGGACCCCTGCATCCCGCCAGGCACACCGAGACCGACCCTCCCCCACCCACAGTCCCATTCCCCGTTTCACAACCACCTCGCTGGTTCCTTCTCCAGGCGCGTGACTGACCCACTCCCCCCGCTCCTGGCGCATGGAGTTCGGGGCGAGGTGGGTTGCTTCTGGTGGCCCAAGTGGAGGCGCTCTCGCAAGGAAGGCCTGGCGTCCAGGCAGCTCGGTGCTCTCCGGGGCTGGGTAGTTGCAGGAGACTGGGCGCCGTGCCAAGACGCTCCCAGATCCGCTTGGGGCTCCTTCCCTTCTCCGCTCTTTCCCACCGGGGACTTCTGGGAAATGCGCGTGGAAAGCAGCGAACCTGTTTCTGTCTAATGTACGCGAGCCTTCCAAAGATGAGTGGGGTAAGACCCTGGACGCCCCGGAAGCTGCCCTGGCCCTGCACAAGTCCCTGAACCAGGCCCTTTTGCATCTGCATGCCCCGGGATCTGCCCACGCAGACCCCCACGTGTGGATCCCGCTCCTCCATGGCTCCCCACACGCAGACCTTCCTTGGGAGGAAGCCTCCACCCTGAGACTTGACTCCCTTGGATTGTCCAGGGACATTCCTTGCCGTGCCTCGCTTCCCTTCCCACATCTGCCACCTTGGGACCTATGGCCTCCTGGCTTCTCTCCGGTAGAATTGTTCACTTCTCTGCTCTTCCTCAGCTCTGTGCTTTCCTGGAGAAGCATTTCCTAGCTGAGGAGGTGAAACTGATCAACAAGATAGGCGACCACCTGACCAAGCTCAGCAGGCTTGCTGGCCCGCAGGCGGGGCGGGGCGATGTGGGGCGGGGCGGGGCGAGTCATCTCTTTGGAAGGCTCAGCCTCCAGCACCGCTAGGGGTCTCTGGAGCCCAGAGGCCGTGGGGGTGGGGGAGGGCACCGTTCCCGCAGCGCGCGGGCTCCTGCGCAAGCCCCTCCAGCCAGGAGGCCTCTTTCTAACCGCCCTCTTGTAGCCCCCTAAGGAGCCCTGAGGCAAGGGTCAACAATAAAGCTCTAGGCAGCAGCTGCTGATGGTGTGTGTGTGCGTGTCTGGCGCCGGGACTCTAGAAGGGTTGAACCCTCCCCCCGTGGGTGGCGTGCTCTAGGCACTTCAGGCCGAGCCATTTCTGACTCCAGGGAGGGTGGAGCTCAGTGGGTAGCAGGAAGCAGGCTGAGAGTTTTCCAGGGTAACAGCAAGCAGAAAGGGGTCCTGGGCACCTGGAAGTGACTATGGAAGTGAGCTCTGGAAAGCAAGCACAGGAGACTAGCTCTGAGGGCCGCTTCCCCCCTGCCCGCCCGCCCCTCGCCGGGGCTTGGAAGAGATGAGGCCCGTCTTGAACGCTAGGGTCTTCCCCAATGTCAAGCACACCCTCGGTAGCAACCACTCCTGAGGAGCTGAGCAGCTGGGAGCTTAAGATGGACGAGAAGTGCTGAGCTGGGGTTTTGGGTCTCGGTGGAGAAAGGAGAGGGGGAAAGTAGTGTTCCTATTCTCTACACGAGAACGGAAGAAGCTTGCAGCATCTCGGGGCAAGCCGGCAAACTGCTGTGTCAGCTCTGACCCCCATGCCTTTGGTTTCTGGGAGAAGAGGAATCGGGAAGTGGCTGCTAGGTGCCGTGGGCTCAGATCCATGCCCTCTTGCTCTCCGTACACAAGAGGATCTGGTTGCGGGGGTTCCTGTGTCTGGCACAAGGCCGATGACCCAGCACCCAAGACTCCTCACTCAGACCTCCCTGTTCCCTTCCTTGGGGATGGTGTGCTCACACATGCACATGTGGCCTCGGGAGCCTAGAACTATGAGGGGAAAAGTGCTTGTCTTTATTTTTTGCCCCTGAAAATAGAGCCATCTCAGCGGAGCCCCGGAGAGATGCGTCAAGCCAGTGCGCCGGACCTTGCTGCCGTGATGGAAATGGCCTCCATCTGTGCGGTAGCCACGTGTGAAGAAGGGCTACTGTGTGGAGCCTCCTTCATCACACAGCTCCTTCCCGCCCAAGAGAGCTTGAGCCGTGTGTTTGTCGCTTGCAAGTCCCAAGCAGGCAAACGAGGCCTCCCTTCCTTGAGAGAACACTGGCATTCCAGACAGCAATCCCAATCTCTCCAGGGCAGCAGGAGGAAAGGAGGCACTGGGAAGCCGTGGGTCAGCAAGCAGGGCGAGGCTGGGAGGCTCTGAATCCAAGAGGAGGGAGGGGCCTGTGGAGAGGTCCACCAAGCCCCCATGTTGGACGACACCTGGACTCCTTCGATAGCGATGGATTTTTTTCTGGCCATTTCTGGACACACGCCTCAAGCACACCCATTCCGCCCTGCCACCCCCCAAACCCCTCCCCTGCCAAGCAAGCAGTGCACCGGCACACGTGAGGAGGGCCCTCCCCGTCACCAGAGCTTGGGTGTGGAAGAAACTCGAGGTGAACGCGGGGGTCTGCCACCCAGTGGGCTGAGCTCTGGATGGGAAGGGGATGGGAGGCGAGCCAGCCAGCGTAAGGTTCTAGGCTCAGCAGCCGGGCCTAGCACGCAAGTGGTCTCCTACCGGACTGAGCTGTTGGGGGGAAGACAGCCAGTTGCGTCCTGGGCAGGGGGGTTCCCCCGGAGGACACAGGAGTCGAGAGGGAGGCGCCAGAGTCTGGAGTCACGGGAGGGAGTTGAGAGACTCAGGGAACGAGTGGAGTCTGGTCGAGCAAGAAAAGGCCAGAGAGCGGTCCCGAGCATCCTCCAGCAGGAATGAGGGCCCAAGTGGTTCTGCCACTCCTGGCGTGGCCAGAGTGGGGGTGTGTGGCGATGGGGCCTGGGTGGGCCCCGGCCCTCACAGAGGGGGTCGAGGCTGGGAGGAGGAAGCCCCCAGCGAAGCTGAGCACCCAGGTGGGGCTGGAGCCCAGAACACCTGAGGGCCCTGTGCTGGAGCCTGAGTTCTGCGGCTCCAAAGGAGGTCCTCCGCACCCGGGTATCCCAAGTCCCTGAAAATGTCCCATCTCTGGACGGAGTGCCCCATTGGTCGAGGCCGTCCAGGGAGGCCAGCGCCTGGTGGCTCCCAGGCCAGGCTAGGGCCTGGCACGCTCTGCACGGTCTAGAACTGGCAAGCCAGCGAGAGCTCGACGAGGCCAGCCTGGAAGGCAGCTGGCAGGCTTTCCCGAAACCTCTGGCACTGCAGGGCCAACGGCCCTAGGTAGGCCCGCCTGACCAGGTGGCGGGACTTTGGTTGGCGAGGAATCCCCCTCTGAAGAGGGACCAGGCTCTTGGCTTGGACCAGGGGAGCGATGGGATGCAGAGAGGTTCTCCCATCAGCCCCAGATCTGGCCCAGTGGTCCCCACCCCCACAGCCCCTCCTGCCAGGGTCCCCGCCCCTCCCCCTGCCTTCCAATGCAGCCCCTGCCCTTCCCCTCCGGCAAGTGTGAGGAAGGAAGTCTTCTCCTCCGACCCTGGCCCCTAGCGCTGGTAGTTGGGCTCCGACTTGCCGCCAGGGGGCCGCTTGGGCGCTCCTGTTTCTGCTTCTGTCTCTCGCACCGCTTTTGGTGATGCGGGCGGGCGGAGATGAGAAAACAGCTGTCCAGGAGGCAAGAGAAGACGTTCTCTTCTAGCCCAGCCCCCAGCCAGCAGACCCCTCTCACGTCAGTGACCTCTTTCAAGCCCGTGGCCTGCTGGTGGCCTGTGGTGAGTGCATTCTGGAACCCTGCTCCCCCGCACCGCGTTTGTTTCCTTGGCAGCCGACACGCTCCCCGAAGTGCGTTCGGTGGCTTGGGGCAGGATGTGTAAGGGCCGCCCCCGTCCGGGCACTATGGCCGGCGGCGGCGGGGGGCAACTGCGAGTGGAGCAAAAGGCCCCCGCATCACAAATGGTTTCCCACACCCCGCCCTCAGGCACGCCCCGGGCCCACAGTCTCCACGGCAACGAGGTGGGTCGGGGGCGGGGCGAGGCTCCTGGGGGCGGGGGGGAGGGGTGCCTCCCGTGCCAGTGCCAGGGAGGCGGTGGGCGCGGTGGCCCCGGCTGGCGGGGCGCTGGCGCCTCGCTCCCGCCCCCAGGCCCTGGCCAGACCCCCTGTGCCGATGAGCAGACCCACCCAAGATTTTGGAGTCCCTCTTCTACAGAGAGGAAAGGCCAAACGGTCCTTCTCTTTCGCTTCCCCATAGGCTTGAATGAGCATCTAGCCTCCCCATCTTAGGGAGGCTTTGAGCACGGCCCTCACACCTTCTAGAGAAGCTCTGAGCCCATTTGGTCTGCATTTGCCCTGAGTAGGCAAAGTTGATAGACTTTGCATTGTCCAACGGTTTCCTGGGACTGGAGTCGTTGCCATGGTTACCGAGGGCCGGGCTGCAGCCTCCTACCATCCCCCACCCACAAGTCTCCCGCCGCTGAGGTCACCTCTTCAGAGATAAAGAGCCTCCCACCCAGAGCCCACATCCCCCGAGGGGACTCTCAGCCTATCACACCTTCCCCTAGGACTGAGCCGGCCCTCCAGGTCCCCCACCCCACCTCAGGGAGTTGCCAGGGTCCTGGAACAGCCTGGGCAACTTCCCAATGAGCCTCCGTTGATCTCGCAGCGCCAACCCCCGGTGTGCGGAGCTTCCCTCCGCACTTCTGAGGAACGCCCCCGGCTTCCAGACAAGTCCACGCTCTCAGAGACAACCCCGCAAGCCCGCCGACTTTCTGCGCCAGCCCCGGCACCCCAGAATCCTCACCTCCCAGGATTCCCAATGTCCCCATCAAGGTCCCACCTCCCAGAACCTTTCGACTTCCCAGAATCCGCCTGGGGACCCCTGCATCCCACCAGGCACACCGAGACCGACCCTCCCCCACCCACAGTCCCATTCCCCGTTTCACAACCACCTCGCTGGTTCCTTCTCCAGGCGCGTGACTGACCCACTCCCCCCGCTCCTGGGGCATGGAGTTCGGGGCTAGGTGGGCTGCTTCTGGTGGCCCAAGTGGAGGCGCTCTCGCAAGGAAGGCCTGGCGTCCAGGCAGCTCGGTGCTCTCCGGGGCTGGGTAGTTGCAGGAGACTGGGCGCCGTGCCAAGACGCTCCCAGATCCGCTTGGGGCTCCTTCCCTTCTCCGCTCTTTCCCACCGGGGACTTCTGGGAAATGCGCGTGGAAAGCAGCGAACCTGTTTCTGTCTAATGTACGCGAGCCTTCCAAAGATGAGTGGGGTAAGACCCTGGACGCCCTGGAAGCTGCCCTGGCCCTGCACAAGTCCCTGAACCAGGCCCTTTTGCATCTGCATGCCCCGGGATCTGCCCACGCAGACCCCCACGTGTGGATCCCGCTCCTCCATGGCTCCCCACACGCAGACCTTCCTTGGGATGAAGCCTCCACCCTGAGACTTGACTCCCTTGGATTGTCCAGGGACATTCCTTGCCGTGCCTCCCTTCCCTTCCCACATCTGCCACCTTGGGACCTATGGCCTCCTGGCTTCTCTCCGGTAGAATTGTTCACTTCTCTGCTCTTCCTCAGCTCTGTGCCTTCCTGGAGAAGCATTTCCTAGATGAGGAGGTGAAACTGATCAACAAGAGGGGCGACCACAGGACCAAGCTCGGCAGGCTTGCTGGCCCGCAGGCGGGGCGGGGCGATGTGGGGCGGGGCGGGGCGAGTCATCTCTTTGGAAGGCTCAGCCTCCAGCACCACTAGGGGTCTCTGGAGCCCAGAGGCCGTGGGCGTGGGGGAGGGCACCGTTCCCCCAGCGCGCGGGCTCCTGCCCGAGCCCCTCCAGCCAGGAGGCCTCTTGCTAACTGCCCTCGTGTAGCCCCCTAAGGAGCCCTGAGGCAAGGGTCAACCATAAAGCTCTAGGCAGCAGGTGCCGATGGTGTGTGTGTGCGTGTCTGGCGCCGGGACTCTAGAAGGGTTGAACCCTCCCCCCGTGGGTGGCGTGCTCTAGGCACTTCAGGCCCGAGCCATTTCTGACTCCAGGGAGGGTGGAGCTCAGTGGGTAGCAGGAAGCAGGCTGAGAGTTTTCCAGGGTAACAGCAAGCAGAAAGGGGTCCTGGGCACCTGGGAGTGACTATGGAAGTGAGCTCTGGAAAGCAAGCACAGGAGACTAGCTCTGGGGGCCGCTTCCCCCCTGCCCGCCCGCCCCTCGCCCGGGCTTGGAAGAGATGAGGCCCGTCTTGAACGCTAGGGTCTTCCCCAATGTCAAGCACACACTCGGTAGCAACCACTCCTGAG
Organism: Dasypus novemcinctus; assembly: GCF_030445035.2. Classification (NCBI taxonomy): domain Eukaryota; kingdom Metazoa; phylum Chordata; class Mammalia; order Cingulata; family Dasypodidae; genus Dasypus; species Dasypus novemcinctus. The sequence continues at coordinate 701,473 of NC_080703.1, forward strand.
GAGCTGAGCAGCTGGGAGCTTAAGATGGACGAGAAGTGCTGAGCTGGGGTTTTGGGTCTCGGTGGAGAAAGGAGAGGGGGAAAGTAGTGTTCCTATTCTCTACAGGGGAACGGAAGAAGCTTGCAGCATCTCGGGGCAAGCCGGCAAACTGCTGTGTCAGCTCTGACCCCCATGCCTTTGGTTTCTGGGAGAAGAGGAATCGGGAAGTGGCTGCTAGGTGCCGTGGGCTCAGATCCATGACCTCTTGCTCTCCGTACACAACAGGATCTGGTTGCGGGGGTTCCTGTGTCTGGCACAAGGCCGATGAGCCGGCACCCAAGACTCCTCACTCAGAGCTTCCTGTTCCCTTCCTTGGGGATGGTGTGCTCACACATGCACATGTGGCCTCGGGAGCCTAGAACCATGAGGGGAAAAGTGCTTGCCTTTCTTCTTTGCCCCTGAAAATAGAGCCATCTCAGCGGAGCCCCGGAGAGATGCGTCAAGCCAGTGCGCCGGACCTTGCTGCCGTGATGGAAATGGCCTCCATCTGTGCTGTAGCCACGTGTGAAGAAGGGCTACTGTGTGGAGCCTCCTTCATCACACAGCTCCTTCCCGCCCAAGAGAGCTTGAGCCGTGTGTTTGTCGCTTGCAAGTCCCAAGCAGGCAAACGAGGCCTCCCTTCCTTGAGAGAACACTGGCATTCCAGACAGCAATCCCAATCTCTCCAGGGCAGCAGGAGGAAAGGAGGCACTGGGAAGCCACGGGTCAGCAAGCGGGGGGAGGCTTGGAGGCTCTGAATCCAAGAGGAGGGAGGGGCCTGTGGAGAGGTCCACCAAGCCCCCATGCCCCCATGTTGGACGACACCTGGACTCCTTCGATAGAGATGGATTTTTTTTCTGGCCATTTCTGGACACACGCCTCAAGCACACCCATTCCGCCCTGCCACCCCCCAACCCCCTCCCCTGCCAAGCAAGCAGTGCACCGGCACACGTGAGGAGGGCCCTCCCCGTCACCAGAGCTTGGAGTTGGAAGAAACTCGAGGTGAACGCGGGGGTCTGCCACCCAGTGGGCTGAGCTCTGGATGGGAAGGGGATGGGAGGCGAGCCAGCCAGCGTAAGGTTCTAGGCTCAGCAGCCGGGCCTAGCACGCAAGTGGTCTCCTACCGGACTGAGCTGTTGGGGGGAAGACAGCCAGTTGCGTCCTGGGCAGGGGGGTTCCCCCGGAGGACACAGGAGTCGAGAGGGAGGCGCCAGAGTCTGGAGTCACGGGAGGGAGTTGAGAGACTCAGGGAACGAGTGGAGTCTGGTCGAGCAAGAAAAGGCCAGAGAGCGGTCCCGAGCATCCTCCAGCAGGAATGAGGGCCCAAGGGGTTGTGCCACTCCTGGCGTGGCCAGAGTGGGGGTGTGTGGCGATGGGGCCTGGGTGGGCCCCGGCCCTCACAGAGGGGGTCGAGGCTGGGAGGAGGAATCCCCCAGCGAAGCTGAGCACCCAGGTGGGGCTGGAGCCCAGAACACCTGAGGGCCCTGTGCTGGAGCCTGAGTTCTGCGGCTCCAAAGGAGGACCTCCGCACCCGGGTATCCCAAGTCCCTGAAAATGTCCCGTCTCTGGACGGAGTGCCCCATTGGTCGAGGCCGTCCAGGGAGGCCAGCGCCTGGTGGCTCCCAGGCCAGGCTAGGGCCTGGCACGCTCGGCACGGTCTAGAATTGGCAAGCCAGCGAGAGCTCGACGAGGCCAGCCTGGAAGGCAGCTGGCAGGCTTTCCCGAAACCTCTGGCACTGCAGGGCCAATGGCCCTAGGTAGGCCCGCCTGACCAGGTGGCGGGACTTTGGTTGGCGAGGAATCCCCCTCTGAAGAGGGACCAGGCTCTTGGCTTGGACCAGGGGAGCGATGGGATGCAGCGAGGTTCTCACATCAGCCCCAGATCTGGCCCAGGGGTGCCCACCCCCACAGCCCCTCCTGCCAGGGTCCCCGCCCCTCCCCCTGCCTTCCAATGCAGCCGCCTGCCCTCCCCCTCCGGGAAGTGTGAGGAAGGAAGACTTCTCCTCCCACCCTGGCCCCTAGCGCTGGTAGTTGGGCTCCGACTTGCCGCCAGGGGGCGGCTTTGGCGCTCCTGTTTCTGCTTCTGTCTCTCGCACCGCTTTTGACGACGCGGGCGGGCGGAGATGAGAAAACAGCTGTCCAGGAGGCAAGAGAAGACGTTCTCTTCTAGCCCAGCCCCCAGCCAGCAGACTCCTCTCACGTCAGTGACCTCTTTCAAGCCCGTGGCCAGCTGGTGGCCTGTGGTGAGTGCATTCTGGAACCCTGCTCCCCCGCACCGCGTTTGTTTTTCCTTGGCAGCCGACACGCTCCCCGAAGTGCGTTCGGTGGCTTGGGGCAGGATGTGTAAGGGCCGCCCCCGTCCGGGCACTATGGCCGGCGGCGGCGGGGGGCAACTGCGAGTGGAGCCAAAGGCCCCCGCATCACAAATGGTTTCCCTCACCCCGCCCTCAGCCACGCCCCGTGCCCACCGTCTCCACGGCAACGAGGTGGGGCGGGGGCGGGGCGAGGCTCCTGGGGGCGGGCGGGAGGGGTGCCTCGCGTGCCAGTGCCAGGGAGGCGGTGGGCCCGGTGGCCCCGGCTGGCGGGGCGCTGGCGCCTCGCTCCCGCCCCCAGGCCCTGGCCAGACCCCCTGTGCCGATGAGCAGACCCACCCAAGATTTTGGAGTCCCTCTTCTACAGAGAGGAAAGGCCAAACGGTCCTTCTCTTTCGCTTCCCCATAGGCTTCAATGAGCATCTAGCCTCCCCATCTTAGGGAGGCTTTGAGCACGGCCCTCACACCTTCTAGAGAAGCTCTGAGCCCATTTGGTCTGCATTTGCCCTGAGTAGGCAAAGTTGATAGACTTTGCATTGTCCAACGGTTTCCTGGGACTGGAGTCGTTGCCATGGTTACCGAGGGCCGGGCTGCAGCCTCCTACCATCCCCCACCCACAAGTCTCCCGCCGCTGAGGTCACCTCTTCAGAGATAAAGAGCCTCCCACCCAGAGCCCACATCCCCCGAGGGGACTCTCAGCCTATCACACCTTCCCCTAGGACTGAGCCGGCCCTCCAGGTCCCCCACCCCACCTCAGGGAGTTGCCAGGGTCCTGGAACAGCCTGGGCAACTTCCCAATGAGCCTCCGTTGATCTCGCAGCGCCAACCCCCGGTGTGCGGAGCTTCCCTCCGCACTTCTGAGGAACGCCCCCGGCTTCCAGACAAGTCCACGCTCTCAGAGACAACCCCGCAAGCCCGCCGACTTTCTGCGCCAGCCCCGGCACCCCAGAATCCTCACCTCCCAGGATTCCCAATGTCCCCATCAAGGTCCCACCTCCCAGAACCTTTCGACTTCCCAGAATCGGCCTGGGGACCCCTGCATCCCGCCAGGCACACCGAGACCGACCCTCCCCCACCCACAGTCCCATTCCCCGTTTCACAACCACCTCGCTGGTTCCTTCTCCAGGCGCGTGACTGACCCACTCCCCCCGCTCCTGGGGCATGGAATTCGGGGCTAGGTGGGCTGCTTCTGGTGGCCCAAGTGGAGGCGCTCTCGCAAGGAAGGCCTGGCGTCCAGGCAGCTCGGTGCTCTCCGGGGCTGGGTAGTTGCAGGAGACTGGGCGCCGTGCCAAGACGCTCCCAGATCCGCTTGGGGCTCCTTCCCTTCTCCGCTCTTTCCCACCGGGGACTTCTGGGAAATGCGCGTGGAAAGCAGCGAACCTGTTTCTGTCTAATGTACGCGAGCCTTCCAAAGATGAGTGGGGTAAGACCCTGGACGCCCTGGAAGCTGCCCTGGCCCTGCACAAGTCCCTGAACCAGGCCCTTTTGCATCTGCATGCCCCGGGATCTGCCCACGCAGACCCCCACGTGTGGATCCCGCTCCTCCATGGCTCCCCACACGCAGACCTTCCTTGGGATGAAGCCTCCACCCTGAGACTTGACTCCCTTGGATTGTCCAGGGACATTCCTTGCCGTGCCTCGCTTCCCTTCCCACATCTGCCACCTTGGGACCTATGGCCTCCTGGCTTCTCTCCGGTAGAATTGTTCACTTCTCTGCTCTTCCTCAGCTCTGTGCCTTCCTGGAGAAGCATTTCCTAGATGAGGAGGTGAAACTGATCAACAAGAGGGGCGACCACAGGACCAAGCTCGGCAGGCTTGCTGGCCCGCAGGCGGGGCGGGGCGATGTGGGGCGGGGCGGGGCGAGTCATCTCTTTGGAAGGCTCAGCCTCCAGCACCACTAGGGGTCTCTGGAGCCCAGAGGCCGTGGGCGTGGGGGAGGGCACCGTTCCCCCAGCGCGCGGGCTCCTGCCCGAGCCCCTCCAGCCAGGAGGCCTCTTGCTAACTGCCCTCGTGTAGCCCCCTAAGGAGCCCTGAGGCAAGGGTCAACCATAAAGCTCTAGGCAGCAGGTGCCGATGGTGTGTGTGTGCGTGTCTGGCGCCGGGACTCTAGAAGGGTTGAACCCTCCCCCCGTGGGTGGCGTGCTCTAGGCACTTCAGGCCCGAGCCATTTCTGACTCCAGGGAGGGTGGAGCTCAGTGGGTAGCAGGAAGCAGGCTGAGAGTTTTCCAGGGTAACAGCAAGCAGAAAGGGGTCCTGGGCACCTGGGAGTGACTATGGAAGTGAGCTCTGGAAAGCAAGCACAGGAGACTAGCTCTGGGGGCCGCTTCCCCCCTGCCCGCCCGCCCCTCGCCCGGGCTTGGAAGAGATGAGGCCCGTCTTGAACGCTAGGGTCTTCCCCAATGTCAAGCACACACTCGGTAGCAACCACTCCTGAGGAGCTGAGCAGCTGGGAGCTTAAGATGGACGAGAAGTGCTGAGCTGGGGTTTTGGGTCTCGGTGGAGAAAGGAGAGGGGGAAAGTAGTGTTCCTATTCTCTACAGGGGAACGGAAGAAGCTTGCAGCATCTCGGGGCAAGCCGGCAAACTGCTGTGTCAGCTCTGACCCCCATGCCTTTGGTTTCTGGGAGAAGAGGAATCGGGAAGTGGCTGCTAGGTGCCGTGGGCTCAGATCCATGCCCTCTTGCTCTCCGTACACAACAGGATCTGGTTGCGGGGGTTCCTGTGTCTGGCACAAGGCCGATGAGCCGGCACCCAAGACTCCTCACTCAGAGCTTCCTGTTCCCTTCCTTGGGGATGGTGTGCTCACACATGCACATGTGGCCTCGGGAGCCTAGAACCATGAGGGGAAAAGTGCTTGCCTTTCTTCTTTGCCCCTGAAAATAGAGCCATCTCAGCGGAGCCCCGGAGAGATGCGTCAAGCCAGTGCGCCGGACCTTGCTGCCGTGATGGAAATGGCCTCCATCTGTGCTGTAGCCACGTGTGAAGAAGGGCTACTGTGTGGAGCCTCCTTCATCACACAGCTCCTTCCCGCCCAAGAGAGCTTGAGCCGTGTGTTTGTCGCTTGCAAGTCCCAAGCAGGCAAACGAGGCCTCCCTTCCTTGAGAGAACACTGGCATTCCAGACAGCAATCCCAATCTCTCCAGGGCAGCAGGAGGAAAGGAGGCACTGGGAAACCACGGGTCAGCAAGCGGGGGGAGGCTTGGAGGCTCTGAATCCAAGAGGAGGGAGGGGCCTGTGGAGAGGTCCACCAAGCCCCCATGCCCCCATGTTGGACGACACCTGGACTCCTTCGATAGAGATGGATTTTTTTTCTGGCCATTTCTGGACACACGCCTCAAGCACACCCATTCCGCCCTGCCACCCCCCAACCCCCTCCCCTGCCAAGCAAGCAGTGCACCGGCACACGTGAGGAGGGCCCTCCCCGTCACCAGAGCTTGGAGTTGGAAGAAACTCGAGGTGAACGCGGGGGTCTGCCACCCAGTGGGCTGAGCTCTGGATGGGAAGGGGATGGGAGGCGAGCCAGCCAGCGTAAGGTTCTAGGCTCAGCAGCCGGGCCTAGCACGCAAGTGGTCTCCTACCGGACTGAGCTGTTGGGGGGAAGACAGCCAGTTGCGTCCTGGGCAGGGGGGTTCCCCCGGAGGACACAGGAGTCGAGAGGGAGGCGCCAGAGTCTGGAGTCACGGGAGGGAGTTGAGAGACTCAGGGAACGAGTGGAGTCTGGTCGAGCAAGAAAAGGCCAGAGAGCGGTCCCGAGCATCCTCCAGCAGGAATGAGGGCCCAAGGGGTTGTGCCACTCCTGGCGTGGCCAGAGTGGGGGTGTGTGGCGATGGGGCCTGGGTGGGCCCCGGCCCTCACAGAGGGGGTCGAGGCTGGGAGGAGGAATCCCCCAGCGAAGCTGAGCACCCAGGTGGGGCTGGAGCCCAGAACACCTGAGGGCCCTGTGCTGGAGCCTGAGTTCTGCGGCTCCAAAGGAGGACCTCCGCACCCGGGTATCCCAAGTCCCTGAAAATGTCCCGTCTCTGGACGGAGTGCCCCATTGGTCGAGGCCGTCCAGGGAGGCCAGCGCCTGGTGGCTCCCAGGCCAGGCTAGGGCCTGGCACGCTCGGCACGGTCTAGAATTGGCAAGCCAGCGAGAGCTCGACGAGGCCAGCCTGGAAGGCAGCTGGCAGGCTTTCCCGAAACCTCTGGCACTGCAGGGCCAATGGCCCTAGGTAGGCCCGCCTGACCAGGTGGCGGGACTTTGGTTGGCGAGGAATCCCCCTCTGAAGAGGGACCAGGCTCTTGGCTTGGACCAGGGGAGCGATGGGATGCAGCGAGGTTCTCACATCAGCCCCAGATCTGGCCCAGGGGTGCCCACCCCCACAGCCCCTCCTGCCAGGGTCCCCGCCCCTCCCCCTGCCTTCCAATGCAGCCGCCTGCCCTCCCCCTCCGGGAAGTGTGAGGAAGGAAGACTTCTCCTCCCACCCTGGCCCCTAGCGCTGGTAGTTGGGCTCCGACTTGCCGCCAGGGGGCGGCTTTGGCGCTCCTGTTTCTGCTTCTGTCTCTCGCACCGCTTTTGACGACGCGGGCGGGCGGAGATGAGAAAACAGCTGTCCAGGAGGCAAGAGAAGACGTTCTCTTCTAGCCCAGCCCCCAGCCAGCAGACTCCTCTCACGTCAGTGACCTCTTTCAAGCCCGTGGCCAGCTGGTGGCCTGTGGTGAGTGCATTCTGGAACCCTGCTCCCCCGCACCGCGTTTGTTTTTCCTTGGCAGCCGACACGCTCCCCGAAGTGCGTTCGGTGGCTTGGGGCAGGATGTGTAAGGGCCGCCCCCGTCCGGGCACTATGGCCGGCGGCGGCGGGGGGCAACTGCGAGTGGAGCCAAAGGCCCCCGCATCACAAATGGTTTCCCTCACCCCGCCCTCAGCCACGCCCCGGGCCCACCGTCTCCACGGCAACGAGGTGGGGCGGGGGCGGGGCGAGGCTCCTGGGGGCGGGCGGGAGGGGTGCCTCGCGTGCCAGTGCCAGGGAGGCGGTGGGCCCGGTGGCCCCGGCTGGCGGGGCGCTGGCGCCTCGCTCCCGCCCCCAGGCCCTGGCCAGACCCCCTGTGCCGATGAGCAGACCCACCCAAGATTTTGGAGTCCCTCTTCTACAGAGAGGAAAGGCCAAACGGTCCTTCTCTTTCGCTTCCCCATAGGCTTGAATGAGCATCTAGCCTCCCCATCTTAGGGAGGCTTTGAGCACGGCCCTCACACCTTCTAGAGAAGCTCTGAGCCCATTTGGTCTGCATTTGCCCTGAGTAGGCAAAGTTGATAGACTTTGCATTGTCCAACGGTTTCCTGGGACTGGAGTCGTTGCCATGGTTACCGAGGGCCGGGCTGCAGCCTCCTACCATCCCCCACCCACAAGTCTCCCGCCGCTGAGGTCACCTCTTCAGAGATAAAGAGCCTCCCACCCAGAGCCCACATCCCCCGAGGGGACTCTCAGCCTATCACACCTTCCCCTAGGACTGAGCCGGCCCTCCAGGTCCCCCACCCCACCTCAGGGAGTTGCCAGGGTCCTGGAACAGCCTGGGCAACTTCCCAATGAGCCTCCGTTGATCTCGCAGCGCCAACCCCCGGTGTGCGGAGCTTCCCTCCGCACTTCTGAGGAACGCCCCCGGCTTCCAGACAAGTCCACGCTCTCAGAGACAACCCCGCAAGCCCGCCGACTTTCTGCGCCAGCCCCGGCACCCCAGAATCCTCACCTCCCAGGATTCCCAATGTCCCCATCAAGGTCCCACCTCCCAGAAACTTTCGACTTCCCAGAATCGGCCTGGGGACCCCTGCATCCCGCCAGGCACACCGAGACCGACCCTCCCCCACCCACAGTCCCATTCCCCGTTTCACAACCACCTCGCTGGTTCCTTCTCCAGGCGCGTGACTGACCCACTCCCCCCGCTCCTGGGGCATGGAGTTCGGGGCTAGGTGGGCTGCTTCTGGTGGCCCAAGTGGAGGCGCTCTCGCAAGGAAGGCCTGGCGTCCAGGCAGCTCGGTGCTCTCCGGGGCTGGGTAGTTGCAGGAGACTGGGCGCCGTGCCAAGACGCTCCCAGATCCGCTTGGGGCTCCTTCCCTTCTCCGCTCTTTCCCACCGGGGACTTCTGGGAAATGCGCGTGGAAAGCAGCGAACCTGTTTCTGTCTAATGTACGCGAGCCTTCCAAAGATGAGTGGGGTAAGACCCTGGACGCCCTGGAAGCTGCCCTGGCCCTGCACAAGTCCCTGAACCAGGCCCTTTTGCATCTGCATGCCCCGGGATCTGCCCACGCAGACCCCCACGTGTGGATCCCGCTCCTCCATGGCTCCCCACACGCAGACCTTCCTTGGGATGAAGCCTCCACCCTGAGACTTGACTCCCTTGGATTGTCCAGGGACATTCCTTGCCGTGCCTCGCTTCCCTTCCCACATCTGCCACCTTGGGACCTATGGCCTCCTGGCTTCTCTCCGGTAGAATTGTTCACTTCTCTGCTCTTCCTCAGCTCTGTGCCTTCCTGGAGAAGCATTTCCTAGATGAGGAGGTGAAACTGATCAACAAGAGGGGCGACCACAGGACCAAGCTCGGCAGGCTTGCTGGCCCGCAGGCGGGGCGGGGCGATGTGGGGCGGGGCGGGGCGAGTCATCTCTTTGGAAGGCTCAGCCTCCAGCACCACTAGGGGTCTCTGGAGCCCAGAGGCCGTGGGCGTGGGGGAGGGCACCGTTCCCCCAGCGCGCGGGCTCCTGCCCGAGCCCCTCCAGCCAGGAGGCCTCTTGCTAACTGCCCTCGTGTAGCCCCCTAAGGAGCCCTGAGGCAAGGGTCAACCATAAAGCTCTAGGCAGCAGGTGCCGATGGTGTGTGTGTGCGTGTCTGGCGCCGGGACTCTAGAAGGGTTGAACCCTCCCCCCGTGGGTGGCGTGCTCTAGGCACTTCAGGCCCGAGCCATTTCTGACTCCAGGGAGGGTGGAGCTCAGTGGGTAGCAGGAAGCAGGCTGAGAGTTTTCCAGGGTAACAGCAAGCAGAAAGGGGTCCTGGGCACCTGGGAGTGACTATGGAAGTGAGCTCTGGAAAGCAAGCACAGGAGACTAGCTCTGGGGGCCGCTTCCCCCCTGCCCGCCCGCCCCTCGCCCGGGCTTGGAAGAGATGAGGCCCGTCTTGAACGCTAGGGTCTTCCCCAATGTCAAGCACACACTCGGCAGCAACCACTCCTGAGGAGCTGAGCAGCTGGGAGCTTAAGATGGACGAGAAGTGCTGAGCTGGGGTTTTGGGTCTCGGTGGAGAAAGGAGAGGGGGAAAGTAGTGTTCCTATTCTCTACACGGGAACGGAAGAAGCTTGCAGCATCTCGGGGCAAGCCGGCAAACTGCTGTGTCAGCTCTGACCCCCATGCCTTTGGTTTCTGGGAGAAGAGGAATCGGGAAGTGGCTGCTAGGTGCCGTGGGCTCAGATCCATGCCCTCTTGCTCTCCGTACACAACAGGATCTGGTTGCGGGGGTTCCTGTGTCTGGCACAAGGCCGATGAGCCGGCACCCAAGACTCCTCACTCAGAGCTTCCTGTTCCCTTCCTTGGGGATGGTGTGCTCACACATGCACATGTGGCCTCGGGAGCCTAGAACCATGAGGGGAAAAGTGCTTGCCTTTCTTCTTTGCCCCTGAAAATAGAGCCATCTCAGCGGAGCCCCGGAGAGATGCGTCAAGCCAGTGCGCCGGACCTTGCTGCCGTGATGGAAATGGCCTCCATCTGTGCTGTAGCCACGTGTGAAGAAGGGCTACTGTGTGGAGCCTCCTTCATCACACAGCTCCTTCCCGCCCAAGAGAGCTTGAGCCGTGTGTTTGTCGCTTGCAAGTCCCAAGCAGGCAAACGAGGCCTCCCTTCCTTGAGAGAACACTGGCATTCCAGACAGCAATCCCAATCTCTCCAGGGCAGCAGGAGGAAAGGAGGCACTGGGAAGCCACGGGTCAAGCAAGCGGGGGGAGGCTTGGAGGCTCTGAATCCAAGAGGAGGGAGGGGCCTGTGGAGAGGTCCACCAAGCCCCCATGCCCCCATGTTGGACGACACCTGGACTCCTTCGATAGAGATGGATTTTTTTTCTGGCCATTTCTGGACACACGCCTCAAGCACACCCATTCCGCCCTGCCACCCCCCAACCCCCTCCCCTGCCAAGCAAGCAGTGCACCGGCACACGTGAGGAGGGCCCTCCCCGTCACCAGAGCTTGGAGTTGGAAGAAACTCGAGGTGAACGCGGGGGTCTGCCACCCAGTGGGCTGAGCTCTGGATGGGAAGGGGATGGGAGGCGAGCCAGCCAGCGTAAGGTTCTAGGCTCAGCAGCCGGGCCTAGCACGCAAGTGGTCTCCTACCGGACTGAGCTGTTGGGGGGAAGACAGCCAGTTGCGTCCTGGGCAGGGGGGTTCCCCCGGAGGACACAGGAGTCGAGAGGGAGGCGCCAGAGTCTGGAGTCACGGGAGGGAGTTGAGAGACTCAGGGAACGAGTGGAGTCTGGTCGAGCAAGAAAAGGCCAGAGAGCGGTCCCGAGCATCCTCCAGCAGGAATGAGGGCCCAAGGGGTTGTGCCACTCCTGGCGTGGCCAGAGTGGGGGTGTGTGGCGATGGGGCCTGGGTGGGCCCCGGCCCTCACAGAGGGGGTCGAGGCTGGGAGGAGGAATCCCCCAGCGAAGCTGAGCACCCAGGTGGGGCTGGAGCCCAGAACACCTGAGGGCCCTGTGCTGGAGCCTGAGTTCTGCGGCTCCAAAGGAGGACCTCCGCACCCGGGTATCCCAAGTCCCTGAAAATGTCCCGTCTCTGGACGGAGTGCCCCATTGGTCGAGGCCGTCCAGGGAGGCCAGCGCCTGGTGGCTCCCAGGCCAGGCTAGGGCCTGGCACGCTCGGCACGGTCTAGAATTGGCAAGCCAGCGAGAGCTCGACGAGGCCAGCCTGGAAGGCAGCTGGCAGGCTTTCCCGAAACCTCTGGCACTGCAGGGCCAATGGCCCTAGGTAGGCCCGCCTGACCAGGTGGCGGGACTTTGGTTGGCGAGGAATCCCCCTCTGAAGAGGGACCAGGCTCTTGGCTTGGACCAGGGGAGCGATGGGATGCAGCGAGGTTCTCACATCAGCCCCAGATCTGGCCCAGGGGTGCCCACCCCCACAGCCCCTCCTGCCAGGGTCCCCGCCCCTCCCCCTGCCTTCCAATGCAGCCGCCTGCCCTCCCCCTCCGGGAAGTGTGAGGAAGGAAGACTTCTCCTCCCACCCTGGCCCCTAGCGCTGGTAGTTGGGCTCCGACTTGCCGCCAGGGGGCGGCTTTGGCGCTCCTGTTTCTGCTTCTGTCTCTCGCACCGCTTTTGACGACGCGGGCGGGCGGAGATGAGAAAACAGCTGTCCAGGAGGCAAGAGAAGACGTTCTCTTCTAGCCCAGCCCCCAGCCAGCAGACTCCTCTCACGTCAGTGACCTCTTTCAAGCCCGTGGCCAGCTGGTGGCCTGTGGTGAGTGCATTCTGGAACCCTGCTCCCCCGCACCGCGTTTGTTTTTCCTTGGCAGCCGACACGCTCCCCGAAGTGCGTTCGGTGGCTTGGGGCAGGATGTGTAAGGGCCGCCCCCGTCCGGGCACTATGGCCGGCGGCGGCGGGGGGCAACTGCGAGTGGAGCCAAAGGCCCCCGCATCACAAATGGTTTCCCTCACCCCGCCCTCAGCCACGCCCCGGGCCCACCGTCTCCACGGCAACGAGGTGGGGCGGGGGCGGGGCGAGGCTCCTGGGGGCGGGCGGGAGGGGTGCCTCGCGTGCCAGTGCCAGGGAGGCGGTGGGCCCGGTGGCCCCGGCTGGCGGGGCGCTGGCGCCTCGCTCCCGCCCCCAGGCCCTGGCCAGACCCCCTGTGCCGATGAGCAGACCCACCCAAGATTTTGGAGTCCCTCTTCTACAGAGAGGAAAGGCCAAACGGTCCTTCTCTTTCGCTTCCCCATAGGCTTGAATGAGCATCTAGCCTCCCCATCTTAGGGAGGCTTTGAGCACGGCCCTCACACCTTCTAGAGAAGCTCTGAGCCCATTTGGTCTGCATTTGCCCTGAGTAGGCAAAGTTGATAGACTTTGCATTGTCCAACGGTTTCCTGGGACTGGAGTCGTTGCCATGGTTACCGAGGGCCGGGCTGCAGCCTCCTACCATCCCCCACCCACAAGTCTCCCGCCGCTGAGGTCACCTCTTCAGAGATAAAGAGCCTCCCACCCAGAGCCCACATCCCCCGAGGGGACTCTCAGCCTATCACACCTTCCCCTAGGACTGAGCCGGCCCTCCAGGTCCCCCACCCCACCTCAGGGAGTTGCCAGGGTCCTGGAACAGCCTGGGCAACTTCCCAATGAGCCTCCGTTGATCTCGCAGCGCCAACCCCCGGTGTGCGGAGCTTCCCTCCGCACTTCTGAGGAACGCCCCCGGCTTCCAGACAAGTCCACGCTCTCAGAGACAACCCCGCAAGCCCACCGACTTTCTGCGCCAGCCCCGGCACCCCAGAATCCTCACCTCCCAGGATTCCCAATGTCCCCATCAAGGTCCCACCTCCCAGAACCTTTCGACTTCCCAGAATCGGCCTGGGGACCCCTGCATCCCGCCAGGCACACCGAGACCGACCCTCCCCCACCCACAGTCCCATTCCCCGTTTCACAACCACCTCGCTGGTTCCTTCTCCAGGCGCGTGACTGACCCACTCCCCCCCGCTCCTGGGGCATGGAGTTCGGGGCTAGGTGGGCTGCTTCTGGTGGCCCAAGTGGAGGCGCTCTCGCAAGGAAGGCCTGGCGTCCAGGCAGCTCGGTGCTCTCCGGGGCTGGGTAGTTGCAGGAGACTGGGCGCCGTGCCAAGACGCTCCCAGATCCGCTTGGGGCTCCTTCCCTTCTCCGCTCTTTCCCACCGGGGACTTCTGGGAAATGCGCGTGGAAAGCAGCGAACCTGTTTCTGTCTAATGTACGCGAGCCTTCCAAAGATGAGTGGGGTAAGACCCTGGACGCCCTGGAAGCTGCCCTGGCCCTGCACAAGTCCCTGAACCAGGCCCTTTTGCATCTGCATGCCCCGGGATCTGCCCACGCAGACCCCCACGTGTGGATCCCGCTCCTCCATGGCTCCCCACACGCAGACCTTCCTTGGGATGAAGCCTCCACCCTGAGACTTGACTCCCTTGGATTGTCCAGGGACATTCCTTGCCGTGCCTCGCTTCCCTTCCCACATCTGCCACCTTGGGACCTATGGCCTCCTGGCTTCTCTCCGGTAGAATTGTTCACTTCTCTGCTCTTCCTCAGCTCTGTGCCTTCCTGGAGAAGCATTTCCTAGATGAGGAGGTGAAACTGATCAACAAGAGGGGCGACCACAGGACCAAGCTCGGCAGGCTTGCTGGCCCGCAGGCGGGGCGGGGCGATGTGGGGCGGGGCGGGGCGAGTCATCTCTTTGGAAGGCTCAGCCTCCAGCACCACTAGGGGTCTCTGGAGCCCAGAGGCCGTGGGCGTGGGGGAGGGCACCGTTCCCCCAGCGCGCGGGCTCCTGCCCGAGCCCCTCCAGCCAGGAGGCCTCTTGCTAACTGCCCTCGTGTAGCCCCCTAAGGAGCCCTGAGGCAAGGGTCAACCATAAAGCTCTAGGCAGCAGGTGCCGATGGTGTGTGTGTGCGTGTCTGGCGCCGGGACTCTAGAAGGGTTGAACCCTCCCCCCGTGGGTGGCGTGCTCTAGGCACTTCAGGCCCGAGCCATTTCTGACTCCAGGGAGGGTGGAGCTCAGTGGGTAGCAGGAAGCAGGCTGAGAGTTTTCCAGGGTAACAGCAAGCAGAAAGGGGTCCTGGGCACCTGGGAGTGACTATGGAAGTGAGCTCTGGAAAGCAAGCACAGGAGACTAGCTCTGGGGGCCGCTTCCCCCCTGCCCGCCCGCCCCTCGCCCGGGCTTGGAAGAGATGAGGCCCGTCTTGAACGCTAGGGTCTTCCCCAATGTCAAGCACACACTCGGCAGCAACCACTCCTGAGGAGCTGAGCAGCTGGGAGCTTAAGATGGACGAGAAGTGCTGAGCTGGGGTTTTGGGTCTCGGTGGAGAAAGGAGAGGGGGAAAGTAGTGTTCCTATTCTCTACACGGGAACGGAAGAAGCTTGCAGCATCTCGGGGCAAGCCGGCAAACTGCTGTGTCAGCTCTGACCCCCATGCCTTTGGTTTCTGGGAGAAGAGGAATCGGGAAGTGGCTGCTAGGTGCCGTGGGCTCAGATCCATGCCCTCTTGCTCTCCGTACACAACAGGATCTGGTTGCGGGGGTTCCTGTGTCTGGCACAAGGCCGATGAGCCGGCACCCAAGACTCCTCACTCAGAGCTTCCTGTTCCCTTCCTTGGGGATGGTGTGCTCACACATGCACATGTGGCCTCGGGAGCCTAGAACCATGAGGGGAAAAGTGCTTGCCTTTCTTCTTTGCCCCTGAAAATAGAGCCATCTCAGCGGAGCCCCGGAGAGATGCGTCAAGCCAGTGCGCCGGACCTTGCTGCCGTGATGGAAATGGCCTCCATCTGTGCTGTAGCCACGTGTGAAGAAGGGCTACTGTGTGGAGCCTCCTTCATCACACAGCTCCTTCCCGCCCAAGAGAGCTTGAGCCGTGTGTTTGTCGCTTGCAAGTCCCAAGCAGGCAAACGAGGCCTCCCTTCCTTGAGAGAACACTGGCATTCCAGACAGCAATCCCAATCTCTCCAGGGCAGCAGGAGGAAAGGAGGCACTGGGAAGCCACGGGTCAAGCAAGCGGGGGGAGGCTTGGAGGCTCTGAATCCAAGAGGAGGGAGGGGCCTGTGGAGAGGTCCACCAAGCCCCCATGCCCCCATGTTGGACGACACCTGGACTCCTTCGATAGAGATGGATTTTTTTTCTGGCCATTTCTGGACACACGCCTCAAGCACACCCATTCCGCCCTGCCACCCCCCAACCCCCTCCCCTGCCAAGCAAGCAGTGCACCGGCACACGTGAGGAGGGCCCTCCCCGTCACCAGAGCTTGGAGTTGGAAGAAACTCGAGGTGAACGCGGGGGTCTGCCACCCAGTGGGCTGAGCTCTGGATGGGAAGGGGATGGGAGGCGAGCCAGCCAGCGTAAGGTTCTAGGCTCAGCAGCCGGGCCTAGCACGCAAGTGGTCTCCTACCGGACTGAGCTGTTGGGGGGAAGACAGCCAGTTGCGTCCTGGGCAGGGGGGTTCCCCCGGAGGACACAGGAGTCGAGAGGGAGGCGCCAGAGTCTGGAGTCACGGGAGGGAGTTGAGAGACTCAGGGAACGAGTGGAGTCTGGTCGAGCAAGAAAAGGCCAGAGAGCGGTCCCGAGCATCCTCCAGCAGGAATGAGGGCCCAAGGGGTTGTGCCACTCCTGGCGTGGCCAGAGTGGGGGTGTGTGGCGATGGGGCCTGGGTGGGCCCCGGCCCTCACAGAGGGGGTCGAGGCTGGGAGGAGGAATCCCCCAGCGAAGCTGAGCACCCAGGTGGGGCTGGAGCCCAGAACACCTGAGGGCCCTGTGCTGGAGCCTGAGTTCTGCGGCTCCAAAGGAGGACCTCCGCACCCGGGTATCCCAAGTCCCTGAAAATGTCCCGTCTCTGGACGGAGTGCCCCATTGGTCGAGGCCGTCCAGGGAGGCCAGCGCCTGGTGGCTCCCAGGCCAGGCTAGGGCCTGGCACGCTCGGCACGGTCTAGAATTGGCAAGCCAGCGAGAGCTCGACGAGGCCAGCCTGGAAGGCAGCTGGCAGGCTTTCCCGAAACCTCTGGCACTGCAGGGCCAATGGCCCTAGGTAGGCCCGCCTGACCAGGTGGCGGGACTTTGGTTGGCGAGGAATCCCCCTCTGAAGAGGGACCAGGCTCTTGGCTTGGACCAGGGGAGCGATGGGATGCAGCGAGGTTCTCACATCAGCCCCAGATCTGGCCCAGGGGTGCCCACCCCCACAGCCCCTCCTGCCAGGGTCCCCGCCCCTCCCCCTGCCTTCCAATGCAGCCGCCTGCCCTCCCCCTCCGGGAAGTGTGAGGAAGGAAGACTTCTCCTCCCACCCTGGCCCCTAGCGCTGGTAGTTGGGCTCCGACTTGCCGCCAGGGGGCGGCTTTGGCGCTCCTGTTTCTGCTTCTGTCTCTCGCACCGCTTTTGACGACGCGGGCGGGCGGAGATGAGAAAACAGCTGTCCAGGAGGCAAGAGAAGACGTTCTCTTCTAGCCCAGCCCCCAGCCAGCAGACTCCTCTCACGTCAGTGACCTCTTTCAAGCCCGTGGCCAGCTGGTGGCCTGTGGTGAGTGCATTCTGGAACCCTGCTCCCCCGCACCGCGTTTGTTTTTCCTTGGCAGCCGACACGCTCCCCGAAGTGCGTTCGGTGGCTTGGGGCAGGATGTGTAAGGGCCGCCCCCGTCCGGGCACTATGGCCGGCGGCGGCGGGGGGCAACTGCGAGTGGAGCCAAAGGCCCCCGCATCACAAATGGTTTCCCTCACCCCGCCCTCAGCCACGCCCCGTGCCCACCGTCTCCACGGCAACGAGGTGGGGCGGGGGCGGGGCGAGGCTCCTGGGGGCGGGCGGGAGGGGTGCCTCGCGTGCCAGTGCCAGGGAGGCGGTGGGCCCGGTGGCCCCGGCTGGCGGGGCGCTGGCGCCTCGCTCCCGCCCCCAGGCCCTGGCCAGACCCCCTGTGCCGATGAGCAGACCCACCCAAGATTTTGGAGTCCCTCTTCTACAGAGAGGAAAGGCCAAACGGTCCTTCTCTTTCGCTTCCCCATAGGCTTGAATGAGCATCTAGCCTCCCCATCTTAGGGAGGCTTTGAGCACGGCCCTCACACCTTCTAGAGAAGCTCTGAGCCCATTTGGTCTGCATTTGCCCTGAGTAGGCAAAGTTGATAGACTTTGCATTGTCCAACGGTTTCCTGGGACTGGAGTCGTTGCCATGGTTACCGAGGGCCGGGCTGCAGCCTCCTACCATCCCCCACCCACAAGTCTCCCGCCGCTGAGGTCACCTCTTCAGAGATAAAGAGCCTCCCACCCAGAGCCCACATCCCCCGAGGGGACTCTCAGCCTATCACACCTTCCCCTAGGACTGAGCCGGCCCTCCAGGTCCCCCACCCCACCTCAGGGAGTTGCCAGGGTCCTGGAACAGCCTGGGCAACTTCCCAATGAGCCTCCGTTGATCTCGCAGCGCCAACCCCCGGTGTGCGGAGCTTCCCTCCGCACTTCTGAGGAACGCCCCCGGCTTCCAGACAAGTCCACGCTCTCAGAGACAACCCCGCAAGCCCGCCGACTTTCTGCGCCAGCCCCGGCACCCCAGAATCCTCACCTCCCAGGATTCCCAATGTCCCCATCAAGGTCCCACCTCCCAGAAACTTTCGACTTCCCAGAATCGGCCTGGGGACCCCTGCATCCCGCCAGGCACACCGAGACCGACCCTCCCCCACCCACAGTCCCATTCCCCGTTTCACAACCACCTCGCTGGTTCCTTCTCCAGGCGCGTGACTGACCCACTCCCCCCGCTCCTGGGGCATGGAGTTCGGGGCTAGGTGGGCTGCTTCTGGTGGCCCAAGTGGAGGCGCTCTCGCAAGGAAGGCCTGGCGTCCAGGCAGCTCGGTGCTCTCCGGGGCTGGGTAGTTGCAGGAGACTGGGCGCCATGCCAAGACGCTCCCAGATCCGCTTGGGGCTCCTTCCCTTCTCCGCTCTTTCCCACCGGGGACTTCTGGGAAATGCGCGTGGAAAGCAGCGAACCTGTTTCTGTCTAATGTACGCGAGCCTTCCAAAGATGAGTGGGGTAAGACCCTGGACGCCCTGGAAGCTGCCCTGGCCCTGCACAAGTCCCTGAACCAGGCCCTTTTGCATCTGCATGCCCCGGGATCTGCCCACGCAGACCCCCACGTGTGGATCCCGCTCCTCCATGGCTCCCCACACGCAGACCTTCCTTGGGATGAAGCCTCCACCCTGAGACTTGACTCCCTTGGATTGTCCAGGGACATTCCTTGCCGTGCCTCGCTTCCCTTCCCACATCTGCCACCTTGGGACCTATGGCCTCCTGGCTTCTCTCCGGTAGAATTGTTCACTTCTCTGCTCTTCCTCAGCTCTGTGCCTTCCTGGAGAAGCATTTCCTAGATGAGGAGGTGAAACTGATCAACAAGAGGGGCGACCACAGGACCAAGCTCGGCAGGCTTGCTGGCCCGCAGGCGGGGCGGGGCGATGTGGGGCGGGGCGGGGCGAGTCATCTCTTTGGAAGGCTCAGCCTCCAGCACCACTAGGGGTCTCTGGAGCCCAGAGGCCGTGGGCGTGGGGGAGGGCACCGTTCCCCCAGCGCGCGGGCTCCTGCCCGAGCCCCTCCAGCCAGGAGGCCTCTTGCTAACTGCCCTCGTGTAGCCCCCTAAGGAGCCCTGAGGCAAGGGTCAACCATAAAGCTCTAGGCAGCAGGTGCCGATGGTGTGTGTGTGCGTGTCTGGCGCCGGGACTCTAGAAGGGTTGAACCCTCCCCCCGTGGGTGGCGTGCTCTAGGCACTTCAGGCCCGAGCCATTTCTGACTCCAGGGAGGGTGGAGCTCAGTGGGTAGCAGGAAGCAGGCTGAGAGTTTTCCAGGGTAACAGCAAGCAGAAAGGGGTCCTGGGCACCTGGGAGTGACTATGGAAGTGAGCTCTGGAAAGCAAGCACAGGAGACTAGCTCTGGGGGCCGCTTCCCCCCTGCCCGCCCGCCCCTCGCCCGGGCTTGGAAGAGATGAGGCCCGTCTTGAACGCTAGGGTCTTCCCCAATGTCAAGCACACACTCGGCAGCAACCACTCCTGAGGAGCTGAGCAGCTGGGAGCTTAAGATGGACGAGAAGTGCTGAGCTGGGGTTTTGGGTCTCGGTGGAGAAAGGAGAGGGGGAAAGTAGTGTTCCTATTCTCTACACGGGAACGGAAGAAGCTTGCAGCATCTCGGGGCAAGCCGGCAAACTGCTGTGTCAGCTCTGACCCCCATGCCTTTGGTTTCTGGGAGAAGAGGAATCGGGAAGTGGCTGCTAGGTGCCGTGGGCTCAGATCCATGCCCTCTTGCTCTCCGTACACAACAGGATCTGGTTGCGGGGGTTCCTGTGTCTGGCACAAGGCCGATGAGCCGGCACCCAAGACTCCTCACTCAGAGCTTCCTGTTCCCTTCCTTGGGGATGGTGTGCTCACACATGCACATGTGGCCTCGGGAGCCTAGAACCATGAGGGGAAAAGTGCTTGCCTTTCTTCTTTGCCCCTGAAAATAGAGCCATCTCAGCGGAGCCCCGGAGAGATGCGTCAAGCCAGTGCGCCGGACCTTGCTGCCGTGATGGAAATGGCCTCCATCTGTGCTGTAGCCACGTGTGAAGAAGGGCTACTGTGTGGAGCCTCCTTCATCACACAGCTCCTTCCCGCCCAAGAGAGCTTGAGCCGTGTGTTTGTCGCTTGCAAGTCCCAAGCAGGCAAACGAGGCCTCCCTTCCTTGAGAGAACACTGGCATTCCAGACAGCAATCCCAATCTCTCCAGGGCAGCAGGAGGAAAGGAGGCACTGGGAAGCCACGGGTCAAGCAAGCGGGGGGAGGCTTGGAGGCTCTGAATCCAAGAGGAGGGAGGGGCCTGTGGAGAGGTCCACCAAGCCCCCATGCCCCCATGTTGGACGACACCTGGACTCCTTCGATAGAGATGGATTTTTTTTCTGGCCATTTCTGGACACACGCCTCAAGCACACCCATTCCGCCCTGCCACCCCCCAACCCCCTCCCCTGCCAAGCAAGCAGTGCACCGGCACACGTGAGGAGGGCCCTCCCCGTCACCAGAGCTTGGAGTTGGAAGAAACTCGAGGTGAACGCGGGGGTCTGCCACCCAGTGGGCTGAGCTCTGGATGGGAAGGGGATGGGAGGCGAGCCAGCCAGCGTAAGGTTCTAGGCTCAGCAGCCGGGCCTAGCACGCAAGTGGTCTCCTACCGGACTGAGCTGTTGGGGGGGAAGACAGCCAGTTGCGTCCTGGGCAGGGGGGTTCCCCCGGAGGACACAGGAGTCGAGAGGGAGGCGCCAGAGTCTGGAGTCACGGGAGGGAGTTGAGAGACTCAGGGAACGAGTGGAGTCTGGTCGAGCAAGAAAAGGCCAGAGAGCGGTCCCGAGCATCCTCCAGCAGGAATGAGGGCCCAAGGGGTTGTGCCACTCCTGGCGTGGCCAGAGTGGGGGTGTGTGGCGATGGGGCCTGGGTGGGCCCCGGCCCTCACAGAGGGGGTCGAGGCTGGGAGGAGGAATCCCCCAGCGAAGCTGAGCACCCAGGTGGGGCTGGAGCCCAGAACACCTGAGGGCCCTGTGCTGGAGCCTGAGTTCTGCGGCTCCAAAGGAGGACCTCCGCACCCGGGTATCCCAAGTCCCTGAAAATGTCCCGTCTCTGGACGGAGTGCCCCATTGGTCGAGGCCGTCCAGGGAGGCCAGCGCCTGGTGGCTCCCAGGCCAGGCTAGGGCCTGGCACGCTCGGCACGGTCTAGAATTGGCAAGCCAGCGAGAGCTCGACGAGGCCAGCCTGGAAGGCAGCTGGCAGGCTTTCCCGAAACCTCTGGCACTGCAGGGCCAATGGCCCTAGGTAGGCCCGCCTGACCAGGTGGCGGGACTTTGGTTGGCGAGGAATCCCCCTCTGAAGAGGGACCAGGCTCTTGGCTTGGACCAGGGGAGCGATGGGATGCAGCGAGGTTCTCACATCAGCCCCAGATCTGGCCCAGGGGTGCCCACCCCCACAGCCCCTCCTGCCAGGGTCCCCGCCCCTCCCCCTGCCTTCCAATGCAGCCGCCTGCCCTCCCCCTCCGGGAAGTGTGAGGAAGGAAGACTTCTCCTCCCACCCTGGCCCCTAGCGCTGGTAGTTGGGCTCCGACTTGCCGCCAGGGGGCGGCTTTGGCGCTCCTGTTTCTGCTTCTGTCTCTCGCACCGCTTTTGACGACGCGGGCGGGCGGAGATGAGAAAACAGCTGTCCAGGAGGCAAGAGAAGACGTTCTCTTCTAGCCCAGCCCCCAGCCAGCAGACTCCTCTCACGTCAGTGACCTCTTTCAAGCCCGTGGCCAGCTGGTGGCCTGTGGTGAGTGCATTCTGGAACCCTGCTCCCCCGCACCGCGTTTGTTTTTCCTTGGCAGCCGACACGCTCCCCGAAGTGCGTTCGGTGGCTTGGGGCAGGATGTGTAAGGGCCGCCCCCGTCCGGGCACTATGGCCGGCGGCGGCGGGGGGCAACTGCGAGTGGAGCCAAAGGCCCCCGCATCACAAATGGTTTCCCTCACCCCGCCCTCAGCCACGCCCCGGGCCCACCGTCTCCACGGCAACGAGGTGGGGCGGGGGCGGGGCGAGGCTCCTGGGGGCGGGCGGGAGGGGTGCCTCGCGTGCCAGTGCCAGGGAGGCGGTGGGCCCGGTGGCCCCGGCTGGCGGGGCGCTGGCACCTCGCTCCCGCCCCCAGGCCCTGGCCAGACCCCCTGTGCCGATGAGCAGACCCACCCAAGATTTTGGAGTCCCTCTTCTACAGAGAGGAAAGGCCAAACGGTCCTTCTCTTTCGCTTCCCCATAGGCTTCAATGAGCATCTAGCCTCCCCATCTTAGGGAGGCTTTGAGCACGGCCCTCACACCTTCTAGAGAAGCTCTGAGCCCATTTGGTCTGCATTTGCCCTGAGTAGGCAAAGTTGATAGACTTTGCATTGTCCAACGGTTTCCTGGGACTGGAGTCGTTGCCATGGTTACCGAGGGCCGGGCTGCAGCCTCCTACCATCCCCCACCCACAAGTCTCCCGCCGCTGAGGTCACCTCTTCAGAGATAAAGAGCCTCCCACCCAGAGCCCACATCCCCCGAGGGGACTCTCAGCCTATCACACCTTCCCCTAGGACTGAGCCGGCCCTCCAGGTCCCCCACCCCACCTCAGGGAGTTGCCAGGGTCCTGGAACAGCCTGGGCAACTTCCCAATGAGCCTCCGTTGATCTCGCAGCGCCAACCCCCGGTGTGCGGAGCTTCCCTCCGCACTTCTGAGGAACGCCCCCGGCTTCCAGACAAGTCCACGCTCTCAGAGACAACCCCGCAAGCCCGCCGACTTTCTGCGCCAGCCCCGGCACCCCAGAATCCTCACCTCCCAGGATTCCCAATGTCCCCATCAAGGTCCCACCTCCCAGAACCTTTCGACTTCCCAGAATCCGCCTGGGGACCCCTGCATCCCGCCAGGCACACCGAGACCGACCCTCCCCCACCCACAGTCCCATTCCCCGTTTCACAACCACCTCGCTGGTTCCTTCTCCAGGCGCGTGACTGACCCACTCCCCCCGCTCCTGGGGCATGGAGTTCGGGGCTAGGTGGGCTGCTTCTGGTGGCCCAAGTGGAGGCGCTCTCGCAAGGAAGGCCTGGCGTCCAGGCAGCTCGGTGCTCTCCGGGGCTGGGTAGTTGCAGGAGACTGGGCGCCGTGCCAAGACGCTCCCAGATCCGCTTGGGGCTCCTTCCCTTCTCCGCTCTTTCCCACCGGGGACTTCTGGGAAATGCGCGTGGAAAGCAGCGAACCTGTTTCTGTCTAATGTACGCGAGCCTTCCAAAGATGAGTGGGGTAAGACCCTGGACGCCCTGGAAGCTGCCCTGGCCCTGCACAAGTCCCTGAACCAGGCCCTTTTGCATCTGCATGCCCCGGGATCTGCCCACGCAGACCCCCACGTGTGGATCCCGCTCCTCCATGGCTCCCCACACGCAGACCTTCCTTGGGATGAAGCCTCCACCCTGAGACTTGACTCCCTTGGATTGTCCAGGGACATTCCTTGCCGTGCCTCGCTTCCCTTCCCACATCTGCCACCTTGGGACCTATGGCCTCCTGGCTTCTCTCCGGTAGAATTGTTCACTTCTCTGCTCTTCCTCAGCTCTGTGCCTTCCTGGAGAAGCATTTCCTAGATGAGGAGGTGAAACTGATCAACAAGAGGGGCGACCACAGGACCAAGCTCGGCAGGCTTGCTGGCCCGCAGGCGGGGCGGGGCGATGTGGGGCGGGGCGGGGCGAGTCATCTCTTTGGAAGGCTCAGCCTCCAGCACCACTAGGGGTCTCTGGAGCCCAGAGGCCGTGGGCGTGGGGGAGGGCACCGTTCCCCCAGCGCGCGGGCTCCTGCCCGAGCCCCTCCAGCCAGGAGGCCTCTTGCTAACTGCCCTCGTGTAGCCCCCTAAGGAGCCCTGAGGCAAGGGTCAACCATAAAGCTCTAGGCAGCAGGTGCCGATGGTGTGTGTGTGCGTGTCTGGCGCCGGGACTCTAGAAGGGTTGAACCCTCCCCCCGTGGGTGGCGTGCTCTAGGCACTTCAGGCCCGAGCCATTTCTGACTCCAGGGAGGGTGGAGCTCAGTGGGTAGCAGGAAGCAGGCTGAGAGTTTTCCAGGGTAACAGCAAGCAGAAAGGGGTCCTGGGCACCTGGGAGTGACTATGGAAGTGAGCTCTGGAAAGCAAGCACAGGAGACTAGCTCTGGGGGCCGCTTCCCCCCTGCCCGCCCGCCCCTCGCCCGGGCTTGGAAGAGATGAGGCCCGTCTTGAACGCTAGGGTCTTCCCCAATGTCAAGCACACACTCGGCAGCAACCACTCCTGAGGAGCTGAGCAGCTGGGAGCTTAAGATGGACGAGAAGTGCTGAGCTGGGGTTTTGGGTCTCGGTGGAGAAAGGAGAGGGGGAAAGTAGTGTTCCTATTCTCTACACGGGAACGGAAGAAGCTTGCAGCATCTCGGGGCAAGCCGGCAAACTGCTGTGTCAGCTCTGACCCCCATGCCTTTGGTTTCTGGGAGAAGAGGAATCGGGAAGTGGCTGCTAGGTGCCGTGGGCTCAGATCCATGCCCTCTTGCTCTCCGTACACAACAGGATCTGGTTGCGGGGGTTCCTGTGTCTGGCACAAGGCCGATGAGCCGGCACCCAAGACTCCTCACTCAGAGCTTCCTGTTCCCTTCCTTGGGGATGGTGTGCTCACACATGCACATGTGGCCTCGGGAGCCTAGAACCATGAGGGGAAAAGTGCTTGCCTTTCTTCTTTGCCCCTGAAAATAGAGCCATCTCAGCGGAGCCCCGGAGAGATGCGTCAAGCCAGTGCGCCGGACCTTGCTGCCGTGATGGAAATGGCCTCCATCTGTGCTGTAGCCACGTGTGAAGAAGGGCTACTGTGTGGAGCCTCCTTCATCACACAGCTCCTTCCCGCCCAAGAGAGCTTGAGCCGTGTGTTTGTCGCTTGCAAGTCCCAAGCAGGCAAACGAGGCCTCCCTTCCTTGAGAGAACACTGGCATTCCAGACAGCAATCCCAATCTCTCCAGGGCAGCAGGAGGAAAGGAGGCACTGGGAAGCCACGGGTCAAGCAAGCGGGGGGAGGCTTGGAGGCTCTGAATCCAAGAGGAGGGAGGGGCCTGTGGAGAGGTCCACCAAGCCCCCATGCCCCCATGTTGGACGACACCTGGACTCCTTCGATAGAGATGGATTTTTTTTCTGGCCATTTCTGGACACACGCCTCAAGCACACCCATTCCGCCCTGCCACCCCCCAACCCCCTCCCCTGCCAAGCAAGCAGTGCACCGGCACACGTGAGGAGGGCCCTCCCCGTCACCAGAGCTTGGAGTTGGAAGAAACTCGAGGTGAACGCGGGGGTCTGCCACCCAGTGGGCTGAGCTCTGGATGGGAAGGGGATGGGAGGCGAGCCAGCCAGCGTAAGGTTCTAGGCTCAGCAGCCGGGCCTAGCACGCAAGTGGTCTCCTACCGGACTGAGCTGTTGGGGGGAAGACAGCCAGTTGCGTCCTGGGCAGGGGGGTTCCCCCGGAGGACACAGGAGTCGAGAGGGAGGCGCCAGAGTCTGGAGTCACGGGAGGGAGTTGAGAGACTCAGGGAACGAGTGGAGTCTGGTCGAGCAAGAAAAGGCCAGAGAGCGGTCCCGAGCATCCTCCAGCAGGAATGAGGGCCCAAGGGGTTGTGCCACTCCTGGCGTGGCCAGAGTGGGGGTGTGTGGCGATGGGGCCTGGGTGGGCCCCGGCCCTCACAGAGGGGGTCGAGGCTGGGAGGAGGAATCCCCCAGCGAAGCTGAGCACCCAGGTGGGGCTGGAGCCCAGAACACCTGAGGGCCCTGTGCTGGAGCCTGAGTTCTGCGGCTCCAAAGGAGGACCTCCGCACCCGGGTATCCCAAGTCCCTGAAAATGTCCCGTCTCTGGACGGAGTGCCCCATTGGTCGAGGCCGTCCAGGGAGGCCAGCGCCTGGTGGCTCCCAGGCCAGGCTAGGGCCTGGCACGCTCGGCACGGTCTAGAATTGGCAAGCCAGCGAGAGCTCGACGAGGCCAGCCTGGAAGGCAGCTGGCAGGCTTTCCCGAAACCTCTGGCACTGCAGGGCCAATGGCCCTAGGTAGGCCCGCCTGACCAGGTGGCGGGACTTTGGTTGGCGAGGAATCCCCCTCTGAAGAGGGAC
Source organism: Dasypus novemcinctus (assembly GCF_030445035.2). Lineage (NCBI taxonomy): Eukaryota > Metazoa > Chordata > Mammalia > Cingulata > Dasypodidae > Dasypus > Dasypus novemcinctus. The sequence continues at coordinate 727,142 of NC_080703.1, forward strand.
CAGGCTCTTGGCTTGGACCAGGGGAGCGATGGGATGCAGCGAGGTTCTCACATCAGCCCCAGATCTGGCCCAGGGGTGCCCACCCCCACAGCCCCTCCTGCCAGGGTCCCCGCCCCTCCCCCTGCCTTCCAATGCAGCCGCCTGCCCTCCCCCTCCGGGAAGTGTGAGGAAGGAAGACTTCTCCTCCCACCCTGGCCCCTAGCGCTGGTAGTTGGGCTCCGACTTGCCGCCAGGGGGCGGCTTTGGCGCTCCTGTTTCTGCTTCTGTCTCTCGCACCGCTTTTGACGACGCGGGCGGGCGGAGATGAGAAAACAGCTGTCCAGGAGGCAAGAGAAGACGTTCTCTTCTAGCCCAGCCCCCAGCCAGCAGACTCCTCTCACGTCAGTGACCTCTTTCAAGCCCGTGGCCAGCTGGTGGCCTGTGGTGAGTGCATTCTGGAACCCTGCTCCCCCGCACCGCGTTTGTTTTTCCTTGGCAGCCGACACGCTCCCCGAAGTGCGTTCGGTGGCTTGGGGCAGGATGTGTAAGGGCCGCCCCCGTCCGGGCACTATGGCCGGCGGCGGCGGGGGGCAACTGCGAGTGGAGCCAAAGGCCCCCGCATCACAAATGGTTTCCCTCACCCCGCCCTCAGCCACGCCCCGTGCCCACCGTCTCCACGGCAACGAGGTGGGGCGGGGGCGGGGCGAGGCTCCTGGGGGCGGGCGGGAGGGGTGCCTCGCGTGCCAGTGCCAGGGAGGCGGTGGGCCCGGTGGCCCCGGCTGGCGGGGCGCTGGCGCCTCGCTCCCGCCCCCAGGCCCTGGCCAGACCCCCTGTGCCGATGAGCAGACCCACCCAAGATTTTGGAGTCCCTCTTCTACAGAGAGGAAAGGCCAAACGGTCCTTCTCTTTCGCTTCCCCATAGGCTTCAATGAGCATCTAGCCTCCCCATCTTAGGGAGGCTTTGAGCACGGCCCTCACACCTTCTAGAGAAGCTCTGAGCCCATTTGGTCTGCATTTGCCCTGAGTAGGCAAAGTTGATAGACTTTGCATTGTCCAACGGTTTCCTGGGACTGGAGTCGTTGCCATGGTTACCGAGGGCCGGGCTGCAGCCTCCTACCATCCCCCACCCACAAGTCTCCCGCCGCTGAGGTCACCTCTTCAGAGATAAAGAGCCTCCCACCCAGAGCCCACATCCCCCGAGGGGACTCTCAGCCTATCACACCTTCCCCTAGGACTGAGCCGGCCCTCCAGGTCCCCCACCCCACCTCAGGGAGTTGCCAGGGTCCTGGAACAGCCTGGGCAACTTCCCAATGAGCCTCCGTTGATCTCGCAGCGCCAACCCCCGGTGTGCGGAGCTTCCCTCCGCACTTCTGAGGAACGCCCCCGGCTTCCAGACAAGTCCACGCTCTCAGAGACAACCCCGCAAGCCCACCGACTTTCTGCGCCAGCCCCGGCACCCCAGAATCCTCACCTCCCAGGATTCCCAATGTCCCCATCAAGGTCCCACCTCCCAGAACCTTTCGACTTCCCAGAATCGGCCTGGGGACCCCTGCATCCCGCCAGGCACACCGAGACCGACCCTCCCCCACCCACAGTCCCATTCCCCGTTTCACAACCACCTCGCTGGTTCCTTCTCCAGGCGCGTGACTGACCCACTCCCCCCGCTCCTGGGGCATGGAGTTCGGGGCTAGGTGGGCTGCTTCTGGTGGCCCAAGTGGAGGCGCTCTCGCAAGGAAGGCCTGGCGTCCAGGCAGCTCGGTGCTCTCCGGGGCTGGGTAGTTGCAGGAGACTGGGCGCCATGCCAAGACGCTCCCAGATCCGCTTGGGGCTCCTTCCCTTCTCCGCTCTTTCCCACCGGGGACTTCTGGGAAATGCGCGTGGAAAGCAGCGAACCTGTTTCTGTCTAATGTACGCGAGCCTTCCAAAGATGAGTGGGGTAAGACCCTGGACGCCCTGGAAGCTGCCCTGGCCCTGCACAAGTCCCTGAACCAGGCCCTTTTGCATCTGCATGCCCCGGGATCTGCCCACGCAGACCCCCACGTGTGGATCCCGCTCCTCCATGGCTCCCCACACGCAGACCTTCCTTGGGATGAAGCCTCCACCCTGAGACTTGACTCCCTTGGATTGTCCAGGGACATTCCTTGCCGTGCCTCGCTTCCCTTCCCACATCTGCCACCTTGGGACCTATGGCCTCCTGGCTTCTCTCCGGTAGAATTGTTCACTTCTCTGCTCTTCCTCAGCTCTGTGCCTTCCTGGAGAAGCATTTCCTAGATGAGGAGGTGAAACTGATCAACAAGAGGGGCGACCACAGGACCAAGCTCGGCAGGCTTGCTGGCCCGCAGGCGGGGCGGGGCGATGTGGGGCGGGGCGGGGCGAGTCATCTCTTTGGAAGGCTCAGCCTCCAGCACCACTAGGGGTCTCTGGAGCCCAGAGGCCGTGGGCGTGGGGGAGGGCACCGTTCCCCCAGCGCGCGGGCTCCTGCCCGAGCCCCTCCAGCCAGGAGGCCTCTTGCTAACTGCCCTCGTGTAGCCCCCTAAGGAGCCCTGAGGCAAGGGTCAACCATAAAGCTCTAGGCAGCAGGTGCCGATGGTGTGTGTGTGCGTGTCTGGCGCCGGGACTCTAGAAGGGTTGAACCCTCCCCCCGTGGGTGGCGTGCTCTAGGCACTTCAGGCCCGAGCCATTTCTGACTCCAGGGAGGGTGGAGCTCAGTGGGTAGCAGGAAGCAGGCTGAGAGTTTTCCAGGGTAACAGCAAGCAGAAAGGGGTCCTGGGCACCTGGGAGTGACTATGGAAGTGAGCTCTGGAAAGCAAGCACAGGAGACTAGCTCTGGGGGCCGCTTCCCCCCTGCCCGCCCGCCCCTCGCCCGGGCTTGGAAGAGATGAGGCCCGTCTTGAACGCTAGGGTCTTCCCCAATGTCAAGCACACACTCGGCAGCAACCACTCCTGAGGAGCTGAGCAGCTGGGAGCTTAAGATGGACGAGAAGTGCTGAGCTGGGGTTTTGGGTCTCGGTGGAGAAAGGAGAGGGGGAAAGTAGTGTTCCTATTCTCTACACGGGAACGGAAGAAGCTTGCAGCATCTCGGGGCAAGCCGGCAAACTGCTGTGTCAGCTCTGACCCCCATGCCTTTGGTTTCTGGGAGAAGAGGAATCGGGAAGTGGCTGCTAGGTGCCGTGGGCTCAGATCCATGCCCTCTTGCTCTCCGTACACAACAGGATCTGGTTGCGGGGGTTCCTGTGTCTGGCACAAGGCCGATGAGCCGGCACCCAAGACTCCTCACTCAGAGCTTCCTGTTCCCTTCCTTGGGGATGGTGTGCTCACACATGCACATGTGGCCTCGGGAGCCTAGAACCATGAGGGGAAAAGTGCTTGCCTTTCTTCTTTGCCCCTGAAAATAGAGCCATCTCAGCGGAGCCCCGGAGAGATGCGTCAAGCCAGTGCGCCGGACCTTGCTGCCGTGATGGAAATGGCCTCCATCTGTGCTGTAGCCACGTGTGAAGAAGGGCTACTGTGTGGAGCCTCCTTCATCACACAGCTCCTTCCCGCCCAAGAGAGCTTGAGCCGTGTGTTTGTCGCTTGCAAGTCCCAAGCAGGCAAACGAGGCCTCCCTTCCTTGAGAGAACACTGGCATTCCAGACAGCAATCCCAATCTCTCCAGGGCAGCAGGAGGAAAGGAGGCACTGGGAAGCCACGGGTCAAGCAAGCGGGGGGAGGCTTGGAGGCTCTGAATCCAAGAGGAGGGAGGGGCCTGTGGAGAGGTCCACCAAGCCCCCATGCCCCCATGTTGGACGACACCTGGACTCCTTCGATAGAGATGGATTTTTTTTCTGGCCATTTCTGGACACACGCCTCAAGCACACCCATTCCGCCCTGCCACCCCCCAACCCCCTCCCCTGCCAAGCAAGCAGTGCACCGGCACACGTGAGGAGGGCCCTCCCCGTCACCAGAGCTTGGAGTTGGAAGAAACTCGAGGTGAACGCGGGGGTCTGCCACCCAGTGGGCTGAGCTCTGGATGGGAAGGGGATGGGAGGCGAGCCAGCCAGCGTAAGGTTCTAGGCTCAGCAGCCGGGCCTAGCACGCAAGTGGTCTCCTACCGGACTGAGCTGTTGGGGGGAAGACAGCCAGTTGCGTCCTGGGCAGGGGGGTTCCCCCGGAGGACACAGGAGTCGAGAGGGAGGCGCCAGAGTCTGGAGTCACGGGAGGGAGTTGAGAGACTCAGGGAACGAGTGGAGTCTGGTCGAGCAAGAAAAGGCCAGAGAGCGGTCCCGAGCATCCTCCAGCAGGAATGAGGGCCCAAGGGGTTGTGCCACTCCTGGCGTGGCCAGAGTGGGGGTGTGTGGCGATGGGGCCTGGGTGGGCCCCGGCCCTCACAGAGGGGGTCGAGGCTGGGAGGAGGAATCCCCCAGCGAAGCTGAGCACCCAGGTGGGGCTGGAGCCCAGAACACCTGAGGGCCCTGTGCTGGAGCCTGAGTTCTGCGGCTCCAAAGGAGGACCTCCGCACCCGGGTATCCCAAGTCCCTGAAAATGTCCCGTCTCTGGACGGAGTGCCCCATTGGTCGAGGCCGTCCAGGGAGGCCAGCGCCTGGTGGCTCCCAGGCCAGGCTAGGGCCTGGCACGCTCGGCACGGTCTAGAATTGGCAAGCCAGCGAGAGCTCGACGAGGCCAGCCTGGAAGGCAGCTGGCAGGCTTTCCCGAAACCTCTGGCACTGCAGGGCCAATGGCCCTAGGTAGGCCCGCCTGACCAGGTGGCGGGACTTTGGTTGGCGAGGAATCCCCCTCTGAAGAGGGACCAGGCTCTTGGCTTGGACCAGGGGAGCGATGGGATGCAGCGAGGTTCTCACATCAGCCCCAGATCTGGCCCAGGGGTGCCCACCCCCACAGCCCCTCCTGCCAGGGTCCCCGCCCCTCCCCCTGCCTTCCAATGCAGCCGCCTGCCCTCCCCCTCCGGGAAGTGTGAGGAAGGAAGACTTCTCCTCCCACCCTGGCCCCTAGCGCTGGTAGTTGGGCTCCGACTTGCCGCCAGGGGGCGGCTTTGGCGCTCCTGTTTCTGCTTCTGTCTCTCGCACCGCTTTTGACGACGCGGGCGGGCGGAGATGAGAAAACAGCTGTCCAGGAGGCAAGAGAAGACGTTCTCTTCTAGCCCAGCCCCCAGCCAGCAGACTCCTCTCACGTCAGTGACCTCTTTCAAGCCCGTGGCCAGCTGGTGGCCTGTGGTGAGTGCATTCTGGAACCCTGCTCCCCCGCACCGCGTTTGTTTTTCCTTGGCAGCCGACACGCTCCCCGAAGTGCGTTCGGTGGCTTGGGGCAGGATGTGTAAGGGCCGCCCCCGTCCGGGCACTATGGCCGGCGGCGGCGGGGGGCAACTGCGAGTGGAGCCAAAGGCCCCCGCATCACAAATGGTTTCCCTCACCCCGCCCTCAGCCACGCCCCGTGCCCACCGTCTCCACGGCAACGAGGTGGGGCGGGGGCGGGGCGAGGCTCCTGGGGGCGGGCGGGAGGGGTGCCTCGCGTGCCAGTGCCAGGGAGGCGGTGGGCCCGGTGGCCCCGGCTGGCGGGGCGCTGGCGCCTCGCTCCCGCCCCCAGGCCCTGGCCAGACCCCCTGTGCCGATGAGCAGACCCACCCAAGATTTTGGAGTCCCTCTTCTACAGAGAGGAAAGGCCAAACGGTCCTTCTCTTTCGCTTCCCCATAGGCTTGAATGAGCATCTAGCCTCCCCATCTTAGGGAGGCTTTGAGCACGGCCCTCACACCTTCTAGAGAAGCTCTGAGCCCATTTGGTCTGCATTTGCCCTGAGTAGGCAAAGTTGATAGACTTTGCATTGTCCAACGGTTTCCTGGGACTGGAGTCGTTGCCATGGTTACCGAGGGCCGGGCTGCAGCCTCCTACCATCCCCCACCCACAAGTCTCCCGCCGCTGAGGTCACCTCTTCAGAGATAAAGAGCCTCCCACCCAGAGCCCACATCCCCCGAGGGGACTCTCAGCCTATCACACCTTCCCCTAGGACTGAGCCGGCCCTCCAGGTCCCCCACCCCACCTCAGGGAGTTGCCAGGGTCCTGGAACAGCCTGGGCAACTTCCCAATGAGCCTCCGTTGATCTCGCAGCGCCAACCCCCGGTGTGCGGAGCTTCCCTCCGCACTTCTGAGGAACGCCCCCGGCTTCCAGACAAGTCCACGCTCTCAGAGACAACCCCGCAAGCCCGCCGACTTTCTGCGCCAGCCCCGGCACCCCAGAATCCTCACCTCCCAGGATTCCCAATGTCCCCATCAAGGTCCCACCTCCCAGAAACTTTCGACTTCCCAGAATCGGCCTGGGGACCCCTGCATCCCGCCAGGCACACCGAGACCGACCCTCCCCCACCCACAGTCCCATTCCCCGTTTCACAACCACCTCGCTGGTTCCTTCTCCAGGCGCGTGACTGACCCACTCCCCCCGCTCCTGGGGCATGGAGTTCGGGGCTAGGTGGGCTGCTTCTGGTGGCCCAAGTGGAGGCGCTCTCGCAAGGAAGGCCTGGCGTCCAGGCAGCTCGGTGCTCTCCGGGGCTGGGTAGTTGCAGGAGACTGGGCGCCATGCCAAGACGCTCCCAGATCCGCTTGGGGCTCCTTCCCTTCTCCGCTCTTTCCCACCGGGGACTTCTGGGAAATGCGCGTGGAAAGCAGCGAACCTGTTTCTGTCTAATGTACGCGAGCCTTCCAAAGATGAGTGGGGTAAGACCCTGGACGCCCTGGAAGCTGCCCTGGCCCTGCACAAGTCCCTGAACCAGGCCCTTTTGCATCTGCATGCCCCGGGATCTGCCCACGCAGACCCCCACGTGTGGATCCCGCTCCTCCATGGCTCCCCACACGCAGACCTTCCTTGGGATGAAGCCTCCACCCTGAGACTTGACTCCCTTGGATTGTCCAGGGACATTCCTTGCCGTGCCTCGCTTCCCTTCCCACATCTGCCACCTTGGGACCTATGGCCTCCTGGCTTCTCTCCGGTAGAATTGTTCACTTCTCTGCTCTTCCTCAGCTCTGTGCCTTCCTGGAGAAGCATTTCCTAGATGAGGAGGTGAAACTGATCAACAAGAGGGGCGACCACAGGACCAAGCTCGGCAGGCTTGCTGGCCCGCAGGCGGGGCGGGGCGATGTGGGGCGGGGCGGGGCGAGTCATCTCTTTGGAAGGCTCAGCCTCCAGCACCACTAGGGGTCTCTGGAGCCCAGAGGCCGTGGGCGTGGGGGAGGGCACCGTTCCCCCAGCGCGCGGGCTCCTGCCCGAGCCCCTCCAGCCAGGAGGCCTCTTGCTAACTGCCCTCGTGTAGCCCCCTAAGGAGCCCTGAGGCAAGGGTCAACCATAAAGCTCTAGGCAGCAGGTGCCGATGGTGTGTGTGTGCGTGTCTGGCGCCGGGACTCTAGAAGGGTTGAACCCTCCCCCCGTGGGTGGCGTGCTCTAGGCACTTCAGGCCCGAGCCATTTCTGACTCCAGGGAGGGTGGAGCTCAGTGGGTAGCAGGAAGCAGGCTGAGAGTTTTCCAGGGTAACAGCAAGCAGAAAGGGGTCCTGGGCACCTGGGAGTGACTATGGAAGTGAGCTCTGGAAAGCAAGCACAGGAGACTAGCTCTGGGGGCCGCTTCCCCCCTGCCCGCCCGCCCCTCGCCCGGGCTTGGAAGAGATGAGGCCCGTCTTGAACGCTAGGGTCTTCCCCAATGTCAAGCACACACTCGGCAGCAACCACTCCTGAGGAGCTGAGCAGCTGGGAGCTTAAGATGGACGAGAAGTGCTGAGCTGGGGTTTTGGGTCTCGGTGGAGAAAGGAGAGGGGGAAAGTAGTGTTCCTATTCTCTACACGGGAACGGAAGAAGCTTGCAGCATCTCGGGGCAAGCCGGCAAACTGCTGTGTCAGCTCTGACCCCCATGCCTTTGGTTTCTGGGAGAAGAGGAATCGGGAAGTGGCTGCTAGGTGCCGTGGGCTCAGATCCATGCCCTCTTGCTCTCCGTACACAACAGGATCTGGTTGCGGGGGTTCCTGTGTCTGGCACAAGGCCGATGAGCCGGCACCCAAGACTCCTCACTCAGAGCTTCCTGTTCCCTTCCTTGGGGATGGTGTGCTCACACATGCACATGTGGCCTCGGGAGCCTAGAACCATGAGGGGAAAAGTGCTTGCCTTTCTTCTTTGCCCCTGAAAATAGAGCCATCTCAGCGGAGCCCCGGAGAGATGCGTCAAGCCAGTGCGCCGGACCTTGCTGCCGTGATGGAAATGGCCTCCATCTGTGCTGTAGCCACGTGTGAAGAAGGGCTACTGTGTGGAGCCTCCTTCATCACACAGCTCCTTCCCGCCCAAGAGAGCTTGAGCCGTGTGTTTGTCGCTTGCAAGTCCCAAGCAGGCAAACGAGGCCTCCCTTCCTTGAGAGAACACTGGCATTCCAGACAGCAATCCCAATCTCTCCAGGGCAGCAGGAGGAAAGGAGGCACTGGGAAGCCACGGGTCAAGCAAGCGGGGGGAGGCTTGGAGGCTCTGAATCCAAGAGGAGGGAGGGGCCTGTGGAGAGGTCCACCAAGCCCCCATGCCCCCATGTTGGACGACACCTGGACTCCTTCGATAGAGATGGATTTTTTTTCTGGCCATTTCTGGACACACGCCTCAAGCACACCCATTCCGCCCTGCCACCCCCCAACCCCCTCCCCTGCCAAGCAAGCAGTGCACCGGCACACGTGAGGAGGGCCCTCCCCGTCACCAGAGCTTGGAGTTGGAAGAAACTCGAGGTGAACGCGGGGGTCTGCCACCCAGTGGGCTGAGCTCTGGATGGGAAGGGGATGGGAGGCGAGCCAGCCAGCGTAAGGTTCTAGGCTCAGCAGCCGGGCCTAGCACGCAAGTGGTCTCCTACCGGACTGAGCTGTTGGGGGGAAGACAGCCAGTTGCGTCCTGGGCAGGGGGGTTCCCCCGGAGGACACAGGAGTCGAGAGGGAGGCGCCAGAGTCTGGAGTCACGGGAGGGAGTTGAGAGACTCAGGGAACGAGTGGAGTCTGGTCGAGCAAGAAAAGGCCAGAGAGCGGTCCCGAGCATCCTCCAGCAGGAATGAGGGCCCAAGGGGTTGTGCCACTCCTGGCGTGGCCAGAGTGGGGGTGTGTGGCGATGGGGCCTGGGTGGGCCCCGGCCCTCACAGAGGGGGTCGAGGCTGGGAGGAGGAATCCCCCAGCGAAGCTGAGCACCCAGGTGGGGCTGGAGCCCAGAACACCTGAGGGCCCTGTGCTGGAGCCTGAGTTCTGCGGCTCCAAAGGAGGACCTCCGCACCCGGGTATCCCAAGTCCCTGAAAATGTCCCGTCTCTGGACGGAGTGCCCCATTGGTCGAGGCCGTCCAGGGAGGCCAGCGCCTGGTGGCTCCCAGGCCAGGCTAGGGCCTGGCACGCTCGGCACGGTCTAGAATTGGCAAGCCAGCGAGAGCTCGACGAGGCCAGCCTGGAAGGCAGCTGGCAGGCTTTCCCGAAACCTCTGGCACTGCAGGGCCAATGGCCCTAGGTAGGCCCGCCTGACCAGGTGGCGGGACTTTGGTTGGCGAGGAATCCCCCTCTGAAGAGGGACCAGGCTCTTGGCTTGGACCAGGGGAGCGATGGGATGCAGCGAGGTTCTCACATCAGCCCCAGATCTGGCCCAGGGGTGCCCACCCCCACAGCCCCTCCTGCCAGGGTCCCCGCCCCTCCCCCTGCCTTCCAATGCAGCCGCCTGCCCTCCCCCTCCGGGAAGTGTGAGGAAGGAAGACTTCTCCTCCCACCCTGGCCCCTAGCGCTGGTAGTTGGGCTCCGACTTGCCGCCAGGGGGCGGCTTTGGCGCTCCTGTTTCTGCTTCTGTCTCTCGCACCGCTTTTGACGACGCGGGCGGGCGGAGATGAGAAAACAGCTGTCCAGGAGGCAAGAGAAGACGTTCTCTTCTAGCCCAGCCCCCAGCCAGCAGACTCCTCTCACGTCAGTGACCTCTTTCAAGCCCGTGGCCAGCTGGTGGCCTGTGGTGAGTGCATTCTGGAACCCTGCTCCCCCGCACCGCGTTTGTTTTTCCTTGGCAGCCGACACGCTCCCCGAAGTGCGTTCGGTGGCTTGGGGCAGGATGTGTAAGGGCCGCCCCCGTCCGGGCACTATGGCCGGCGGCGGCGGGGGGCAACTGCGAGTGGAGCCAAAGGCCCCCGCATCACAAATGGTTTCCCTCACCCCGCCCTCAGCCACGCCCCGGGCCCACCGTCTCCACGGCAACGAGGTGGGGCGGGGGCGGGGCGAGGCTCCTGGGGGCGGGCGGGAGGGGTGCCTCGCGTGCCAGTGCCAGGGAGGCGGTGGGCCCGGTGGCCCCGGCTGGCGGGGCGCTGGCGCCTCGCTCCCGCCCCCAGGCCCTGGCCAGACCCCCTGTGCCGATGAGCAGACCCACCCAAGATTTTGGAGTCCCTCTTCTACAGAGAGGAAAGGCCAAACGGTCCTTCTCTTTCGCTTCCCCATAGGCTTGAATGAGCATCTAGCCTCCCCATCTTAGGGAGGCTTTGAGCACGGCCCTCACACCTTCTAGAGAAGCTCTGAGCCCATTTGGTCTGCATTTGCCCTGAGTAGGCAAAGTTGATAGACTTTGCATTGTCCAACGGTTTCCTGGGACTGGAGTCGTTGCCATGGTTACCGAGGGCCGGGCTGCAGCCTCCTACCATCCCCCACCCACAAGTCTCCCGCCGCTGAGGTCACCTCTTCAGAGATAAAGAGCCTCCCACCCAGAGCCCACATCCCCCGAGGGGACTCTCAGCCTATCACACCTTCCCCTAGGACTGAGCCGGCCCTCCAGGTCCCCCACCCCACCTCAGGGAGTTGCCAGGGTCCTGGAACAGCCTGGGCAACTTCCCAATGAGCCTCCGTTGATCTCGCAGCGCCAACCCCCGGTGTGCGGAGCTTCCCTCCGCACTTCTGAGGAACGCCCCCGGCTTCCAGACAAGTCCACGCTCTCAGAGACAACCCCGCAAGCCCGCCGACTTTCTGCGCCAGCCCCGGCACCCCAGAATCCTCACCTCCCAGGATTCCCAATGTCCCCATCAAGGTCCCACCTCCCAGAAACTTTCGACTTCCCAGAATCGGCCTGGGGACCCCTGCATCCCGCCAGGCACACCGAGACCGACCCTCCCCCACCCACAGTCCCATTCCCCGTTTCACAACCACCTCGCTGGTTCCTTCTCCAGGCGCGTGACTGACCCACTCCCCCCGCTCCTGGGGCATGGAGTTCGGGGCTAGGTGGGCTGCTTCTGGTGGCCCAAGTGGAGGCGCTCTCGCAAGGAAGGCCTGGCGTCCAGGCAGCTCGGTGCTCTCCGGGGCTGGGTAGTTGCAGGAGACTGGGCGCCATGCCAAGACGCTCCCAGATCCGCTTGGGGCTCCTTCCCTTCTCCGCTCTTTCCCACCGGGGACTTCTGGGAAATGCGCGTGGAAAGCAGCGAACCTGTTTCTGTCTAATGTACGCGAGCCTTCCAAAGATGAGTGGGGTAAGACCCTGGACGCCCTGGAAGCTGCCCTGGCCCTGCACAAGTCCCTGAACCAGGCCCTTTTGCATCTGCATGCCCCGGGATCTGCCCACGCAGACCCCCACGTGTGGATCCCGCTCCTCCATGGCTCCCCACACGCAGACCTTCCTTGGGATGAAGCCTCCACCCTGAGACTTGACTCCCTTGGATTGTCCAGGGACATTCCTTGCCGTGCCTCGCTTCCCTTCCCACATCTGCCACCTTGGGACCTATGGCCTCCTGGCTTCTCTCCGGTAGAATTGTTCACTTCTCTGCTCTTCCTCAGCTCTGTGCCTTCCTGGAGAAGCATTTCCTAGATGAGGAGGTGAAACTGATCAACAAGAGGGGCGACCACAGGACCAAGCTCGGCAGGCTTGCTGGCCCGCAGGCGGGGCGGGGCGATGTGGGGCGGGGCGGGGCGAGTCATCTCTTTGGAAGGCTCAGCCTCCAGCACCACTAGGGGTCTCTGGAGCCCAGAGGCCGTGGGCGTGGGGGAGGGCACCGTTCCCCCAGCGCGCGGGCTCCTGCCCGAGCCCCTCCAGCCAGGAGGCCTCTTGCTAACTGCCCTCGTGTAGCCCCCTAAGGAGCCCTGAGGCAAGGGTCAACCATAAAGCTCTAGGCAGCAGGTGCCGATGGTGTGTGTGTGCGTGTCTGGCGCCGGGACTCTAGAAGGGTTGAACCCTCCCCCCGTGGGTGGCGTGCTCTAGGCACTTCAGGCCCGAGCCATTTCTGACTCCAGGGAGGGTGGAGCTCAGTGGGTAGCAGGAAGCAGGCTGAGAGTTTTCCAGGGTAACAGCAAGCAGAAAGGGGTCCTGGGCACCTGGGAGTGACTATGGAAGTGAGCTCTGGAAAGCAAGCACAGGAGACTAGCTCTGGGGGCCGCTTCCCCCCTGCCCGCCCGCCCCTCGCCCGGGCTTGGAAGAGATGAGGCCCGTCTTGAACGCTAGGGTCTTCCCCAATGTCAAGCACACACTCGGCAGCAACCACTCCTGAGGAGCTGAGCAGCTGGGAGCTTAAGATGGACGAGAAGTGCTGAGCTGGGGTTTTGGGTCTCGGTGGAGAAAGGAGAGGGGGAAAGTAGTGTTCCTATTCTCTACACGGGAACGGAAGAAGCTTGCAGCATCTCGGGGCAAGCCGGCAAACTGCTGTGTCAGCTCTGACCCCCATGCCTTTGGTTTCTGGGAGAAGAGGAATCGGGAAGTGGCTGCTAGGTGCCGTGGGCTCAGATCCATGCCCTCTTGCTCTCCGTACACAACAGGATCTGGTTGCGGGGGTTCCTGTGTCTGGCACAAGGCCGATGAGCCGGCACCCAAGACTCCTCACTCAGAGCTTCCTGTTCCCTTCCTTGGGGATGGTGTGCTCACACATGCACATGTGGCCTCGGGAGCCTAGAACCATGAGGGGAAAAGTGCTTGCCTTTCTTCTTTGCCCCTGAAAATAGAGCCATCTCAGCGGAGCCCCGGAGAGATGCGTCAAGCCAGTGCGCCGGACCTTGCTGCCGTGATGGAAATGGCCTCCATCTGTGCTGTAGCCACGTGTGAAGAAGGGCTACTGTGTGGAGCCTCCTTCATCACACAGCTCCTTCCCGCCCAAGAGAGCTTGAGCCGTGTGTTTGTCGCTTGCAAGTCCCAAGCAGGCAAACGAGGCCTCCCTTCCTTGAGAGAACACTGGCATTCCAGACAGCAATCCCAATCTCTCCAGGGCAGCAGGAGGAAAGGAGGCACTGGGAAGCCACGGGTCAAGCAAGCGGGGGGAGGCTTGGAGGCTCTGAATCCAAGAGGAGGGAGGGGCCTGTGGAGAGGTCCACCAAGCCCCCATGCCCCCATGTTGGACGACACCTGGACTCCTTCGATAGAGATGGATTTTTTTTCTGGCCATTTCTGGACACACGCCTCAAGCACACCCATTCCGCCCTGCCACCCCCCAACCCCCTCCCCTGCCAAGCAAGCAGTGCACCGGCACACGTGAGGAGGGCCCTCCCCGTCACCAGAGCTTGGAGTTGGAAGAAACTCGAGGTGAACGCGGGGGTCTGCCACCCAGTGGGCTGAGCTCTGGATGGGAAGGGGATGGGAGGCGAGCCAGCCAGCGTAAGGTTCTAGGCTCAGCAGCCGGGCCTAGCACGCAAGTGGTCTCCTACCGGACTGAGCTGTTGGGGGGAAGACAGCCAGTTGCGTCCTGGGCAGGGGGGTTCCCCCGGAGGACACAGGAGTCGAGAGGGAGGCGCCAGAGTCTGGAGTCACGGGAGGGAGTTGAGAGACTCAGGGAACGAGTGGAGTCTGGTCGAGCAAGAAAAGGCCAGAGAGCGGTCCCGAGCATCCTCCAGCAGGAATGAGGGCCCAAGGGGTTGTGCCACTCCTGGCGTGGCCAGAGTGGGGGTGTGTGGCGATGGGGCCTGGGTGGGCCCCGGCCCTCACAGAGGGGGTCGAGGCTGGGAGGAGGAATCCCCCAGCGAAGCTGAGCACCCAGGTGGGGCTGGAGCCCAGAACACCTGAGGGCCCTGTGCTGGAGCCTGAGTTCTGCGGCTCCAAAGGAGGACCTCCGCACCCGGGTATCCCAAGTCCCTGAAAATGTCCCGTCTCTGGACGGAGTGCCCCATTGGTCGAGGCCGTCCAGGGAGGCCAGCGCCTGGTGGCTCCCAGGCCAGGCTAGGGCCTGGCACGCTCGGCACGGTCTAGAATTGGCAAGCCAGCGAGAGCTCGACGAGGCCAGCCTGGAAGGCAGCTGGCAGGCTTTCCCGAAACCTCTGGCACTGCAGGGCCAATGGCCCTAGGTAGGCCCGCCTGACCAGGTGGCGGGACTTTGGTTGGCGAGGAATCCCCCTCTGAAGAGGGACCAGGCTCTTGGCTTGGACCAGGGGAGCGATGGGATGCAGCGAGGTTCTCACATCAGCCCCAGATCTGGCCCAGGGGTGCCCACCCCCACAGCCCCTCCTGCCAGGGTCCCCGCCCCTCCCCCTGCCTTCCAATGCAGCCGCCTGCCCTCCCCCTCCGGGAAGTGTGAGGAAGGAAGACTTCTCCTCCCACCCTGGCCCCTAGCGCTGGTAGTTGGGCTCCGACTTGCCGCCAGGGGGCGGCTTTGGCGCTCCTGTTTCTGCTTCTGTCTCTCGCACCGCTTTTGACGACGCGGGCGGGCGGAGATGAGAAAACAGCTGTCCAGGAGGCAAGAGAAGACGTTCTCTTCTAGCCCAGCCCCCAGCCAGCAGACTCCTCTCACGTCAGTGACCTCTTTCAAGCCCGTGGCCAGCTGGTGGCCTGTGGTGAGTGCATTCTGGAACCCTGCTCCCCCGCACCGCGTTTGTTTTTCCTTGGCAGCCGACACGCTCCCCGAAGTGCGTTCGGTGGCTTGGGGCAGGATGTGTAAGGGCCGCCCCCGTCCGGGCACTATGGCCGGCGGCGGCGGGGGGCAACTGCGAGTGGAGCCAAAGGCCCCCGCATCACAAATGGTTTCCCTCACCCCGCCCTCAGCCACGCCCCGGGCCCACCGTCTCCACGGCAACGAGGTGGGGCGGGGGCGGGGCGAGGCTCCTGGGGGCGGGCGGGAGGGGTGCCTCGCGTGCCAGTGCCAGGGAGGCGGTGGGCCCGGTGGCCCCGGCTGGCGGGGCGCTGGCGCCTCGCTCCCGCCCCCAGGCCCTGGCCAGACCCCCTGTGCCGATGAGCAGACCCACCCAAGATTTTGGAGTCCCTCTTCTACAGAGAGGAAAGGCCAAACGGTCCTTCTCTTTCGCTTCCCCATAGGCTTCAATGAGCATCTAGCCTCCCCATCTTAGGGAGGCTTTGAGCACGGCCCTCACACCTTCTAGAGAAGCTCTGAGCCCATTTGGTCTGCATTTGCCCTGAGTAGGCAAAGTTGATAGACTTTGCATTGTCCAACGGTTTCCTGGGACTGGAGTCGTTGCCATGGTTACCGAGGGCCGGGCTGCAGCCTCCTACCATCCCCCACCCACAAGTCTCCCGCCGCTGAGGTCACCTCTTCAGAGATAAAGAGCCTCCCACCCAGAGCCCACATCCCCCGAGGGGACTCTCAGCCTATCACACCTTCCCCTAGGACTGAGCCGGCCCTCCAGGTCCCCCACCCCACCTCAGGGAGTTGCCAGGGTCCTGGAACAGCCTGGGCAACTTCCCAATGAGCCTCCGTTGATCTCGCAGCGCCAACCCCCGGTGTGCGGAGCTTCCCTCCGCACTTCTGAGGAACGCCCCCGGCTTCCAGACAAGTCCACGCTCTCAGAGACAACCCCGCAAGCCCGCCGACTTTCTGCGCCAGCCCCGGCACCCCAGAATCCTCACCTCCCAGGATTCCCAATGTCCCCATCAAGGTCCCACCTCCCAGAACCTTTCGACTTCCCAGAATCCGCCTGGGGACCCCTGCATCCCGCCAGGCACACCGAGACCGACCCTCCCCCACCCACAGTCCCATTCCCCGTTTCACAACCACCTCGCTGGTTCCTTCTCCAGGCGCGTGACTGACCCACTCCCCCCGCTCCTGGGGCATGGAGTTCGGGGCTAGGTGGGCTGCTTCTGGTGGCCCAAGTGGAGGCGCTCTCGCAAGGAAGGCCTGGCGTCCAGGCAGCTCGGTGCTCTCCGGGGCTGGGTAGTTGCAGGAGACTGGGCGCCGTGCCAAGACGCTCCCAGATCCGCTTGGGGCTCCTTCCCTTCTCCGCTCTTTCCCACCGGGGACTTCTGGGAAATGCGCGTGGAAAGCAGCGAACCTGTTTCTGTCTAATGTACGCGAGCCTTCCAAAGATGAGTGGGGTAAGACCCTGGACGCCCTGGAAGCTGCCCTGGCCCTGCACAAGTCCCTGAACCAGGCCCTTTTGCATCTGCATGCCCCGGGATCTGCCCACGCAGACCCCCACGTGTGGATCCCGCTCCTCCATGGCTCCCCACACGCAGACCTTCCTTGGGATGAAGCCTCCACCCTGAGACTTGACTCCCTTGGATTGTCCAGGGACATTCCTTGCCGTGCCTCGCTTCCCTTCCCACATCTGCCACCTTGGGACCTATGGCCTCCTGGCTTCTCTCCGGTAGAATTGTTCACTTCTCTGCTCTTCCTCAGCTCTGTGCCTTCCTGGAGAAGCATTTCCTAGATGAGGAGGTGAAACTGATCAACAAGAGGGGCGACCACAGGACCAAGCTCGGCAGGCTTGCTGGCCCGCAGGCGGGGCGGGGCGATGTGGGGCGGGGCGGGGCGAGTCATCTCTTTGGAAGGCTCAGCCTCCAGCACCACTAGGGGTCTCTGGAGCCCAGAGGCCGTGGGCGTGGGGGAGGGCACCGTTCCCCCAGCGCGCGGGCTCCTGCCCGAGCCCCTCCAGCCAGGAGGCCTCTTGCTAACTGCCCTCGTGTAGCCCCCTAAGGAGCCCTGAGGCAAGGGTCAACCATAAAGCTCTAGGCAGCAGGTGCCGATGGTGTGTGTGTGCGTGTCTGGCGCCGGGACTCTAGAAGGGTTGAACCCTCCCCCCGTGGGTGGCGTGCTCTAGGCACTTCAGGCCCGAGCCATTTCTGACTCCAGGGAGGGTGGAGCTCAGTGGGTAGCAGGAAGCAGGCTGAGAGTTTTCCAGGGTAACAGCAAGCAGAAAGGGGTCCTGGGCACCTGGGAGTGACTATGGAAGTGAGCTCTGGAAAGCAAGCACAGGAGACTAGCTCTGGGGGCCGCTTCCCCCCTGCCCGCCCGCCCCTCGCCCGGGCTTGGAAGAGATGAGGCCCGTCTTGAACGCTAGGGTCTTCCCCAATGTCAAGCACACACTCGGTAGCAACCACTCCTGAGGAGCTGAGCAGCTGGGAGCTTAAGATGGACGAGAAGTGCTGAGCTGGGGTTTTGGGTCTTGGTGGAGAAAGGAGAGGGGGAAAGTAGTGTTCCTATTCTCTACAGGGGAACGGAAGAAGCTTGCAGCATCTCGGGGCAAGCCGGCAAACTGCTGTGTCAGCTCTGACCCCCATGCCTTTGGTTTCTGGGAGAAGAGGAATCGGGAAGTGGCTGCTAGGTGCCGTGGGCTCAGATCCATGCCCTCTTGCTCTCCGTACACAACAGGATCTGGTTGCGGGGGTTCCTGTGTCTGGCACAAGGCCGATGAGCCGGCACCCAAGACTCCTCACTCAGAGCTTCCTGTTCCCTTCCTTGGGGATGGTGTGCTCACACATGCACATGTGGCCTCGGGAGCCTAGAACCATGAGGGGAAAAGTGCTTGCCTTTCTTCTTTGCCCCTGAAAATAGAGCCATCTCAGCGGAGCCCCGGAGAGATGCGTCAAGCCAGTGCGCCGGACCTTGCTGCCGTGATGGAAATGGCCTCCATCTGTGCTGTAGCCACGTGTGAAGAAGGGCTACTGTGTGGAGCCTCCTTCATCACACAGCTCCTTCCCGCCCAAGAGAGCTTGAGCCGTGTGTTTGTCGCTTGCAAGTCCCAAGCAGGCAAACGAGGCCTCCCTTCCTTGAGA